>NC_080742.1:91601882-91904913 GCF_020826845.1 Diceros bicornis minor | reverse complement strand
TATATATCGTCATCCAAAACTTCCTTTAAGCTAATAGCATGCAGTGGTTTTCTCACCTGATTGTAACGCTTGGATACCTTTCTCTGCACCAGCAATATCTGAAGTGCATGTTCCCTTTGTTGGCAGTCTGTGTGCTTTTCAAAATGTCTACATATGATTCTGATATTCTATCAATATAGTTGAGATATAACTTGAGGCTTTTCTTATACGTAATTTTGTTTTGATGTTGTTAATACCTATAATTATTTTTTGTATCTCTGTAGAGGAAACATACTCATATACATATTTTCAGGTTGCATAACATTTTATTCATTGAGCCAACATTCGTGTGCCTACTATGCATGTGACCTCATGCTAAATCCATGCAATTGAAATACATGGTCCAAGCCTTCATGGAGATTATAGACTAATAGGGCAAATGGATAACCAAATCGGAATTAGAGTGCACTGTGATAAGAGACATCGTAGGAAAATCCTGGGTATTAAGTGGATCACATAAAAAGGATTTGGGGACTTAACGAAGGCTTCTGGAAAGAATATTTAAGCTGGGGAATCTACTTAAGTTGTTTCACATTTTTTTATTTTTGTAATTAATGCTGTGAGATAGATGTGTTTCTTAGTCCACTTCTGATTATATGTTGAATGAAAATTTCTGGGAGTGGAATTACAGAATCAAAGATCTGAGCCTCTATGATTTCTAGTACGTGTTACTAGATGGCTTTCCGGAAAGGTTATACCAAGTTAGATGTCCAATAGTAGTATATTGGACATAGTGAGTGTCCCCTTCAGTGTGTGTTCTTGTTGGCAGCGCGTGCTCTGCAATTCCTGATGGAAATACTCATGAATTGTAGCTGCTTCTGCTTGCCTCCTGCCACCTTGAATGATTTTTGCTTTATTCCTGTTAGAACCAACCATAATCTAAGGGGGGAAAATTGTCCAAGACTTGGAAATGAGCAAAAAGAGATTACTGGGTATCCTTTCAGTGGAATGCTGGGTTTGTCTACTGGACCCTCCAATGACTATATATGGGGCATACACCTTTTACTCACTTTCTTTTGATTGGGCTATTTGGTAACTCTGTAGGGGTAGAAGTTAACTGATAGTTGTGCAAGTGATTCTTATCCGTAATAATGCAAGAAATTTTTGTCCAGTAGAGATACAATTGATTTCTACTCTGAAGAAGAGATTATTGTTAGTGCCGTTGAGTCAATTCCAACTCCTAGTGACCCTGTGTACAGCGAAGTGGAACCCTGCCTGGTCTTTTTGCGTCATCCTCTCACCTTCCAGTGCTATATCAGACAATGCTCCACTGCTATTCATGGCTAGTTTTTTCAGAAGTGGGTGGCCAGGTCCTTCTTCCTAGTCTGTCTTAGTCTGGAAGCTACACTGAAATCTGTCCACCATGGATGACCCTGCTGGTATTTGAAATACTGGTGACATAGCTTTCAACATCACGGCAACACACAGCCACCACAGTATGACAACTGGCAGACAGTGGTGTGGTTCCCTGACTGGGAAACAAACTGGGGCCATAGCAGTGCTGGAGAGAGCACCTAATCTTTTTTTTTTTTTTTTTTTTTTTTGGGTGGGGAAGATCAGCCCTGAGCTAACATCCATGCCAATCCTCCTGTTTTTGCTGAGGAAGATGGGCCCTGAGCTAACATCTGTTGCTGGTCCTCCTCCTTTTTTTCCCTTTTTCTCCCCAAAGCCTCAATAGATAGTTGTGTGTTATAGTTGCACATCCTTCTAGTTGCTGTATGTGGGACGCCACCTCAGCGTGGCCGGACAAGCAGGAGAGCACCTAATTTTAACCACTAGTCAACCAGGACTGGTGAAGTAGAGATATCCCTAGATATTTTATTGCTCTCTAGCAGAGATGTCTAGACGTTCTTTCACTTGATGATACTCTTAGTGTTTGAGTAATTTTTTCATGGTGCCACTAGGCCAAAAGAAATACCTAACTGTTTCCTTTCTTTAATAGTTAGTTGCAGACAGCTTAGTAGTACTTTGTGCACCGTCTCTGTTAGTTTGCTGAGCCAGCCTGAATGCCTTGGTGCTCATTTTGCGAACCCTTCTTATAATAGATTCACCATTTTTGCATGTATTAGCAAATTCATTTCAGTAATCCTGTTTGCTTATATTCAAATTTGTACTGAAACCCTCATTAAATAATGAGTTGAATAATATCTTTGGTATTTGTTTATTTTGTATTTGCATAAATGTTGTATTTTTAAAGTTTTTGAAAATTATGCTTTAGGATCAGTTAAATTCTTATTTTTGTTGTTGATTTAAGAGGTGAGTAAGTAGATAGTTTTAAATTTCTTTGAACTCAGTTTCCTTATTTCTAAGTGATCTATCACGGGCTGTGAGAATTAAAAGTGAAAACGCATCTGAAACAACATAGTATAGAGTCTTGCAGGAGAATGGGCGAAGTGGGCAGGGACACAGATAGCTCATACTGCACAATGCAATTGTTAAATAGTGTTTTCTGAGGAAAAAACATAAAACAGAAGCAGTAGAGCACACATGATGCCCCGGGCTCTCACCGCAGAGAGGTGCTTAGGCTAGGCACCATGTGGTTGGCATATGCTTTGGAAATGACTCCAAGAGCAGAATTTCACCCCATAATGTTTCACATATTTGCTGGAACCTCTAGGTGACTCTGTAACACTGGGAACTTCTGGTGGTTTGAGGTGGGAGCCTCTGTTCCTCGGTGGCTGGCTTCAGCCTATTCTTTCATTGTTCACTCTGATCTGCTGAGCTAGTTCCTTGAAAAGATCCAGAAATGGGGGAAGAGAGGGAGGTGAAATGAACCTCCAGGGCCATCTGGATTTGTATTTCCTTACTTGTTTTCTAAAAAAGTGAAATGGATATAGTAGTCAATAATTTTGCATTTAGGCCACAGTAATGTAATTTTACGCATTTTAATTTCTGTGTGCTTGATCTCCATGTGTGAGGTATTACCTTTAACCATAGAAATGACTTTTTGTTTCCTGAGCCAGAGTGTTGCAGTCAATTCTGAAAACTATTTTTCCCCAAATTTAAAATTTTTAAAATTATAACTGAAATTTGGAAATAGGATAGGACGCATTTGGGATTAAGGAAGGAATGGAAGGTAAAAGAAGCAGATGTATCTGTGATAGAACTGAAAGGCTGGAATGTTGACATAAGAACGTCAGGAATAGAGCAGGACTGGGGAGAAGTGAGATGATAACAGGAGTTTACAGGTGTCTAGTGCCTGAGGCTTTTAAGTAATTTTCAAAACGAGACTAGTTTGGGAGTGAGAAGCCTGGTGGAAACTTTATACAGTTTTTGTTCAAAAGTATGCAATAGTTTACTTTTTTAATTTCTGCCATTTCTTTCTTGATCCAAATTACTATTATAGGAACAATTGGTTTTTGAAAGTTGTCTATTGCCTATTATCACCTCACCTGAGTTAGTGTTGTTACCCGTTTCAGTGGATCTGTTAGGATATGCCTGTAATAATTCCTGTTGATTAAAAAATCTCCTGTGAAGATTTGTGTTTGCAGGCTCATCGTGATACCATTCATAGGAACTAGTGATTCAGCTGAAGTATGCATTGGACTGTGATATTAGATAAGTAGGAAAGGATTATGCATACTATAGCATTGTAAACTTGAAATCTATCATAAATTCACCCTTTCTATTACCGTTAGATGAGTTATTGTTTACACTTGCCAGGTAGGAATAATACTTGAGATAAAATCTGACATTGCACTTTTGCCCTTCAATTGGTTTTTGAAGTGTAAATGGCTTATGTTTAGTCAATCTTCTTGTTATGAAATTGAATCATTTTTATGGCATCTAAAAGCCAGAGCTGATACAGCTATTAACAGACACAGAGGAGCTACTCAGTTGAGACAAGAACACTTTGAAGATGGTTGGGTTCTGTGAGGAGTGGTCTGCTCACTTGTACCACACTGTTGGAGCCATGTGTGAGCTGCATAAACTATACTTCCTTATTTTTATCTATTCATGTCTGCATCATCAGCATAATGATGATTATGAATATTTGCTGAGAGCTTACTCTATTTAAGGAGCTATTCCAAGAGTTTTATATGTATTACGTTGTTTATTCTCACAGCCACTCTTAAGAGGAGTATGTTTTTGTTCCCATTTTAGAGATAGGATACTGTGGTACAGAGAGATTGACTGTCTTGCCCAACGTCACATATCTAGTAAGTGGCAGAGTCAGGGTTTGGATCCAGGCAGTCTGGCGGCAGAGCCTGATACGTAAGCACAATGCCGTACTGATTCCGTACGTGTACATGTGGTTTGCCTGATGTAGTTTTACTTCTCTCCTTTGAAGGCTTTCCCATCCTCTCTGGGACCACTTTAAACTTGCTCTCATCCAGGTCGGTGAGACCACCACTGTCCTTATCTGGGAAACTGTACATCAGTTATGTCAGGAGTGCATTTGGGTAGAAGTAATAGAAGAGCTCATCTCACAGTAGGTTCAACAATTAGGAGTTTATTTTTCTTGAATGACAAGAGTCTGGAGGTGGGTGGTTGAGGGCTGGTGCTGCTGCTGAATTCTGTTGATAGGGACGCAGGCCTGTTCTTTGTGCTCTTCCCTCCTTACTGTGGTGCCTGTTGGCTTCCTGCCAGTAGTCTCATGGAGGCAAAATCCTTACTGCAACTCTAGGCGTTGAGGATGCATTCCAAGGAGAAAGAAGAGAAGAGGATGGAGGGATTTTGAAAAGGGACAGCCAGCCTGGTTCATCCTTATATCTCAGAAAAGAAAAAGCTTTTCCAGAAGATTCATGTAATTGACTTTTGTTTTATGTCATATTGGCTAGAACTAGGTCACATGGCCGTTCCTAGAGATGAATCACATGGAATTGTGTTATCATGGTTTAGACCAGTCCCAGTTTATCGCCTGGACTGGGATAGGGCTGTACCACCACCTGCGTAAATTGAGGTTGTATTGACAGAAGAAAGCAGGTGGATAGGATGGATCCTGGGGAGAGAGCTGACGGAGTTGACCACAGGATGACTTCCGAGACCCCCAGCCCAGCACTCAGGCTTTGGCATCGTTGTAATCTGCGTGTAGTCAGGATCCGAGTGCTCCAGTTCTGGTGCGAGTTTCCAGGATACACTTGCCATCTTGTGTCTCAGATGAAGTGGCTCACTTCCTGCTTTTTCTTGAAGGCCCTTTGCAATACTCCCAGGAGTCTAGTTTCTTTGGATCTGGGAGTTTATCTTGCTTTTTGCTTTCTGCCCATTCTAAAGCATCTCAAATATGGGAATTCTGCTGAATTTCAGTCTAGTGACTGAGGCCTTGTTACTTGTTGACAGGTTTCTCTGATGCCATCTTTTGTCTCCAAGTATAATCTGCTCATCAGGATTCTTTGCTTAGTCTGTAGTGAAGCTTCCTACTGCAGTAGTTTTGGTCATGGTGTTCCTAATCATTGGCCATGCATTATTTTAGGGTAATTAAGGGTCTGATTATTTGCTAAAGCATATGAAAATGACAGTAGCATGCGACCAATGCTTTGCCAATAGTAGACACATAAATACTTGATTAATAAATGCTCAGGTAAACTAAGAGAAACGGGGATAAGAAATCCTTGCGTTTTTTTTTTTTTTCCTTTAGGAGCAGAGACCCCGTACTATATATCATTGGTTACTGTTAGCAAATTTAGTAACTTAAAAAGATTTAGCAAATATTGTATGGGACATAGTTACACTAAAAAAGATTTGTTATAGTTACACGAAAAAATATTTTTTATTTATCTGAAATTTAAATTTTAATGGGTGTCCATGCATTTACATTAAAAATTATTTGGCAGTCCTACAATGCATTGACTCACCAAGGCAGTGAAACATGTCATAAATACCTAGAATGTAGTTGTAGAGGTTTAGGACATAGTTTTAGCTTTAATCCTCATACTGATAATATTTTTGGGGTTTCTTTTGATATTTCTGAGTTTGCTCTTTGTGTCTGAGAGAAGGAGTTGTCTAGTTCTTAAATTATTTATTTATTTATTTTCCCCCCAAAACCCCAGTAGACAGCTGCATGCCACAGTTGCACATCCTTCTAGTTGCTGTATGTGGGACACGGCCTCAGCATGGCCAGAGAAGCGGTGCGTCAGTGCGCGCCCGGGATCCGAACCCCGGGCCACCGGCAGCGGAGTGCGCGTACTTAACCTCTAAGCCACGGGGCCAGCCTGGGAGTTGTCTAGTTCTAAAGTTCAGGGGAAGCATGGGACGTCAGATCAAAGAAGTAGGTCAGGGCTCACGAGGCAATATCCCTTATTGAGTGGCACTGTAATTGATCTGTGCCCTTGTCCGAGCTCTTGGAGGGCAGTGACGTGAACTCGTACTCATCTTTGTATCTCCTGTGCTAAGTGTACTACTACGTATGTTTGGAGGATGAGATAGACATTTCAGTTGACTTGCCAGGATGCTCACTTCCAAATCCCTGCTTCACATGTGCCGTGATTTCCTTTCCTGTCCTTGCATTGGTGTCAAAACCCTAACTAATAAGCTCCTATAAGGCCCAGCCTCTGGCTAGACTTCCTCCACTCCCTGTCTTGCCCTTGGGCCTTAGCAGCATCTGCTCGTGCTTTTCTGGCTTTCAGTTTCCTCTGGTTATCCACCACCCCCCTGCTTGCACTTGGGGGATTTTCCTCTCCTATAAAGCCAGTTACGTTTTTAGAGAGCAGTCTTTTTATTTATTTATTCTATTTCTTCCAGCATTTTGAAGTGTTCATAGTAAGAGGGTTCTGTATAAGCTTAGTCTGCCATGTTTCTATGTCTTCCTTGTCTTAAGCAAAGTATCTTATACACATTTAAACCTTTTATAGATAACTCACTGTTTTATCTGCTTTTGTGTACATTACCCATCAACTTGGTGGCTTAAGACAGTAATGATTTACTTTTTCTCACAATTCTGCAATCTGGGCTCGATCAGGTGGGTCATTCTTCTGCTCCAACTGCTATCTGGAGTGTCCAAGATGGCTTCTTCACTTGTGTGTAAGGTGCCTTTTTTTGAAATGGCTACAACAGGCCTGGCTGAATGTCTCTTTCCACATGGTCTCTCCATTGTGGTACCTGGACCTCTTTACTAAGGGCTCCAAGAAAGTGGCGAGTAAGGTGTTGTGTTGTGCTTGTTAGTGTTGCTTTGGCCAAAGCAATCACTTGATCAAGCTCAGAGTCAGCTGTTCAAGGCCTTGAATATCAGAGGTGTGGCTTATTGGGGACCAGCACTGTAACAGAGTGGCTACACATTGTGTATAATCTCATGCAATCAATCTTGCGGAGTGTGTATATTTTATTCCATTTTGTTTGGTATACAGTGAATTTTGCTGTTAAGCATCTTCTTCCTTTTAAATTGCAACCATATTTTTAAACATTTTATTTTGAAGTCACATTAGATTTACCCCCAAAGTTGCAAAACTAGTGCAGAGTTCCCATATACCTTTTACCTAGCTTCCACTAATGCTAACATATTGCATTAACCACAAACTAAAAATTAACATTGGTACAATACTATTTACTAAACTACAAACTTTATTCCATTACTATCGGTTTTTCCACTATACCCATTTTCTGTTTCAGAATCTAATCCCAGACCCCACATTGCATTTAGTTGTCATGTCTCCTGCATCTTTCCAAGTCTTTCATGGCCTGGATACATTTGAAAAATAGGGGTCAGTTATTTTGTAGGCTGTCCCTGGATTTGTATTTGTCCAGTGTTTTCTCATGATTAGGTTTAGGTAACGCAGTTTTTGGTAAGCATGCCACAGAAATGGTGTGCCTTTCTCAGTGCCTCGTATCGGGCACATAACATCGACATATCTCATTGCTGGTGCTGTTAACCTTGTTCACGCTTGATGAAGGCACCTTCTCCCAGGTTTTTTTTTACTATAAAGTTACTATTTTTCCCCTTGCAGTTAATAAATATCTTCGGGTAGATACTTTGAAATTATGCAAATATCCTGTTTCTCTTCAAACTTTGGTTCACTGATTTTGTATCTGTTGGTGAGTTATTGTCTGCAGCAGTTATTAATGTGGTGTTCTAAATGATGGTTCTTTGATTTCCCTCATCTTTTTTGTTTATTTATTGGAATTCTTTTGTAAGAAAGAGCTGTCCCTTCTTTCTTCCTTCCTTCCTTCCTTTCTTTTTTCTTATTTATGTTGGTATGAACCCATGGATATTTTATTTTATTGATTATAATCGAACACTGTTGTTTATTTTGTTGCCCAAATTGTTTTTGCTTTGACCATTGAGAGCTCAGATGGGTTGCTGGGCCCTGTTGGCATATTCCTGCCCTTTCTGAGCATTCTTAATTTCTGGCACCACAAGATGCTCTAGGCCCATCTTGTGTTTTCCCTGCTCCAGCCCTGGAATCAATCACTTCAAGGAGCCTTGCCCCTTTTATTGGAGAATGGTGTTTAGAAGCCAAGATCTCGGGGCTATCTGTGCTCATTGGTACTGTTCTGTCGGTTGCTTCAAGGCCCTCTCAGTGGATAGAGCCAGGGAAGTGTGTATACTAACTCCTGCATACACACAGAGCTGTGTTTATTTTCGTATGTATCTATCTGTGTGTATATTAAAGCACCATGAATTCATACTGATGTCTCAGATTACCACCCAGTATCACAGGGTTCATTCTAGACTTCCCCTCTTTATTTGTAATTTCTCCAACAGTGAGAAACCTAGTTCTCATCATCTACAAATATGTTTACTTATTTGTTCAGTGCTAGTGTACATATAAAGTGCTTTCAGAGTTGTTAACCCATAACCCTGTGAGAAACAAAATTACTAACTAGAGTACAGAATTTGTATATAGTCCTTGTTGTCTTGAGCCTTACAGTCTCCAGTCAAAAGACTGTTTTTCAAAGTTACTTTTAATGTGCTATTATTTAACAAACTAAGTAGTTGTTAGAATTGTGTCAAAAGTAGGAGTAAATGAAGAAAAATAGGTAGTGATTGAAAGAATTAGGGCTATTTTTTGAGGAAACTGTGTGTGAGTGTAAATGTGTTTCTCTCAATTCCTAGACTTTTTGACTTCTGTGTCAGTTGCTCAGAGGTATTTTAGATGATTTTGATTCAATTCTCAGTTTGTCAGAGAGGCGAAGTAATAAAAAAATTAATATTTGTATATTTTATTGATAAATTATTAAAACTTAAAAATATGTAAAAATTACAAAAATTTCCCTTTTGGTATGCATGTAAGAAGGTTATAGTACGTATAAGAATGGCACATTATGTATTTTCAGCCTGATCCCTTTTACCAATTGTCTTAAAATAATTAGGTAACCTACTTTTTCTTACTTTAAAGATAGTTTTACTAGAAAGCTCTGGTATTCTTGCAGAAGTCAGCAGTGTAATGCAATAAATCTCTCTTATAGTGGCTAAATTACTGTTCTGTTGTTGTTTTCTAGAAGAGGCTGAGTTTGAGAAAGATTTGAAACGATTGTCTACTGGTTACATACAGATAGCCAAATTAAAAAAAGTGAAGGCCTTTTCTAAGCCTTCATTTAAAAGGCTTAAAGAGAGAAAGGCTAGGAGAGAGAGAACCTTGGTGCCTAAGAGATTTCTTATCTTTAGTGGAGCATCTAATGTGGGTAGTTCATGGTAGTGGCTGAAATACTGAATGAACTAAGATTATGATCGAATAGGGGTAAACTGGAAATGATTTAGTAAAGATAAGATTAGGATAGGATTTCAGACTACATAGAAACATACTTCAACTGGAAAGCCATTGTGATAGTGATTGCATGTGTAAAAGAGTTTTAAAAACAATAGCGGTTATATTTGCTCTGACTCATATGTTTCTCATGTGAGTTATAACTCATAGAAAAATGTCTATTTACACAGTATGATTCTATTCAACTTAAAAAATAACTCCATTAGATAACATCTGAGTGAATGCCATATGAATAGCTTATTGAAAAAAATCCAGTGTATATTACAGTTTATAATATGTTAAATAAATACTCTATCAGAGAAAACAAATGCTGTCAAAGTATAATGAAAATGTAAACATATTCATTACTATGTGTTAGTACTATGTTTACCAAGAACAATCAGGTTTTAAAGTTGATCTTGGGAGGATTTGCCAAAAGTGTTAATTGTTGGTTTGAGTTCATCAAAGTTCTGTCTGTTAAAGAGTTCACTTAAAATGTAGAGTAAAAATGGGATCTCAGAAAAGCTATAAAAATTATTTCATTGTTTAATGGTGTGGCTCAAAATTAGAACCACAGCTGCCACCTGCATCTTATAATCAGTTGCAATAAGCAATGTTATGAAAACAAAAAATGATTGATTATAGATTATTCCTGTCCTCCCTTTTCTCCTCCTCTTAGCCTTTAAATTTTTTTTTTTTTTTTACTTTTCCTCTCTTTCTTCTTTCAGGCCTCCTTCCAATCTGCTCTTGATCTTTAAGGAGTTTGACAAATAAATAAAGGGAAGTAAAGGAGTCCTCAAAACAGATTTTTGAAGTGGACTGAAGATACACACATATATATCACAAGTTCTCAAAATCACTTGCAGTATAAATTGTCCCTTTGTCTAAACATCTGCTGTTTTTAGATCTACGTCATCACAGTCTTTTATGAATAGACAGATTTTTTATATAGAAATCTGTCAGTAAGTTACTTATCCCGATATGTTTACTCTGTTTTTGATAAAATAGTATATGAAAACATAGAAACCCAACCCAAAACTAGTGACCACAAAGTCATCAAATAGGATTGCATGGTAATTATGTGCTAAATGCTTTATCTTGCTATAGAAAAACATAAGGGCATGGGCTGTGGTTCGTGAGCATTTTATAAGTTATTGGATATGGTTATTGTGAATTCTAAGCTGGTTTTTGGCCTTTGTGCATAGTTGAGAATATGGTATTTGGCTTGGTTTAATAGAAAACCAAAAAAAAAGTTAATGGTAAATGGTTAATCCTGGAGAGTGTCAGATTTACCTTTGTAAAGGAAATATATTACTCTGCTGATTAGCTCTAATTAGCAATAACTTTAAATTTGTGTAGACAGCTGTACCCAAAATGTATTTTTTGTTTGTGGTTTTAAACTCAGAATATATTTTCTCATGGAAACGAAGTTATAATCAGACTAGCCCATAAAAGCCCATTTAATGCATCATGTAGCAGAATTATAATACTGGTAGTAATCAGATATTGTTCCTAGCTTCTGAAATTCTGGCAGGAAGCGTGAGATGGGACTCCAGCAGTGTCGTGGCAGCAGGTTTGAAGGCAGTGGAGGAAACGCCCCCACTGCAAAGTACAAGGCGAGAAGCACTGGCTTTCCGATATGTGGGCCCTAAATTCTGCTGAGGAGTAGACTCTGCCTGTGTTCTACATTCCAACTCGTTTTCCTTCCTTGGGTCTCATTTTTTGTATTAAAGCTCTCCTTGCCCAATAAATCATAGGCTGCATTATAATATTTTAGTTATTTTTCCTTCACATAGTCATTATGCATGAGCAATTGTAACTTTCAATTGTGAAAGCTAATTATAAGGTGAAACTGAAATCTGAGTGATCTTGAAGAAGCCAGGAATATATTGACAGCTTTTTCTTTGAAAATTACTTTAATTTCTTTTATCTTTGTGCAGTATCTTAACTTAAGCTTTTAAAATAAAAACTAATTTTCAGAAGAGCTGTTCTTCTTTCCCATAATGTCAGAATCCCACATAGTGGTAGCAGCCTAAATTTTCACTGAAGGTTGAAAAGTAATTCTTCTCCTTTTTTAATGGCAACACTGTCAAACTAGTGGTAGAATGATGCAAATAATTCTTGTGGGCTGTAACTATTACTAGCCTACACATGTAATTTCAGGTGTATTCAATCTTTATGCAAGCTTGAAATCTAGGCAGCTGATCTGATAGTTTGCGAATTTTAAGGTTTTAAAGTTTATTATATTTTTATTGAAAATTCCCTTGTAAAGTTTCTAAGGGATAGCAGAATAAGCTGAGTTACTCTGAAATGAAAGGTTTCATGGTTTTCTATCTCTCGGGTTTCTGCTCTCCAAAAAAATGGTGGAGTAAGGTTTCTTCCAAAGCTATTACCTTCAAATTCCCTTTTCCTTCCTTCCCTAAACTTTCCTCTGTCTAAGGCTATTTTGATAATGCTTTGGTTAGCCCTTGAGAGTACAATCTTAGGGTTGTATATATAGAGAGAAATAACAATCTTAGGATGTGAATGCTATAAGGGTAACTTTGGCTTAATTTCACAGTGATCAGATAGCTACAGTTCTGTTCTAGTTTATTCTGACTGTAATTTTTGCCTAGGCTCTGGGTGTCATACCATTAGTTTTAGATTGAATTTGGCGCTTCTGTTCTCTAGATTTTGCCCTGCACATCTTTATCTTCGTAGGAAGGATACTCTTCTGATGTTCTCTATTTTTATAATTCTCCTGACTGTTCTCGAGCTGTTCAAGCATAGTCTTCGTATCCTCTTCTTGAGAGAAATCGTAGAGTCATACTGGGTGGGTGGTTGGATTAGTTTATGTTCAGTTTCCACCAGGAGCCCGTGGCCCTGGCCTGCCTCTGCAGGGTGCACTGCTTTGTAGGTGCTCACAGGAAGTGGTTGGGGGTTCTGGAGAGTGTGGCTCTGGGTGATGATTAAGTCAAATTTGTTTCTTCTGATAAAAGGGCAGTGAGGACGAGAAGTATGATAAAGTGTGTCATACAGAGTGGTTGTTATCTAAGGAATTCAGACTTGAAGGTCTGAACTGATTACAGGTCACTGAGGGCTTCTGCTGTGACTGAATGGGAAGAAGTAACTAACATATTGAAAAAAGTATTTTTTAGTGAAAAAGTGGTGGGCTTTTCATTTAATATAATTACAGACATAGCAGACTGTCTTGGCATTTATCAATGATCCTTTGAATAAGCCTCCTGAAGAACAGTAAGAATATGAAAAGTGACAACATCTTTGAAATATAATACTGAAAGATGCTATCATAGTCTCTGAAATTGTATGCAGAGATGTATTATTAAAGGAAAAGACTTAAAAGTTGCATGTAGGGCTGGAGCTTTTTAGTGACTTCAGGATTCAAAATAAAGTCTTTTTTTCGACTGTGAAACTTTATGATAATATACAGGGGAAAAAAAAGTATGTTTCCACTGCTACTGCAGGGTATGTAGAGAGGAATGAGTATAATTTGCTGTGAAAATATTTTTATTTGGACCTCCAGTGATATTTATATATATTTGTGTGGAATCCATTTTAAATTTAGTTACACACTTGACTAGGGAACATAGAAATGAAACTTAAATTGCAAAAGGATAAATTACTTTAATAGAATATTGTAACCACGAGAGTAAATACGGGCTCACCATTTTTCTTTTATAGTCAGAATTTTCATTTCTGTAAAAGTTCACTTTAAAAAGAACCTGGCATAAATTTAGTTGGTTTTTTATTAACGAACAAATCCAGAAGCATGAACTCCCTCAAGTTGCTGAGGAAATAGAATCTGTGTGGTTACCTATTTCTTGAATTTTATGATGTTAAATTGGGATTACTGACATTTAGTGTGTATAAACACACATGTTTTTGGAATTACTTTAGAAATATTTCCTTTAAGTTAAAATGGAATAATCTTACTCTTAAAAAATGAACTTTCAAAGGATTTTTTTTTCCTAAATTTTTATTAGAGAGAATTGGGGTTTTATGTTGCATTAAGTTATGTTACAGTTTGCATAATGCTGATTGGTAGAGGTTGGAAGTAAAAATGTAAATTGGATTTTGCAATCAAAAAGACTTGTACAACTTAGTGATTTTTTTCCCTTTACTGTTTTTCCCTTTTCCCTTTACATTATGACCTGTAAAAATGTGGAAAATGAGGAATACATTAGTTTAAGGAAACTTACAATAAAGAGAGAATAGCATTTTTTTAAAGCCCGATATCCTTTAGTAATTTTGTAATAAATGTTGTGAAATTAATATTCTAGCCAGTAGTGTTTTGAAGAGGGAGGACGTTTGTGGATATGTCCAAAGCTAACTATAAGCAAGGAGCTTGATACCTTTTTCTTGAAAGATAAAGAAAAGGTGATGAAGTTAACGCTCTACAGTTCCAGATAGCTTTAATGCTGGCAGCAGGAAATTAGCTGTTTATGAAAACAGCATGAAATGTAATTCAGAGCAGCTGCTAATTTATCAGCAAGAACAAACTACTGGTGTTTTAAAGTATATCAATTACTCTAGGTGCCCATTATTGACCTGTTTAACCTACTAATGTGTGCTCAAAACTAGAGAAAGTTTGCCAATCTTTTAAAAATAAGCCAAATGAACCTCTTACATTTCATTTGTGTTCTTTCCTTAATTCTTAAATTTGTACCCACTCACTGTTTAAAAAACTTTTAATTGATGTCTAATAATGAGAAAAGTATTTAGCCTGATCAGTTTTCACGTATTGTATGCACCCGTGTAATCAGCACCCAGATCATCTCACTGTTTCTGTAGAGTAGAACCAAGTAGACCTCCGTCTAATGCCAGCATTCAGTGAAGATTAGATCCCTGGGTGAACTTTTAATGTTTCTACACTAGCAAATATATTTACCACAATATTAAAAATTACTAAATTTTCTGAAGCTACTTGGTAAAAATGTTCTGTCTCAGGGAATCTCAGTGTAGCCTAAAAATAAAATGCTGATGATTTCTTTTCCAGTGATATTGTAGTGTTGATGCAATTTCTCTGTACTTCTGCTTCCTCTTCATGCTCCATAGAGTATTGAGCTTGAGTAAGCGCTTTTTTTTAACTCTTAATTTATACCAGATACTTTGCTAATATTGAGGGATACAATAATGAACAGGCATCTAGGCCTTTCTGATCCAGGAGAGAGAAGTAAAGCAGCGAGTCAACATGAAAATTGTTATAACAGAATTACATGCTGGAGTGTTTGGCAGAAGGATGGGATAGGGCCCTTCTTGCCCCAAAGCAGAATTGGTACAGTCATCAAGGTTATTAGTAATGCTAGTGTGTAGTTGCATCTGTAAACGGAACCATGAAATGTACTCAAAATTGCCTGCAAGATATTCAGACTTTGAGTCCTAGCTTGAATGTTTTTGAACGATTGAGCTATTATTTGAAGGCCTGATTGATCTTTACAGAAAGCTTTCGTCTGGGTATGGAGTAACGTGGTCAAAGACTTCCCGATATGGCCATGTGTCCGACTGCCCTTTCTTCCCTCTCTTTTTCTACATGGAAGTGTACATCATCCATGTTATTTCAACAACAGAGGAGTAAGGGCTATATTGGAGAGATAGTAAGATAAAGATGAGGTATTATAATGTGAACTACAGTATATAGGATCCCTACCAGCATCAAACTCACCATCCTCTTTAGTCATGGGTAGATATGAAATTCAATATCTATTTCTGAACACTGACTATGAACCGGGTACAGTGCTGTGTAGCAGGTAATATAGGTAAGACTTAGTCCTTGCATTCAGAAGTGTGTAGTCAAATTGGGCATCCGAAATAGAATAATCATAGTACTACAGTCACGATGCAGTGTGCCAGCTGCTCTAATTCAAGTATGTAGCAGTTGGTATCAAAATACATAAGATGGCATGTTAATTAAATGGCATGTATCTTGGGCACAGTGATCATTAATATAAATTTTTCATGTTGGGAGGACAATTGCTGTATAATTTTAAATTACAGCACAACTGGTTTGAACTAGTGGAGAGAGTACCATGATTGAAGATGTCAGTTGGATGAAGGGAATGATCAGTTTGTTCCTGATGAGGAATTCTCAATGGGAACGAGCCTACAATGAAAGTTTTTCTATTTGGCCACAGTGTTGTGTTTTGTTTTTTTTTTAGACTAATAACCAAGCTGTTTCTAAGTAGCCAGGCTACATTTGTTTCCTTGGCTTTGGTTTAATTGCCTGCTCAAAGTTGCTCGGGTTCACTCCACAGTAAAATACTGAATGCCTGCTCTGTGTCAGGTGTTGGAGATGCATTGGTACTTGTGGAATTTCTCTTTAGTTGAAGGGAAATAAACAATCACAATACATAAATATGGTAGACAGTATGTTTGAAGGTGGTAAATGTGGAAAAATAGAATCGGGTTAGAAGGATTGCAAGTATGTGTGATGGGGAGGCGTGGGTGGTGCGGTTAGGAGGGAGCCCAGTCCATAAGACTGCCCTCATTTCTCACACCACTTGCAAGTTCAAGGGTCCTCAAGACTGCCCGTTGGTTCAATAATTTGCTAGAAGGGCAAACAGGACTCATGGAAGCTGTTATACTTGTGGTTATGGTTTATTACCTCTAAAGTATCAAAAGCAGCCATGGGCAGTGACCCATAGGGCAGAATCCAGGAAATTTCCAGACGCAGAGCTTCCAGTTGTCCCTTCCCTGTGAAGTGTGGCCAGCATCCTCAGCATCTATGTATGTCAGCAGGCACAGAGTATTGGCAACCAGGGAAGCTCACCCACGCCTTGGTGTGCAGAGTTTTTATTGGACCTCTATCATGTACACACGGTTGACTGACCAATGCAGTTGATCTTAGTCTCTTGCCCCTCTGGAGGTCAAGCTGAGCCAGAGCCCCCACCTTAAATCACATTGCTGTACTATCCTGCATGACGCAAGGTGCTATACTGTCCTGCATGACGCAAGGTGCTATACTATCCTGCATGACGCAAGGTGCTATACCGTCCTGCATGACGCAAGGTGCTATACCGTCCTGCATGACGCAAGGTGCTATACCGTCCTGCATGACGCAAGGTGCTATACCGTCCTGCATGACGCAAGGTGCTATACCGTCCTGCATGACGCAAGGTGCTATACCGTCCTGCATGACGCAAGGTGCTATACCGTCCTGCATGACGCAAGGTGCTATACCGTCCTGCATGACGCAAGGTGCTATACCGTCCTGCATGACGCAAGGTGCTATACCGTCCTGCATGACGCAAGGTGCTATACTATCCTGCATGACGCAAGGTTCCCAGGCAAACAGAGGTGCTCCTATCAGGCTTTACAATCCAAGGGCTTAGAGCAAAGGCCAGACCCCTCTTTGGGGATGGTTAAATTCTTCTGTACACATGTGGTTAGATCAGGCCTGGCCACATCAGCAGCTTGAAGGAGGTGAGGGAGTAAGTCATCATGATGTTTGTGGAAATAGTATTATAGGCAGAGAAATAGCCAGTGAAAAATCCCCGTGGTGGGAGATGTGCCTGGCATGCTCAAGTAGGAGCAGAGCAAGAAGGACCCAGTGTGGCTGCCGTAGAATGGAGCAAGAGTTGTGATAGTTGAAGTGAGTTGCTGGGAGCCAGGTTGTGTATGACCTTATTGACCTTAATTTTTTTCTGAGTGAAATGGGGGGCCATTGGAGGGATTTGAGCAGAAGATTGACATCATCTGATTTAGTCATAAAGCAGATCGACATCATCTGATTTAATTACAAACCAGATCGGTATCATCTGATTTCATCATAAACTAGATATGCTTTGTTGATAATGGGTTTAGAAGATACAAGGTAGAAGCTGGGGCGCAAGTAAGGGGAGGATATTGCAGTACTCTAGGTGAAAGATTGTAGCGGCTTGGATCAGGGGAGTAACAGTGTAAGCAGGGAGAAGTGGTAGGATTTGGGTATTTTGTGAAAGTTGAGTTAACTAGATTTGCTAATGGGTTGATTTGGGGTGTGAGAGACAGGAATCAAAGGTGACTGAGGTTTTTTGCCTGAGCAATTGGAAAGATAGAACTGCCGTTAACTGAGATGGGAAATATTGTAGGTGGAACAGTTTTGGCGAGATCAGGACTTTTGTTTTCAACCTGTTAAATTTGAGAAGTCTGTTATATATACGTATGGAGATATGATATATAGGTTGGATATACAGTTTTGGAGTTCAGAAGAGAGATTAGGGCTGGAGATAGACATTTGGGAATCGGGAGCACATAGATGGTAATTAAAGTATGAGACTGGATGAAATCACCAAAGGAGTGAATGTGGTAGAGAAGAGAAGACCAAGGGCTGCGCCTGGGCACTCTGACATGAAGAGGCCGGGGGAAAAGAGGGGGAACCACAAAAGAGACTGTGAGGGATTCACAGTGAGGCAGGAGGGAGACTAGGGGAATATGATGTTTTGGATGCAGGTAAAGAAAGTGCTTCCAGGGAGGAGGGAGCGATCAACTGAATGAAATCCTGCTCCTGGGTTATGGAATGCGAGGATTGAAAAGCGACATGAGATTTAGCAGTATGAAGTCATTGCTGACAGTGACGCGAGCATTTTCATTGGGTAGGAGTGAAAGCATGGTTGTAGTGGGTTTCAAGAGAAGGGGCTATTAAGATATTGGGAAAAAAATGAGAACAGAATTCTCAAGAGATTTTTTTGAGGCATTTCTCTATTACACAAGAGCAGACAAATGGGGCGGTAGACTGAGGAAGACTTAGGGTGTGTGTGTGTTTGAAAGCATGGAGAATTAACAGCATTTTGTGTGCTGATAGGAATGATCCAGCAGAAAGGGAAAAATTGATTATGTAAGAGAAAAGAAGGAAGAACTACAGAAATGATGAGATCTAGTAAAAGAGGGGTTGGGATCCAGGGCACAGGAGGAGAGGTTGGGCCGTAGGAACATAAACTGTTGAAGGAGAGCAGTGTATATGAGTTTAGAGGTGATATAAGTGGGTAGATTTGTGCTAAGTTTTCTGACTGATTCAGTTTATCACTGAAGAAGGGTGTAAGGTTATAGGGCGAGAGTGACAATGAGGAAGGAGGTTTGAGGGGAAAGAAGAAGAAGCAAAATAAATAGTCTTAAAGAGAGTGGAGAGTGTAGACCTGTGTGAACTTGTGTCCCTCTTGAGTCAGATTTTGGCCATCTCTCCGTTCCTGAGAAGCACACCAGCGACTTTTAGTATTTTTTCATTTGGTCTGAGGTTGGTTATTCCCGTCAGTCTCCAAATAATTTAATCTCCGTGTATAATTCCAATGTATTTAAAATGCCCCCAAGCTCTGTAGCTTTGCTGTTATAAAAATTGGAAAAAAAGATCTTTCAGCCAGTATCCTCCCAAGTGTTCAGTCCAAAAATCTATAGGATTTAATATAGTGCAGTGCTTACCCATGGGAAACTCCGGGGCCAGACACCCGACTGTTAGTTCTGTGATTCTGGTCAAATGAACTAACTTCTTCAGGTTTTTCATCTTAAAAACAGGAAGTGGAAAGAGTATGTACCCGTAGTATTGTGTGAGTATTAAACAAGACACTTAGAACAGTAAGGGCTCAGTTAATGCTAGTTGTAAAGAGTGATTATCCACCCCTTTCTTCTTCCACACGCAGCAGAATGAGCTTTTTACAATTTCCCAGCTGGAAGGAGGTAGCCTCTTTTGGGTCAGATTTCTTCCTATAGGTTCCTCCAGTTTATCTGCAATAGGTAAAAATGCAAAAGTCAACTTTTTAAATTTAGTTTTTTCCACTTAGTAAGGGGGGCCCCCATCCGACCTGCTGTTAGTGACTGGCACCTTTCTTTTGATTCTGTGTTGACTGGTAGCCTCCAGCAAAATCCCTTCCTGGTTGTGCAGGAGAGGTTCAGGTGACACAAAGACTTCTTGGATGCTCCTTTGTGGGTCTGCAAGCAAATTAGCTAAACACTAAGAACTGGTCAATAAAGTAGAACTGAAGCAGAAATACGATTCTTTGTCTCATGATTAAAACACCTTGTGAACTATCTCCTGCTTTTGGGATGAGGCAAAAAAAAAAAAAAAAAAAAGGCTTACAATCTCTACATATTTACCTTAAACTGGAAATCTCTTCTAAACTGACTTACTAGTTTTTAAAAACTCAAAGAATTTATAGATATTCTGAGGAAATACATTTTTTGGTGTTCATTTACTGTAAAAATTTATTTGATATGCTAGTACCCTAGAAAAATTCAGAAGTACAGAGGATTAAAACTGCAGTGTGTACAAAATGCTTTGTTTTACTGACAATAGGAGAGATCTGCTTGTTAAAATGAGACATTTTTGTGAACCAGTCCGTTGTAATTGAGTTTCAGTGAACCATGGGGCCATGACATGGGAGGTAATAGAAATCTTTTATGAAAGCAGAGGAGCGATGGAATATTTGGCCTGGTTCTTAGCTGTTTTAGTTAAAAAGCACTTATTGATCATCTGCTGAGTGCCAGGCCCTATATAGGGTGCTATAGGGGAGACAGAAGAGAAATAAAAGACCAGGATTCTGCCCTTGGGGTGTGGGCTAGACGTGGTATAAAATTTTAGATTTACGAGAACCAAATCTAATCTGTTCTCCCCTCTTTTGAATCCATGCAGCCAGAGTACTCAAATATAGCTTCTTACTCTGATGATTATTAAATGATGCTATGAATTGTCAAAGGACAGGTAGGATTGAAAAAGAGACTTCACATCTGTGTGTAACTGGTTATAGAATTGCTGTGCTTACCCAGTGTTTAACCAATTGATTACACAGTAGTTACCACATAATTACATTTTCAAATTACAGAAAGTTTAATCAAGTTAGGAATTTTATTTTTTGGGGGGAGACATGGCCACTGCAGAAGATTCCGTTTACCACCAAGCAGACTTCAATTTTTGAGCTTTGCTCAAACCAGTATTTTATACATGCCTTGTTGGTTGTGTAGAGTTTCTTGGATACTGTTTTTCTTGAAATAATATTTAGCCATCCTTTTTATAACTGACTTTTACAGACTGTAATTCCATTCTAGACAAGAGTCTAAAATTTCAAGTGTTGAATTTTGTGTTTTGTACTTATTTGTAAGTGAATTTTATTATTGCAGTAAGAAATTAGTGCTTGAATCAAGATAATGTGTATAAAATGAATATAATCTTCTGTAAAATTTGCTTTAAAATGATATCCTGAATATGTATCATCACTTAGTATGACAAAATGTTAAAATTAGGATTTTTTGGATTTTAGCATTTTAGTACTTCATGGAAATGAGTAACAATAAAATATTAATTATCCGATTTAATGATTTATAGGAATATTGAGTGAAAGTTAAACTGGCGTAGAATAGCAGTGTTTTAATATTTAACTGCTTCTTGGATAGACCTACCCTAACAAGAAGAAATTAACTCTTACTCAGAAAGGCAGTATCAACTTTTAGGTAAGGTTTTTTATTTCAATGTAAGGTTTAATTAATGTGTTAAATATATTATCTTTTAAATGAACTTGTTTGTTTAAATGAGAATAAAATATTTACTTTCTTTGTATGTTTTTGAGGATAAAGGATATGCTGGTAGCAAACTTTTACCTTGTACACTTTGAGCTCTGGTGAGGCCTGGTGATAAAGCAGACCCAACACAGCCATTGCCTGGAGGTTCAAATTATTTGAAAATTCCAGGAGTATTCTCCATTCAATCAATCAGTCAACAGTATTGAAGTGCTTACTGTTGGTCCCAGACCCCGGCAGGCATTGTAAGGGTTATGGAAATGTCACCAGGATTTGGCATATATTTCTCTAATACCCTGTTTTTGAAGGATGATGCCAAGTTGACAAGGTATATCCTGAAATGAGTAACTTGAACACGCTACTTGTGATGAGGTCTGTTATTAATATAACTGCATTAGCTATCTTTTGGTTAATGCTTTCCTACTTCTATAATTTTTTCCTACTTTTATACTTTCAGACTTTCTAGGTCTTTATGTTTTAGCTCTCTCTCGTAAACAGCATACGGCTGGGTCTTAATTTTATGTCCAGTCTAACAATCTGTCTTTAAACTAGAGATTTTACTTTGTTTCTTGACTATGATTACTGATAAATTTGTATTCATTTCTCTGATTTTTTTAATTTTTAGTATGAAAGTTTTTGTGTGGATGTGTGTTTCTTAACTTTTTATTTTGAAATAAGTAGAGATTTATAGGAAGTTGCAAGGAAAGTATACAGGGAGGTCCCATGTGCACCTCACCCAGTTCACCCCAGTGGTAACATCTTGCATTAATACAGTATATTCCAAACAATATCAGAACTAGGAGATTGATATTAGTACTCTTCACAGAGCTCATTCAGATTTCACCAGTTTTACATGCACTCGTGTTTCTGTGCACACGTGCGTGTATTTAATTCTATGCAGTTTTATCCCTTGTGTGCATTTGTGTAATGACCACCACATTGAAGATACACAACTGTTCCATCACCACAGGCTCCTTCGTGCCATTCCTTTATAGCCTCACCTGCTCCTTTCTCTCCCCCCTCCTTCCCTAACTCCTGGAATCCACTCATCTGTTCTCTATCTCTATAGTTTTATTTCAAGGGTTCTATATAAATGGAACCATACAGTGTGTAACCTTTTGTTATTGTCTTTTCTCACTCAGCATAATTCCGTTGAGATCCAGTCAGTTGTTGAGTGTATCAGTAGTTCGTTCCTTTTTATTGCAGAGTAGTGTTCCATGGTAGAAGTGTACCATTGTTTGTTTAACTCTTCACCCCATGGAGGACATTGGGGTTGTTTCCAGTTTGGGGCTGTTACAAATAAAGCTACTGTAAACCTTTGTGTGCTGGTTTGTCTGTGAATGTAAGTCTTCATTTCTCTGTGGTAAGTGCCCAGGAAGGTACTTGCTGGGTCATATGGTAGTTGCATATTTAATTTTTTAAGAAACTGCTGTACTCTTCTGGAGTGACTGTTCTCACAGCAATGTGTGAATGATCCAGGTTCTCTGCACCCTCCCAAACATCTGGAATTGTTACTCTTTTTATTCTAGACTTTCTGATAGGTGTGTAATGATAGTCATTGTGGTTTTAATGTGCATTTCCCCAATAGCTAATGAACGGTGAACATCTGTTCATGTGCGTTTTTGCTGCCTGTATATCCTCTGGTGAAATGTAACTGTTCATGTTTTTTGCACATTTTCTAGTTGGATCGTATATTTTAGATACAAATCCTTTGTGAGGTATGTGGTTTTCAAATATTTTCTCCCATCCTGTAGCTTGTCTTTTCATTCTCTTAACAGGGTCATTTGCAGAGCAAAAGTTTTTAATTTTGACAACGTCCAGTTTACTAACTTTTCCTGTTAGGCATCACACTTTTGGTGTCAAATGTGACTTTCTTTTTTTTTTTAAACCTTCTCTCTATTCTTTCTTCTCTTGTTATAATTCTTCATTTTCTTCCTCTTTACCATTTGGAAAGTTCTGTACCTCATGTATATTCTTTTTGTACTTGTCTTAAAATTTCTAACTTGTATGTTTGACTTAAAAGTATAAAGTTAATAATTGTATTTACCTTCCTCTAAGCAGATTCCAGGATCTAAGCATACTTGAACTATACTGTGCCCTCTTTAGACTTGGACTACTCTTGGTTGCTATTTTAGTTAACCTTTTTAAAGCTACAAATTACACATCAGTATAATTATTTTATAAAAGTTTTATTTATTTTATTAGATTTATCCACATTTACCTTTTGTTTCCTCATTATACTTTCTTGCGTTTCAGTTCTTCCTGCTTAAGATCATTTTCCTTATCCAAAAGGAAGTACAAAAAAGTATCCAAAAAAGTACATTTTTTAGAAACACCCTTTGTGAGTTTGTTCATTGGAAAAGACCGTTGTTCACTGTTATTTGTGATCTTCATTTTGTTGAGTGTTGAGATATGGCCACTTTATAGTATTCCACTGTCAACTGCCTTCAGTGTTGCTGCTGAGAGTCAGCTGTCAGTCTGATTGTAACTTCTTATTATAATGTCTTTTCTCTCTGGCTAAATAAACCTCAGCCAAACTGCTAGCTAAGGAAAAATAGTGTTTATCTTTCCATTTCTCTACAAACTAAACATCAGGGTAAACAGATAATTGATATGAGGAAGTTTCTCTTTGAAGAGATAGTCCAGGTAATACATGAAAATGTGATTATAGAATTAGGATCTCACCAATCCCTATTGAGCAGTGATAGAAGTAGAGGGCAGAAATAGAATTAGAATTTCAACTGCTAACAAGATAATGGATGTATACTGTGATCATAACAAAGAGAAAGATGTCTTAGTCTGTTCAGGCTGCTGTAACAAAATACCATAGATTGGGTAGCTTATAAACAACAGAAATTTGTTTCTCACAGTTCTGGAGGGCTGGAAGTCCAAGATGAAGGTGCAAACATAGTCACCTTCTGGTGAGGCCCCCTTCCTGGTTCATAACTGGCACCTCCCGGCTGTGTCCTCACACAGTGGAAGGGGTGAGGGAACTCTGTGGGGTTTGTTTTGTAAGGGCACTAATTCCATTCATGAGGGCTTCACCCTTATGACCTAGTCACCTCCCAAAGGCCCCATCTGCTAATACCTTTGGGGAGGCCATCTAAAGAGAAGTGGCAGCTGTTGGTACTTTGCTACAAAACCGCCTGGGGATGGTGTGGGCCCTGCTGTGGGCTCTCATCTTTGAAGCAGTCAGAGAGGAATATGCCAGGGGAAGCCATCATGGGAAGGTGCTGCTTGATGCTGGCTTTTCAGCACAGCTGAAAAGAACCGCATACTGTTCTGGAATCTGGTGAGACAAGTACACCAGAACCAGAAAGAAATCCCTTCTTCAGTGTCCCTCTATTGACAAAGCCTAACATTGGGCCAGCTGGCAAGGGATAAATAAATACCATGTTCAATTCCACTATCACAGATCGGGCAAGGAAGAGTAGATTTGGAGCTGGGAGGAAAAAAATTCATAGCTGACACATACTACCCACAAGAAATTTAGGTGACAGAAGAATAAACCAAATGAGACCATTAGATACAATCAGGAAAATCCGGAATGTGGGATAAACAGCTTGGTTCTTTCAACAAATAAATTGCAAGGAAAACAATAAAAAGAAATGCAAGGGAAACCTGGATTATAAGAGACTTAAGAGACGTATGTGTAGACCTTGTTTGAATTCTCATTTGAATGAACCAAGTATATAACGAATTTTTTTTGATACAAGAGGAAATTTGATCACATTGGATAATTGCTATTAAGCAATCATTGTTCATTTTTTTCAGATATGATAATGATCTTGTGGTTATATCTTTTGAGAAGAGAACTCATCTTTTAGAGATGCATGCTGAAATAGTTACAGATGAAATGATACGATGTCTAGGATTTACTTCAGTAATGTTGTTTTTGTTGCCTTTGTGTTGAAAAAACTCTCGAATGTGAACATCATTTTTTTTTACAAGGTATAAAAGTTATTACTATATAGAAGCCCCCACCTTAGCTGTGTACAGAAGTTATCAATCATGAATGATGACCTGTCTTTAAAATAATGTAATTTTGAATCTTGTTCCTGTGTTTTGTTTATAATGAGCTATTAGAGATTTATGATGAAGATAACTGACATTTACTGAGACATATTCCATGGCTACACTCATATGCACTTATTTTGACTTGGTAGTTTATGATGTGAACAAAAGTGTCTTGTGCTTTATGGGATAGTTAATATTTTCTTATGGAAGGAAAGAAAATCAGCTATCATTTTCAGCAGTCTTGTTGACATAGACATATGTTTTCTACCTATAAGCCTGGATATGTATTCTTCTGACATATTTACTGTTTCTATAGACCATGGTATTCTTAAACATTTCTGAAATGTGACTTCTATAATATTTATCTTCTGCTGATATATTATTTATAGCATAAACTAGAGTTGTAAATTCTGAGAAAAATTCATATTAAGACAACTACAAATTCCCAAGATGCAATATTTTAGATACCAATCAGTGCTTTTATTAATTCCTAAAAAGTTTTGAAATGTCTTTTATAGTCAATTTTCTAGCCCTGTGTAATTTCATTCTTGTTCATTTCATAGTGAAATGTAAAATATTAGAAATTTATAAGGTTCAAATGACATGACGTAGGTCATAAAATTGAGCACATACAAGTATGGATACTTGCAAGTGGGGGAAGGGTTGAGCAGAGTAGGGTAGGGTGCATTCTTTGTTAAATTTATTTATTTTTATTTTTTTTATAATTTTATTTATTTATTTTCCCCCCAAAGCCCCAGTAGATAGTTGTATGTCATAGTTGCACATCCTTCTAGTTGCCATATGTGGGACGTGGCCTCAGCATGGCCGGAGAAGCGGTGCGTCGGTGTGCACCCGGGATCAGAACCCGGGCTGCCAGCAGCGGAGCTCGCGCACTTAACCGCTAAGCCACGGGGCCGGCCCTGTTAAATTTATTAACATTTTTCTTAACTTTTTAGGGATTTCATGAATGGTTATATGCAACTCATTCTTGTGCCTGAAACTATAATAATTTACTTTTTTTTGTGTGTGTGAGGAAGATGGGCCCTGTGCTAACATTGTTGCCAATCTTCCTCTTTTTGCTGAGGAATATTGGCCCTGAACTGACATCTGTGCCCATCTTCCTCTATATTGTATATGGGATGCTGCCACAGCATGGCTTGATGAGCGGTGCGTAGGTCCGTGCACAGGATCCGAACTTGTGAACCCTGGGCCGCCAAAGCAGAGCATGTGAACTTAACCACTATACCACCATGCCAGCCCCTACTGTTTTTTTGATGCTATAAATATTAAGAACGGTGAACAGCCTCAGATTTTACTCCACTTGCAAGCTAAAAAGTCATCCGGCCACAGTTTCATGGATACTGGTAAAAGACGTTGAGACTCCTAGGTCAGAGATGAAGAACAGTTTATGACTCACAACAGTAGCTGAAGGATTAGCATTTTTGTGCCAGTTTCTTGGACCTCATTTCCCATAGGATGATGTGAAGAGACAGTCAGATGACACCTGTTTATGTTGTGAGTTGTAGTATAGAGAGAAACCTAGAGCTTATGATTCTCAAATTTTTTATAATGGGAAGTAAATGCCCTAGAAGGAGATATTATCTTTATTATACTAGATAGTAAGCATGCTTGTATTTTGCTCCAGAGGTGACACTGTCTCTGTCTTCCAAACTATCCTTGAAAAGATAATCTGAAACAAAAACGTTGATACCTCCCTTGTAAGACATCGAGAGACATGAGAGACCCATGGAGAATGACCTCCCAGCCTTGTTTCTATACTGTCTTGGCTCTGATAAATTTGCACATCAGTACCCCACTCTGTCAGCCACTCTGGTTAATCAGATTGACAGACACTCAGACCAAATCTGTACAATTTGTCTCATAGAAAATTTAACCAAAGATGCTATCAGTAATACTTCAGGCAGCAGGATGAGGCCAGCCTAAGCTAGGCCACTCACTGGTAATAGCCCAAGGGTCAGTGAAAATATAATAAGGTTCATCAAGGCTGTATTGGCCAGAGCTATGCGAGTGACCTTGAGTTTTGCCTCCTGAACAGAGAAACCATGTCCATTTTTGCTTCTGTGTAGTTGGTGCTGAGACTGAACAGCTGCAGCAGCCACTGGACATCGGATTTCAGCTTAGCCAAGAGCTGCTTGAGCCAGTGACTTGGCTTCCAGTGGCAGAGTGGGTGGGTGGGGGGGTAAAATTTCCCCCGGGGGGATAGCTGTCACTTTTTCATAGAAAGCTGAGTTGCCACTGGGAACAGGCTAGTTGGTCCTTAAGTGTATCATTTCTATTGTCATAGGAGGCTTATTGGGCCCTTCCCACCTTGATACTCATTGAGTCCGAGTTGATCCATCCCTCAACGGGAATATTAGGCCAGAGAGTCACAAGGCCTCCATGGGTCAGGCATTTGGTTTGAGAAAGAGAAGGTAGCGAGCTCAAAGCTGCTTTTTAAAAGGGTTGCACCTGTTAACTGTGGCACAGCGAGGATGAGTCCAAAGCCCCGAGGCAGGTCTCTGGTTGGAAGCTGCCCCCTTCGCTCCAATTGGTAAAATCATGGACCAGTGACCCCAAAGGTCAAGAGTGTGCCACAGCTTGTTGGATGGATTCCAGCAGAGCCTCCTTGGGCTGCACCCAAAGGCTGCCGGTTTATAGGTAAGCTGTATAAAGTACCAAGTAGAGTGCTCACGTGTGGCACGTGCTGGGTCCAGAACCCAAAGTGTCTGATAAGGTATTGGGCCTCCTTTTGGTGGGGGGAACTGAAGAGACAGCAGATTTCCTTGACTGCCGGAGGGGTTGAGCATGAATCTACCCACATAATCCCAAGAACTTTAACCAGAGAAGGCTCGTGTATCTTGTGAGGGGTTGTCAGCCACCTTTGCAGGCAGAGGTGTGATAACACCGCAGTTGGGCCTGTAGGGAGTGAGGCTTCTGACCTGTAATGAACAGGACCTCTTCTATAATGAGAACTTTGGATGTCAGAGGACACTACATCC
The DNA here is from genome assembly GCF_020826845.1 of Diceros bicornis minor. Taxonomy (NCBI): domain Eukaryota; kingdom Metazoa; phylum Chordata; class Mammalia; order Perissodactyla; family Rhinocerotidae; genus Diceros; species Diceros bicornis. The sequence goes on along the minus strand of NC_080742.1, from coordinate 91,876,760 downwards.
TAACCCCCCCATGGTGGCAAATACCCTGAGGAGTTTAGTTCCCCCAGGACGTACCTGGAGGCCTTGCACATGAATGCGCATTGGTCTAGGGCTTCAGGTGCCTGTAAGATAGAAAAGAAGGTGTTGGTAATGCCAGAGACAGCAGCCGAGTGCCCTTAGTCTGCAGTGGTTCAGTTACAGTCACAGAGGCTGGGTCAGACAGGAGCAACAACTGAACTCCTCAGTGGTGATGCACTCTAAGCTGCCAGCTCCTGTTAGTCTTTTTCACTGGCCGCACGTGGATGATGGTTGTGTTGAGATATTGCTTCTCTTACTGCCCCTGCAGTAAGACTAAGTTTAAGTCCTTAACCAACACTGTGATTTCACTCCTCTTCCTGGGACTCTGTGTTGTTTCTTTTGGACCAGCACAGGGAGAAGAGATGGAGAGCGATTTACAGGCTTGGCTAGCAACTCTGTACATGCTGGGCTTCCTCATTTGGATAAATCCCCTTTGGCACTTACAGGGAAGTATAAGCATTTCACACATAATTCCTACTCTACATTCAGATGTAGAAAAAACAACAGTATATGGAAGAGCCCCCTACAAGATCACCTACACTTTGCTCCTGAGGGACACCTTTTGTTTCCCTAGTCTCTTGACTAGATGAACATCCTTGTGAAGATAATCCAAAACAAAGGCAGTCAGTGCCTCACTCACAACATGGAGAGAAATGCAGGCAACTCATGGAGAATTGTCTCCCAGCAATAAAAAGAGATCTTCCTCAACTTATGATGGGGTTATGCCTGGATAAACCCATTGTTAAACTGAAAATAAGTCGAAAATGCATCTCATACACCTAAACTACTGAACATCGTAGCTTAGCCTCGCCTACCTTAAACGTGCTTAGAACACTTATGTTAGCCTACAGTTGGGCCAAATCACGTAGCACAAAGCCTATTTTTTAATAAAGTGTTGAATATCTCATGTAATTTATTGAATACGGGACTGAAAGTGAAAAACAGGATGGTTGATGGGTACAGCATGGTTGTCAGTATATCAGTTGTTCACCCTCATGATCATGGGGTTGGCTGGGAGCTGCGTTCCCTGCCACTGCCCAGTGTCATGAGAGAGGGTCCTACTGCATATCGCTAGCCCCAGAGAAGATCAAAATTCGAAATTCCAAGTACAGTTTCTACTGAATGTGTTTCACTTTAGCGCCATCGTAAAGTAAAAAAATCAGCTGGAGTTTTTCTCTCTATTCTGTTTTATTGTCAACATGATCACATCTATTTTTTGTCTTCTCAGATTTGCTATGGTTTTGATTCACTGTTGCCATTTTCCTTTAGATTTTTATTTGTCAATATTGATAGCTCAGAGTGATCTTGAGAAAGCAGCAGGCCAGTTGTATGCTCAGTCTCATTGATGTGTCTTCAAATTTTCCTCTCCTTTCACTTTCAGGAACCCCCTGTCTTATGGTTTTCCTTTTTCCTCTGCCTTCTGGATCTTCGCTAACTCCTTTAATGTCTTTTGTCGTAATTCTGTGATATTCAGTAAAGGCTTTATGTTGATATTTATTCATTTGTGAAATATGATTGAATGTTTACTATATGGGGGTCACCTCCTAGGCCCTGAGGCTGCAGCAATGGACGCAACAGGTCAGACTCCCTGCCCTGTGGATCTTCATACTCTGCTGGACACTGTGCTAAGCGCTACATATTTATTTACTCCTCACAACAGCTCGTGAGAGCACTGACGTAACTGTGGTGGGCAGCCCTCTGCCTCTTTCTTTGGCTCTGAAACCTCAAAGTACCCCTCTCCCTCCCAGCACGTGCACACCTGCCTTGCTCTGCCCCACCTGAATTCTTCATGAAGAGAGGAGGAAGAGGACAATAAGTGTATGTATTTTTTTTTTTAAGATTTTATTTATTTATTTTCCCCCCAAAGCCCCAGTAGATAGCTGTATGTCATAGCTGCACGTCCTTCTAGTTGCTGTATGTGGGACACGGCCTCAGCATGGCCGGAGAAGCGGTGCGTCGGTGCGCGCCCGGGATCCGAACCTGGGCCGCCAGCAGCGGAGCGCGCGCACTTAACCACTAAGCCACGGGGCCGGCCCAAGTGTATGTATTTTAAAGAATAAGTTACTCCACTTCCTAAATTTGTATGCGCATTTTGTGTATACGAGTGTTTTTTAAAGGAATATCGTCCACAGAGTGCCTTAGAAATCAGTGACTCGGTAACCTTCCCTGGAGGCCACAACCAAGTAGAAACTGTGAGGAGAAGTTATAGCTAGGTGGTTTCTCTAAGTGTAAAAGAGATTATTTTCCCCTTCTACTAATTCAAAAAACTAATGCATTTAGTGAGATCTTTATATTTTATTTAAGCCGAAGTGTGACCATCTTCAGGGAATCTTACAGAAGGAATTTTGCATTGTGCTAGTGATTCTGGGGTATGCCAAAATTAGTGCAAGAAGTGACAAATCCATTTGAACACCAAATATTGCCTGTAAACTGAATGGTTGTACATATATGCCCATGAGATAAATAAATGTAAAGTTTATTTAATGTTAATTTTATAAATTTAAATGCTACTGGTGCATGGCATTTTTTGTTACATAAATATTCTCAGCGAAAAGACACAAAGATAAACATTTTTAATATTCAAAAAGGAGATCTAGGAAACTAGTAAAATTGTTCACCCCAAAGAGGGGAACTGGTTGGTAGAGGACTGGAGACATAGACTTATTTTTCATTCTATATTCTATAATATCTTTTAACATTAATTCCAAGTGCATTAATTAGCTACTCAATAAATAAAATTTGGACAAGTCCTTATAATTTTGAATCAGTTGTAAACAATTCAAGGGTACTTCCAAGAGCCTTTGTAACTCATAAGATCTGTTGTTGCTTATTCATGTACAAAGGAAAGGAACATACCCACATACACTCTTTTATTATAGAGAGTGAGCTTGTCATAAAATTCAATATAAAAGTGCTAAGAATTTTTCTCCATTTGAAATCTTACATTGTTCTTGGAAAATCTTGAGTATTTAATATCAATAACAATATCAATAGCAATATCATGCTATTTAAAATTTATTCCAGCTTTTGGCAAGTTTGGTCCCACAAAAGGCATAGCAAACAGAAAATGTTTATATAACAAACAAAAGAATATTTTTTGTACCTCCTACTGGAAGAAGCTGGCCCTAGACCCTCTAGTTTACAGATGTTTCATGGGTTCACATTTTGAATCTTCGAAGAACAAAAGTAAATCCTCTTGGTTCTATCATCTTCACTAAAAATAGTATGAGCACTCTGGATGTTCAGTATCAATGCCACTGCTTATGAATTTTGGACAAAGGGGTGAATGGAATATACAAGCAAATTAAGAGACTCACAGTTGGCTGACTGTGAACAAATTCTGACATCATAACTTAGATAATTGAGTAGATACTTGCTCTCAAAAAATGTATCAGATACCTGTTACCAGATTCTCAGAAAAACTACCTCTTTGTTTCTGCTTAAGTAGTTAAATTTTATTTTTTATAATTTTCCCCAAGAGGAAAAAACGAGTTGTATTTTCTCTTAGTTTTATTGCATTTATTGTTAATATCTTTCCTTATACCTCTTTCTCTAGTGCTTCCTCTTTCTTTGTCCTTTTGTTTTTTATTTTAGGAGGTTTCCATAATCTCTCTCTCATATCTCTAATGAAGTCTTTTTCATCACTGTTTGTTTGGTTGTTTATTGCTTGTATTGAGTTGGTTTACTCTCAGTTTTGTTTGTCTGTCCTTCTCTCCCTTCCTTCATTACTTATTTCTTTCCTTTGTTATCCTCATAACATCCTCAAATCTCTGAGGATATTCATTAAAGAAGGTCTCTTTTGATCCCTGAGGTGATTGTTCTGTAATTCGTTGATCTTTTTCTTTAATATTCTTCCTTATCCTCACATATCTGTGAACTCTGTTCTTTAAATATGTTTAGCAGTGAAAGCCTTCCTGGACTGGTTTAGGCTCCTGTGGATTTTCCTGTTCGTTGTATGGGCTCGTATTCCCAAACAGATTCTTCCCTGAAGGAAATCCTCTCAAGTGCAGGCCTCATGTTAGAAATTACATTTTACAGGACACATGAATTTTTATTGCTAACAGTGGGGTATTTGAGAAGGTCCCTATTAAATATGAGCCCTGGATGTGATTCAAGAACATGCGATTTTCCCCTCTTCTCTAATCCTTTCAAATAACTTAGTTTTAAATTGGAATGAATCAATTTTAGAATTAATTTTATTCAGATATAATTTTTAATTTATTCAAGACAGTTGGTGGTAGTTATACATTGAGAAATGAATAGGAATTATTTAACTCCTTAGATTAATACTAATTTTGGTGAAAGATTTCAAGATATACTTGGCTTTGAGGCCACACATGCCAGGTTTATTGTTAGACTTTTATTTCTCTCACACGGTATCCGAGATGTTTAAGGGTTGGTCCAATGTTTCTATTGTCAGTGCCTTTGTGCCAAGCTCATAGGAACGCCAAGCACAACAAAATGTGTGTTGAATAAACAGATGGATGAGAAAATTGAGGCCCAGAAACTGACTTTTTAAAAGCTACAGAGACACATTGAGTGTTTATTATTTGTTGAGTACTGCAGGTATGGAGGATTTCTGGACCTTATGGACCCCAGGTTCAGCTAATTGTGGCAGAAATGGAACTCAAGCCCAGCGTTTTATCTGTGTCTGCTTCACCTTGCTCTTGTAATAGGCGAATCCATTCTGTTATTTTAGGGTTAGACTCAGGTTCGTTTTTCTTTGTGAGACTTTCCCATTTGGTCAAAGGTAAAGATTAAGTCTGTGATTTCTTTTATGTTGCTTCGTGGTTCCTAATGTAGATGTTGATCAATTCCTGTGTTCCCCTCCTTCTCTCCCTGGCTTGCCCCATGGTTCTAGAAAATAATATATTTAACTCAGGAATGGGCCTATGTGTAGTTTTTATTTCTGTTCTGTCATCGACATGTCTGTTTTGCCCTTAAGCCGCATTACTGCATGTCCTAACTCTCTCTCCCAAATATATTCCCCCAAATTTATTCAGACTCATTGAAGCTTCTGTTATACTGAGTTTATCAAGATCTTTTGTAGGTATTCGCTGTTTTTTCAATCATAATGACCTTCTTGAAATTTCTGACCACAAACTTTTGTTTTCTTGTCTTTGATTCTTTGTCTACTCTTTGTTTTTCCCTCTATAAAAAGTTGTTTAGAGGGGCCGGCCCGGTGGCGCAAGCGGTTAAGTGCGCGCGCTCCGCTGCGGCGGCCCGGGGTTCGCTGGTTCGGATCCCGGGCGCGCACCGACGCACTGCTTGGTAAGCCATGCTGTGGCGGCGTCCCATATAAAGTGGAGGAGGATGGGCACGGATGTTAGCCCAGGGCCGTCTTCCTCAGCAAAAAAAAAGAGGAGGATTGGCGGATGTTAGCTCAGGGCTGATCTCCTCACAAAAAAAAAAAAAAAAAAAAAAAAAGTTGTTTAGAAAAAGGAGAACCTCCTCGCAAGTATAACCATGCTGCTACATTAGGTGTTTTATTTTCACTTTGTCCCTCTCTAATAGGTGTTAAAGAAAAAAATATTAAAACTATTTAAAAAAATTATTCAATGACACTTGTTAAAGCAGAGTAAAGAAGACTTTATTCAAGGGAGGGGCCATGGCAATAAGTGTAGGGACCACTGTAGCGAGGTCTTGCAGTGGGGGAGAGAGATTGGGCTCAGCTCCAAATACAGCACAGGCAAGTGGGAATTTATAGCCAAGGAGCGGGGTGGGGGTCAGTGGATGGAAAATTACTAAGAGGAAACATCAGGGGTAAGGGGAGACTTTGGCTAAACTAATCTAACAGGATTCTTGCTGAAGGCAGGCCAGGGTGATCAGACATCACTGGGGGATGGTGGAGGAGGATCCAGATCGGATATGGAGGGTGATCAGATATGGAGGGTGAGGGATTGTGGTTAAACTGACTTAGAAGGATTCTTGCTAAAATTGGACAATGCAGAGATGAACATGGAAGTTCAAAAGTCAGGCAGTGTTGAAAAAAGTTGTTCAGGGTAGCCTGAGTAGAGTTGGGTCATTGAGAGGATCTTTGTCATAATCGGTGTGCCTGTTGCAACTGGAGATCGTTTTTACTTTCTTGTTTGTTTTGACAGTTTAAAGTCCTTATAGTTCTACTTTATTTTGGTTTGATGCAAGATTTTGATTCTTTTGCATTCGAAGAAAACCAGGTTTGACATCAGGCTTTCTATTAGCTGATGTGTTTTGTTCATTACTGATTTTAGATACAATGTCCATTAAGATTAATGTGCCATGTATGTGGTAGAGAATAGTACATAAATTAACCATAATATGGAAACCCACGGTAACCACAGTAATTACGGTTACCTACAGTGAGTGTCTTCCATAGTCTATGCAAGTAAAATTATTTTTTGTTTTTCTTGAAAACCTTTCAGCGTTTGAAAGGACCCCATGCACTAACATATCTTTGTGTGAAGAAATCCTTATCTCCCATGCATTCTTCTCATTTTCTTTTACTTTTTTTTGTGAGGAAGATCAGCCCTGTGCTAACATCTGCCAATCCTCCCCTCTCTCTCTCTTTTTTTTTTTTGCTGAGGAAGACTGGCCCTGGGCTAACATCTGTGCCCATCTTCCTCCACTTTATATGAGACGCTGCCACAGCGTGGCTTGCCAAGCGGTGCGTCGGTGTGCACCTGGGATCCGAACCAGCGAACCCCAGGCCGCCACAGCGGAGCGTGCGCTTAACTGCTTGCGCCACCTGGCCGGCCCCTCGTTTTCTTTATTTTTAAAAAATTTAAATATGCAGTGTCATGAAATGTTAACACACCCATTGTTTTAGAAGTGACCCCTTTTCCCAGTTTATCTGGTCTGTTATTTTTTTAAAAAATGATTTAATATACTTTTCTGTTGGAAGTTTTAGCTTAGACATTATTTTATATTACTTTTTTTTTTTTTTTAAAGGAAGTCATTTACATGCACAGAATTTCAAAGCCAACCGGTAATTGTTGTATGTATTTTCAGTGGATATTTTCTGAGCTGTTCCTTTGTGCTCCATTTTGTGCAAGGCTCTTTGGAAGAAGCATCAGATACCTCTGTTCTTGAGGAGCTTTCACTCTTGCGTGCTCTCTAGCTCTTTCTCTCTTTTTCCATGGATTCCTAGAGACATTTTTCTGTCATATTTTAACCTTCCTAAAATTGGGATGGCACCTTGCAGTCACTGTCAGCCAGGTGGCAGTCATGACCTAGTTGTGTGGAAAATCATTCTTTGAAACTCTGGTTTAGATTTGATGAAATAAACATTACTTAAAAAAAAATCAAGGTAATATAATCATTATGTATAATTTGGGAAACAATTTTAAAAGATTGATAGAAGGAAAAATAATAGTATAGAAAAGAAACTTTACTTACATTAGTAATCAGGAAAATTGAAGACACTGCAACAACAGGTCTTTTAAATGCTGAAATCTCCACCGAAATTGCCCTTTATCCTTGCGTTTCTTGTAATTTTCCCCTGTTCTCTGCTTCTTTGAAGGCTCATAGGCAGCCTGTTGTTCTGATGGAAACTCAGTGGTTGTTGATGAGTTGCTGAGAATCTTCCACTTAGCCTGTCCTGAGTTTTCTCTAAATCAAACTCCAGGCCTCTTGGGATTTGCATGAAGTGTAGTCCTAAGTAGGAAATCAACAGAGGTATGTTATGTAAGGGGCACCTAGGAGGTTAAAGACAGAGGATTTGGTGTACAAGTCTGGCTTTAGGTCTTTGTTCTTCTATTTGGTAAGTTACTTCTCAAGCCTTTATATTGGAAAAAATAATAGGATTTTCCCCATCATTGGCAGGGATTAAATGAAATAGTAGATATGGAATACCTTAATTTCTAACTTGTGTTTTCTTTTTATTCTTGTGTTCACTGAATACTTATTGGGCATCTCCTCTTTGCCAGGCACTAGGGATACACCAGTGAACAAGACAAAAATTCGTGTCCTCTTTGAGCTTCTTTCTTAGTGGGGGAGAATCTCAGTACTTGATACATAGTAAGCATTCAATTAATGTTACCTTATTGTATAAGAAGTTATTTTGTAACACAGTTTATGTAACAGTATAACTTGCTGTATAATGAAATAATAGCACCTTATTCTCTTTGGGCTGACAATACCTGGGGAAAGAGAGTTCTAATTATCTCCTCACACATCCCTACCTTAGGGCTCCTGTTTTATCACTGCTCAAAGGAAGGAACTGCCAAGAGTTTCAGATGACAGCTTGCTGTCTTGGCACTTATTATTCAGATGCTAATGGGATAAATTCTTTGGCTTTTATACTTGGGAGCAGATTTAACCTGTCTTCCTTAGATTTCATTCATAATCTTCTTCACAAGTTCTTTTTGGCTTGTTTGAGAAGTCCGTAATTTTAGAAGCCCTACCTGCTGAATCATAATGCTGAGGAACTTGAATTGATTAACAGAAATCATGTTAAGAACTACTGCATTTTAATTTTAGTGTGTTAAGTCTAAAGAAGACACAACATTACAGCTATCTGGAACACCTTGACATTGCTCTAAGCAATAAGGCCAATAATAGCCATATCAGAATGGAGATTAAAAAAAATCAATTATTTGAGTCTTTGGAATCTCTGGCTGAAATTAATGGGGAGGGGAGGCTGGTGATCATTACTTAAAATGGCCTAAAATATATTTTACTGTGTGGCTGACACCTCTCGGGGTTTTCCTACTGCTGTTACCTCTGTTAAAAGATAAACTGAGGCACATTAAAATTGTCAAGAGTTTATTTGAACAAACGTCTATTTGAATTGGGCAATGCCAAACCGACAGTGGGCAGGAATGTTCCCTGGACAGGAGCCCCTGGGAGGGGCTTTTAAAGGGCAGACACGGAAGCAATGTGAGGAAATTATTTGATTGGCTATAGCTTAAACAGTTGCGTTATTTAGGAAAGGCTCTGGCTGTTTGTGATTGATTGTCGTTAAATTTCGTTTTCTTGGATGAGTGCATTTACAGTGACTCTGGTTTAGGACTGGTTTGCTTATGTGGGCTACCGATACATTAGAGCCACCCCAGTATGATGACCTCTTGTTTAATAACTTTAACACCTCTTCTTCCCCACTCATAGTATTATACGGCCACTTTTGTGTGTGTGTTTGTCCCTTTTTTACATATGGTGTTTTCTCTGCCTGGGATGCCGTACCTCTTCCACCTGGGGCACTCTTAGCCAGGACTCCTAGAATGAGTCTCCCCGGACACCCCATTGTCCCCCTGGGGGTTTATGTTTCCCCTTCTGTGGGATCTCATTGCACTGGCACATTGGGTTTGTTTTGTTTCGTCTGTTCTTCACACTGTCTATCTTGGGACTTATTTTCTTCATTGGCTGTAAAACATTTATAACCATCTTAATATCATCAGCCCCTTCATGGCATCATGGGGAAATAATGACTTTTAAATATAAACATTAGTTTCTGTTAGAAAAGCAGAGAACATTATGATCATTCTCTGTTAATACCTAGTATCTTTTATCCTGGCATCTTAATTCCACAAACTTTAATTGATTTATTTATAAACTTTATTACAACTCACAAATATTCATGATATTGGTGTAAAATAACAGCAAGGATAGCTTAAATACTGGTTTTAATTGCATCCATGATGCCGTTAATCTTAAGATGTATCAATTATTTTATGTACCATTAAAAAAGGAAAAAAAATGCTCAAGTCTGACACAGTGCTAAGATACCACTGATTCCAAAATACATTCTGAATGCATCCTAATGTGCATTTTAGAGATGTTAAAATGTACACAAATGTTCATTTTTAAATCAGTGAAATATAGTAATGCTATACCTTCTAAGAAAGATTTAAGAACTCCCTCAAGGAGCAAAATGAAAGATTGGTTTCCATTTGCTTTCCTTTCCTTCATTTGCCTTTTGGTAGATGTGCTAATGCGCAAAGACCACAAATGCCAGATAGCTGGAAGACAGAGGACTGGACAAAGGATCTGGGAACTCAACAGATTAGATAATTTGCTCTCATAACACTAAACCTAGGGGCTGGCCTGGTGCTGTAGTGGTTAACTTCACATGCTCTGCTTCGGCGGCCTGGGGTTCGCGGGTTTGGATCCCAGGTGTGGACCAACACACTGCTTATCAAGCCGTGCTGTGGCAGGCGTCCCACGTATAAAGTAGAGGAGATGGGCACGGATGTTAGCCCAGAGCCACTCTTCCTCAGCAAAAAGAGGAGGATTGGCAACGGATGTTAGCTCAGGGCTAATCTTCCTCACACACGTACAAAAAATACTAAACTTACAAATAAAGTAAGAATTGTAAGTAGAGAATTTGTTAATCATATTTATTCATAAAAATTATGAATGTGTCTCATTATGTTTGAAAAACTTTGTATTATAGGACATTTTATGGGAAATGGCACAGGCTGCCCTACTTAGGGATTGGGGCTGAAACTAACTGGATGCATGTTGAGAAATAAGTTGTCTTGCTTCAAAATTTCATATGATTGCTAGGTACAAAGATTGGTTGCAAGAGCATCAAAATTAGTTGCCTTTGACTTAATTCAGCTAATGTCTGAGTGGTCCTCATGTGCTAGGTGGAGATAAGCGAGCCCTGGTGATGGTTTGGTTATTCTCACAGTTTTTGCTAGCTTTTCACAAGGTGCACTTTGACGGGGTGCTGATCACTTGGTAGTAACATTGAGGTCATAGAGAACTATCTGGATGGCACACTAACTTTCCTACTTTTACTAATGTTTAGTGGAATAAGCAGTGAACTCAGAGGCAAGAGATCTATAGTCTGGTCTCACCTCAACCTCTGGCAACAATTAACTGTTTAAATCTTAACTACCTTACTGGGCCTTGAGTTCTTTTGATGTTGAGTTCTTTTTGATGATGAAGTTGGACATAATATTCAGTCCTTTTCTCTTCAAGGCCTTGAGCTGTTTACTTTTACACTGTTAAAGCAACAACTTGCCCTCTGAGTTGTCAAGACTGTTTAAAAAAGAGATGTATAAACTATGGTGGAACTGGATAGGAAGAGGCAGAGACTATTCATCCCCGTCCCCCTCCTCCCCTCTACTCATTTTCAGAAACAAAGCAGTGTGACTTCCTGCTTTTTCCCTTGTTGAGAACCTTCTCTTTGTAATGATAGTAATTGACATGAAAGCCTCAAGCAGATCAATTTAGTCGCTTTAATTTTTAAAAAAATTTTAAATGTATAAATAATAAAAAGGTCAGAAACATCTGTGTTTCAAACCCCAAATTTACTTATGTTCCTGGTCTTATTTCTACAACTTGCTAACGCCTCCCCTTGCTCTTTTAGCTCCAGCCAAATTCTCTTTGCCCATCTTTGAGCATGCCAGGCAAGTGGTGGCCTCAGGGCCTTTGCATCTGAGGTTCCTTATCAGGCAGAAAGTCACGGGGCTTGTTCCCTCACTTCCTACTCCATACCCCTCCTCAGAGTCTGGACATCCTGAGCTACCTAACCTCTCCTAGTCACTTCCGTGCTTTATTTTTCTCCTTAGCACTTCTTGTTGTCTAACATATTACGTATTTTACTTATGTGTCTTGTGTGTTTTCTGTCTTGTGAGGAGAGTAAGCTCCATTGGCCAGGATTTTCAGTGCTGTATCCCCACTGCCTAGAACAGTTCCAGGCATGTGGAAGGTGTGTGGTAATACTTGGTGAATTAGTAAACCTGTCATGGCATTTGAGATTATTTTCCTTATAGATATATGAGAGAGATATATAGATATATTCCTTATAGATATATACAACACATTATGAGGTGTTGTATATAGGGTAAATTGTTTTTTCTACAGATCACGAATAGTTCTACTTTAAAATTTAAATCACTGATTAGATAAAACCCAGTGAAAGATTCCAGGTATATTATAAAAAGTAGTCACTGGGATTAAGTGTCACAGCTGAATGCGGTGGAGATTTTCCTGGCAAGTAAGCAAAAACAACCAAACAAAAGAACAGTTTGGATTTATTAATTCTTTCTTTCTTTTTTTTTTTTTTGATGTGAACTACTTTCTCTTTATTGGAACATTTCATTCTGTGTCTATGTATGATAGAGGAATTAGTTAACTTCATGAGGTGTCAGAATGTGTTCCAGGTCTACTATTACATATTGCAAGTACGTCACTCCCAATTTTTTTATTCTGTTAGAATTTTAAAATTAAAATGATTATTAAAATTTTGTTTATATACAGTGAAGAACTAGAGAACTGTACTTTTTCTATTAAGGTTACCAGAAATACAGGAATCCAAGCATTGTTCTTTTTCAAGAGCAGTGGTTGCTGGAGCGTCTCCAGCTGATTGCTAAATACTCAGGAAATTAGTAAGCCAGGTGTTAGCTTGAAATTGGCTGTGGTCGGGTATTTACAGCATGGAAATTGGCAAATGTTAGAAATCAGGGCTTCCCTCACTCTTAGTTCTTTGGGCCAGGGGTTCACAATGTAAGTTTGCTAATGTTTATCACCTTATAATTTCATGGGTACTCCCTTACACTCGGACATGCTTTCTTTAAAGGCATAAAAAGAGGTGAAGTGATAATCAGATGCCCAGGATACATGCCCAGGATATTAAAACCGTCCTTGATCTGTGTTCTGGCAGGGAAAAGGGGAGGAAAGAGCACTGCTTTGTCATCTTTGTACGCTCCCTCCATTTGGCCCCCCTCATTTCCAGGTGCGTGTGTGGGTGGAGGAGTGGTGGTGGGCGCAGTTCAGATGGAAACCTTCCAGCATTTGCAACTCAACTATAGGCGTTATTGATTATTACCTGGCCTGTCGGTCTTTGGAGTGTTTTTTCCTGCCTTGAGAATCAGTGTCTGACTTTATAGTGAGCGCTATAGAAACAGAAGTCGGTTTGTAGCTGATTTAGAACGGCACCATGTGCTTCATTGAGTGAGAGACACCTCCATTGAGCCTGTCGTGGTTTGTTCTTTACATTAAAAAAAAAAGCTCCAAGATTGTGCTTCTGTTCCTACAGGGCATACTGACATTAGAAGCAATTTTGTAAGCCACAGAAAGTCTTAAAAATTAATTGGGAAGAAACTTGGAACACTCTAAAGTTGTGATGATTAAGTTTGTGCGAATGTGTGTATGTTTAGTTTTGGGGGTGACTTTTCGTGAAACAGGAAATAGTGCAATAAATGGTTTTTAAAGTTCATGTTAGAAACAGTTATTTCATGACTTCTTTGTGCTGGGGCCTAGGCTAAATTTTGAAGATAAAAGAGATGAGTAAATTATTTTTTCTACATGCCTAAAGTGTATGAACTGTTGTTGAATGAGAAGTATATAATTATTATTAGCAGAAGGAATTAAATACTATGGTTTACGGGTGAGAATGATCAATGAGAAAAGAGAGGTAGGAAGAAAGGAGTGAAACATGTTCTTGAGGTTTTTGAAAGTAAGGAAGTCTTTTCCAGGGGCAGGAAACTACAATTGTCAAGTGTTTATTTACTTTCTGTCAGGCCCGATACTAAGCTCTCTCTCTGTGTGTTACCTCATCGAATCTCTCATTGTTATAGTCCACACTTTGTGGGACTCAGAGATGTTAAATCAATTTCTCAAATATCTTAAAGTCATACAGCTAATAAGTGACAAGACTGGGATTTGAACTAGGTCTGTGTGATCCCAAAGTCCATGTTCTTGATCACTGTACTCTTCTGATGGGCACTCAAGCCAGCGGGAAAACCGTGAACAAAGACATGAAAACTGTGGAAGGGCCTGGCATGTTCACAGAATGATGAGCAGCCCCCTAGACTAGAGCCTTGGTGTAGCTGAGAAGGTAACCTGAAAACCTAGTATCGGACACAGCCCCTGCCCAACCGAGAGATGCTCTTCAGTCATTGATTTGTTTGATCAATGTTATTGAGCACCTACTGTGGGCCAGGCATTTCGCTTGGTGCTGGAGATTCGGAAATGAGCACATGGCCTTGCCTTCAAAACCTGAGTCTAGTAATGATACCCATATTTTCGGTTGTGATTTCTTGCTTTGCGCATTTGCCTAGAAAATTTTTCTTCACCCAGTCTTTAGATAAATTTCTTCATTTTTGTATTATTTTATAGTTTTGTAACTAAGTATATTAACTATATATATACACACTGTATATATGTAGTTTCCTGTGTCTATTCTGGAATTAATTTTAGCGTGTGGTATGAGGCAGGGAAATTGATAGCATCTTTATCTTCAGTTTCCTCCTAGGTAGGAGGCCCCTTCGTTTTCCCTGTTGAAGTACTACTGCTTTGATATACTAGGTTGCTCATAATTTCAGTGCTGCAGCTATTCTCTTAAAAAGTGCAGTGTGCATACTGTTAAAATTCTTTATAAAGTTTGTAAACAAATATTAAATGAATATGTGAATAAATGAACCAAAATGCAAAGATCACTTTCTTTTAATTAATATGTGGCTGGTGCTACTTCCCCCAGCCCCCCCCATGTCAACTTCTTTTCCGATAGACCAGAAATGTCATTTGACGTCTACCCCAGCCTGTTTTCAGTTTTCTAATCTGATTTAATCTGCTATTTTTGCTCACAAGTTCCCCCTACCTAACCTCCTTTTTAAAAAGCTTTGAAATGTAGTACAGACTTGATTTAAGCATTTATATGATATAAAGGCAAATACAGAAAAAGTTAATGATTTCCCTCTCCCCTTTTCATTCTCATTCTCCTGAGGTAATTGGTTTTAACATGTTACACCTCTTTCTATGTTCATTTCTGGTAACTCTTGATGAAGAGAAATGTTCTGTGTGAGAGAAGTATGAAAATACTAATAGAATTGGGAATTGGGACAAGGATAAATTCCTAAATGTAACCCTGATTTATAAAAATCTTACCCTACGCTTTGAAGAACAAATGTTTTCTGAGTTCTCTACAAGATATTTCAGTGAGGAAAAAACCCTACATTTTGTTCTATAATATGGAGTGAGTTGCATCTCTACTTGCTGTCCTGGGCATTCTGTTGTAAGTCACTTTCCCTAGCTTCTTAAAAAACCTTTTAAATCCACTGAGTCTAATTCACATAAATTACTTGATAATTTTGGGAGGAAAGAATGCCAGTGTTCCACAAATTATCTGCTTTTAATTTTTACTTGAAACCCAAATAACCTGTTATTTTAGTGATTCTTTGTTATACTCCAATGTGGTGATTAAAGATTGTCGACCAGCATCTTCTCTGAGGCAAGGCTCATTGCCTGGGGAGGGTTCTTTTCTTTCCATTAGTTAAACTCGTTTATTTTACTTTTTTTGGGGGGGATAATATAAGTACAGGGTACCATGTTCATAAAATATAAAAAATTAACAGGTAAAACTAATGCTCCCTTCTATTTTTGTGTTCCAACTAACAGTTTTCCTCTTTGATAGATATTTTTGGCATTTCCAAAAATATATGTATATATTTTCCTTTTAACATTTTTACACAAATGATTGTGTAACATATCTTTTCATATGCACCTTGCTTTTTCTGTGTACTTTTATCTTGGAGATTTTTCCATACTAGATGATATAGAGCTGTTCCACTGTGTGGGACGTAGCATAATCCTCTGCTAATGCATTGTTTTCCTTCTTTTTCAGTTAAAAGCAAAACAAAACCTTCAGATATCCTTGCTCACAGGCTATTTTGTATAAATATCTTTTCTGTGAAAAAGAAAAAGAAAAACAGTGGTGCAGTAACCTGACCTATTCTGTTTACTTCACCTGGACCTGGATCTGATTAAGGGCCACTGAGGTGTTATGTGTCAGAGGGCTTACCTGTGGCCCAGTGCAGATCATTTGTTGGTGTCGGGGCTCTGCCTACTCATCGAAGTTCCTCTTGAATTCTCTAAAAGCCCGCAGTGCCCATGAGATAAAAATGTTCACCTACCTTGAGTTTAGTAAGATTTCCTCCATTGTGGGTTTGCCTCTTGATATGGTGGACCGTATGTGTGTAAGCAGAATTAGTTCATGGTTCTTTTGAATTTAAATCTATGTATTTTCTTCTTTAAAAAAAAAAACAAAAAGACTTCTGTTTTATTCATAAGTACTTTGATCACATGGTGGTGTGCTGTGTAATCAGTGTCAATTTAAGAAGGTTGTTAAACGTGCTTCGTAAACTCTGAAACTCCAGGTAAATGTCAGTTGTTTTCTCCTTACAAACTAGAGGTCTCAGGGAACATTAGTCTGTGCTTTGACTATATCCCAATTTAGCTTAATTTGGACTTATTTTGATTATAAATATTGGTCTGACTCTTGAGTCCAAATCCTGTTTAAGAAATACTAGAAAAGTAAAAAGATGATCTCCGTATTGTCATTATTTATTCATAGTATTGTTACATGTGAGGGCTGCAAATCTTTGAAGCCCCACCCATCCTCCAGACAGTTCTCACCAGGCTAACCTAACCTGAGTAGAAGATCTGCAGACCTTCTTTGAACCTCTTTGGCCCTCCTTCTATTGCTGGCCAGCGAAAGGGCTTCTGCACTTTTGAGGTGGGTAGAAATGGATTGAGGTCGCAGGAGTAGCCTAAGGATAAAAGGTAGGCCTTCTATTTGTTTTAGAAGCACGTGCCAAACTTATATGGTTTCTGCCTTCAGAAAATATTTTGAACCTACTTTTCAAGTGTGAGCACTGTTGTGGGCCTAGCTGTCAACATGTCAAGGCCAATGTGATGGACTATAAGTTTTTGGGTACTTTATGATGAACCCTTAGGGTTATGACCTTACATCTACAGTTTGCTAGGTACCAATTGATTTTCTTGATTGACAGAAAGCACACTTTATTGTGGCCCAGGTCAGCAGGGCACAGCAGAGTTGATGGAGCAGCTTTGAACTCTGTCAGCAACGCGAGAGGTGTCAGTGTGCCAAGATGAAGAACTCAGCTTCCTTCCTTTGGGTTATAGTGAGAATGTGTTTATTAAGAACAAGAAAGAAAATATTTCTTGGTATATCCTTCTCCTTTTATGTCAAGAAGGACTCAACACTTTGTCAGAGTTAACCTTTCTTTCCTATTCCCCCTACTTCTTATGCAATAGAAGCTTACTAGTTGTAAAATACGAAGTGTGCTTTTTTCTTAACATGCGTTTCCAGCATGTATGCATCCCTCCGAGAATTTATTGGGGCATTTTGTTTTAGTGGTATAGTTGTTATATTAGGATTACCAAACTTGGATAGACCCATTACTGTTGCACTATGGGAGGTAATGCTCTTAGGTGGAAATTGATTTAAACCATTTAGAATCTATTTGCACTTTCAACCTGAAAAGTTGAAAGATAGTAACTAGATAAATGCCTGAGTTTGTAGAGCTCAATGGCATATTACATGGATTTCTTTCTTTCCTACATAGGTAGTAAATGTAAACATCCATTTACCTTAAAAAAGTTCAATCTATTTTCAAAGAAAATATTTCCAAACTCTTTAATTATATAGTTGTGCTTTTGTAGACCATCTCCAGTTTCTTTAGTTTTTTTGTGAATTACAATGATTGAAACACCATTTAGCTGTTTTAGGGCAAGGTGATTGGTTTTTGTTGCTCTCTTTTCTATTGTTTCTGGAATATTTTGTGTAATATTCACTTAAGAGTAGTACTCAGGGCTACAGGACCTAGAAAGGGCCATTGTGTTTTATGCGGGTGTTATTTCATTCTGTAAGGAACTGTATTGGGTATGGAACCATTCGTCCCCAGACAAACTGGGGGGAGTCACATGACTATTAGAGTAGCTGGAGTCAATTTATTGTAAACAGGCATAAAGTCAGAGTTGGAAGATCGACTCAACAAATATTTATTGAGTGCTTTCTATGCAGATGAGGAGTAAGCAGCAAAGGAGACTGAGGCGTGGCTAGTCAGATAGGAGAACCAATAGAGAGTGGTTTCCAAGAAGTCAAGGAAAGAACATGATTCAAGGATGCAAGAAGTGATCTACTCTGTTATGCTACTGAGATATGTTGGGAAAGATGAGAATTGAGATTTAGCTGTTGAATTTTATAACAGCAGGAGGTAGTTGATGGCCCTGACAACAGTTATTTCCAGGAGGTGGGGGGATGAAAACCTCACTCAAGTGAATTTTGCTGAAGACTGAGAGAGAGAGATGAGGTGGAAGGTGAAGATGATGGAGGGTAGAGTGACCATCTAATTTATCATCCAAACCAGGACACTTTGCCAGTGGCAGGGGGTGCAACTGGGGTATATCAAATGGTCACTCTTTGTGACGAGAGATTTTTCAAGGAAGTATCTGTTTATGTCTATTTTTTGTTTACTTTCTCTGAAGCAGTTTCTTATATGACTTACCAATTCTTAGTCCATTGGTAATTTGATTATTTTTAATAGACTTTGGTATGGAGTATTTGTTCAGAGCTTTTTAATAGTTCTGCTTTGTCCACATGCAATTTATTTCCTCAAAGAATGAATTGACTTGACAGTTTTGATTTCCTTGCGCACACTTAAAAAAAATTCTGCTGTTAAATGCAGAAGTTTGTGCAATATGAAAATGAAATTCAGTGCCCTAGAGGTTTCACTGTTTAATTGAAATACGTTTAGGGATGAGAGATTCATAATAATGGTCTTTGGTCCTCAAAATAGCTATTATTTATAATGACTGGCATGTGTTTTGGCTAATTTTGATTTTATCTTAGTTCCAGTTTTTTTTAAACAGGTCATAAACCCTTGATAACTTGCTGATGCATTTCAGTAAATTTTTTTCTATTGTAAGTTGTGTTTTATTTCGATGTATTTTCATTTAAGAGTACTGTCTTCAATCCTTTTGTGATCTCATACCATATTAGTTAAAGAAAAAAGCAACCCATTTATGTTTATTTGTAAAAATTACAAATAATTATTGTGTGATATGTATATAAATTTTTCAGAAAACAATTTAAAAAAATGAGATAAAAATTAACAATATTTTAAAGTAATGTTGCTCTTTATGATGGCTTTCTGCTATCATTAGCTCAAGGTACCATACCAGTGGTTCTGAACTTTGGTTACCCATTAAATTCTGTTATGATGCTTTTTAAAAAATCATGATGCGATATGAAAATGTGCTTACTGCAGGCATGTTGAATCAGAATCTCTAGGAAGGGGGTTAGCTTTTTTTTTTTTTTTAAATCTGTGATTCTAATATACTGTGAGGTTGAGATCCACTGTTCCATATACTTAAGGAAAGATTTATCATTTGTGATAATTGATGTAAATCCAAAGTTCATATCTTTTAATCATCTCCCTTCCTCCCTCTCTCCCTCCCTCCTTCCCACCTTCCTTCCTCCCTCTCTCTCCCTTCTTTTCTCTCTCTCTTCCTTCCTTTCTCTCTTTCCCTTCCTCCTTTTCTCCCTCCCTCCACTAAGTTCTTGTTAGAGCTGGATAGATTGTATTTGAAGCTTGTTAAGAGCTAGTTTTAGAAGTGATCAGTTCTGCCATTTTCTTGTGTGATTATGCTTTGGCAGAATTTGTATTATCTTCAATATGTGTTGAAGAGTATTTTTAAACTACTCAGCCATTTGGTGAAGCTTAGTTTATATAAAAATCTGTAATTTTATTTTACTGGGCGCAAGTAAACTGCAAGTCATCCTAATATGCTGAAGGAGAAATGCGTAAGTGTGCATTGCTAATGCCATTGTGTGGTGCTCACACTTTTTTCTTAGGAGATCTTGTTTATAATAGACAACCCATGGCCATCTACTATAAGGACCAGTGAGGTGCTAGTGCTTGTCTGCATATTAAATATCATTTTCTTAATTTCTTTTTTTTTTCCTGAGGAAGATTCGCCCTGAGCTAACATCCGTTGCCAATCCTCCTGCTTTTTTTTTTTTTTTTGCCTGAGCTAATATCTGTGCCAGTATTCCTCTGTTTTTTTTTGTGTCTGGGACACTGCGACAGCATCACTGGTGAGTGGAGTAGGTCTGCACCTGGGATCCGAACCCGTGAACCCGGGTTGCCTAAGCAGAGTGCGTGAAACTTGAACTGCTCGGCCATGGGGCCAGGCCCAATTTCTTTTTCTTTTTAATTAAAAAAAATACATAAACCTTTTACTCCTGAGTTGCATGACTGAGTTTTTGAGATCATTGATTTAGGGATGTGAATAGGGTCTACCTCTATATATAATCCAAATAGTTTTCATTCTCAGACATCTGAAATAAAAAGAAATTGGTTTTCTTGAGATTTGCTGTTCTATTGTCCTTGTTTTACTTTCTTAATTAAAAGAAAATCTTGATATAATTATAGTTTTCCAAAGATGGAATAGAATTATCTTTGCCTTCTGGTGCAGTGGTTTTTTCCTTGGCTTTATACTTGAAGTCCAAAATTACTTTTGGGCTCTAACGACAGTTTTGTTCCATGGAGTAATTGCTGAGTGAATACGTTATGGAATAGTTTTCAGTTCTGTTTTTTTCTCTTGTTCCAGGGCTTTAAAAAACTAATAGACTTAATTTAAAAAAATAAACAGCTTTATATTTACAGAAAGATTGAGAAGATAGTAAAGAAAGTTCCCATATACTGCCTGCCCCCATCCGCCGCCATATTCCGTTTCCCTTGTCTTATCATCTTACATTAGTAGGGTGTATTTGTTATAATTAATGAACCCATATTGATATACTGTTGATACATTATTATTAATTACATAGTTTTTTCAGATTTCTTTAGTTTTTACCTAAGGCCTCCTTCTAGCCTAGATCCCATTCAACATACACATTACATTTAATTGTCATGTCTCCTTAGAATCCTGTTGGCTGTGGCAATTTCTCGACTTTTCTTGTTTTTGATGACCTTAGCAGTTTTGAGAAGTATTGACCAGGTGTATTGTAGCGTGTGCTTCTGCTGGAATTTGTCTGATATTTTTCTCCTGATTAGGCTGGGGTTATGGAACTTTGGGAAGAAGACACAGAGATAGAGTGCTGTGTTCATCACATCATATCAAGGGTACATCCTGTTAACATGATTTATGACTGTTGTTGTTGACCTCGATTGTCTGGCTGAAGTAGTGTTTCTCGGGTTTCTCCACTGTGAAGATTTTCCTCCCTTTCCGTACTGTGCTCTTTGGAAGGATGTTACTGTGTGTAGCCCACATCATACTACACATAGTCCACAGCAATGCTTCCCTTCTTTGGGGTGGAGTTATTTGGACTTGTTTGGAATTCTTCTGCCTGGGAGATTTGTTTCTTTCTCCCTATTTTAATGATTAACTCAATCATTTTATTACATCAGTATTGACTCATGCATATTTATTTCTATACTTTCGGTTGTAATCCAATACTACTTTATTTATTTTGTTGCTCAAATTGTTCCAGTTTTGGCCATTGGGCCATTGGACCTCTTTGAGTTGGCTATTTCCCTTTGACATACTCCTATCAATGTGGGTATTTTGGTTTTGTTTTTGTCTTTTCTTTCTGGCACTATCTGATGGTCCAGGCTCATCTTGCATATTTCCTTCCCCAGTTATAGCATCAGCCATTTCTCCAAAGAGGCAGGGCTTTTTTGTTTTTAATAATAGAAGAGAGATAACTACATAACAATGAAAGAGAGGTGGGATGCCCCTCCCACCTTTCTTAACATCTGAACTTGTGATTTTTAACAGTCCTTAACCTTCAGAGGGCCTCTTCCCTTTTTTAGCCCAAGGCTGATGATTTGACTTCATTTTTCTTTTCATGCCAGACACTGGGAACTTTATACTTAATTCAGGATTTCCAGGCATCTTGGAGCATTTTCATTTTGATATATACAGGATCAGGGATTTTCCATCTTCTTCTATAACTGAAACTCCTTTGAGAAGGCAATTCAAGGATTTTGACTTAAGAGTTGAGACAGGTCTATGTTTTTTTTTTTCTTTAAAATGGAGTGCATTATACATTTTTATAGATAATGAAAAAGTTCAATTACTATTACACTTGATATCCTGCCATCTGTCTCTACATTTCTCTTTGAGATCGCCTTGGGACACTTGATTTAAAAATTTGTAGCCTTTAGGGGCCGGCCTGGTGGTATAGTGGTTGGGTTCACACGTTCTGCTTCGGCGGCCCTGGGTACAGGGTTTCGGATCCTGGGCCCGGACCTGCTCACCACTTATCAAGCCATGCTGAGGCGGCATCCCATATAGAAGAGCTATGACTCTACAACTGTGATACACAACTATGTACTGGGGCTTTGGGGAGAAAAAAAGAGGAAGATTGGCCCTGCGCTAACATCTGTTGCCAATCTTCCTCAAAAAAAAAAAAAAATTCGTAGCCTTTAAAGCATGGTGAAGAAGTTCTTCATAGCCTTTCTCTTAAAGGCCTTTTTGTGTATCCCAGGAATGGCATCAATGTGACAGCTTGAGAAATACTTGAAATAAGACTATTAATTTCCTTACTCCGTGGTTCCTGACTCTCTCTCTTCTTCTAAATTCCTGGACATTTAGAGCCAGAGGCAATGTCCTGTGATTCAGTACCTGAGAGTGATGTGGAGTCCTGTGTGATGCAATGTCTGCATTGAGATATTGCCATAAGCTATATAGGAATAATAGGTGGTTCTGGATGCTACTTTTTCTGCAGTCTGCTATGGATTAGTAATCATGAGGGCTGTGAGTGTGAAATAAATGCCAAACTGACTTCATCTAGTTATACTTCCAGAAGAAACTAGATTAGAAGAGGAAAGAATATCAGATCCTATTAGAAAACTAAACTAGATTAGAAAAAAAAAAAATCAGATCCTATTGCCTAAATAACTTTATATATAGAACCAGCTTAACATAAATGTTATGTATAGAAATAGCTGAATTAGTTAATTCTTTATTATTAACATCATTAGTAAATCATAACTGTACCATACGTTTTCATACTGCTTTATTCTTTTAAAAAATGCTGTCACAGATATTACCTTAATGAAAATATTGGTTTAGAGGAGCAATCATGTGGGTAATAATGTGTTTTCCTTTTATCAGATTGCTCTTTGAGCCACAAAAATACTGAGTTCCGTATCGGAGAATCAGTGACAGAAAGCAGTTTTGTTCATTCATTTAAACACATGTACAGTATTGTTGAAAGCTTCCTTTAGCCATGCAGACCTTGTCAAAGATACAAAGGACTATTGGTTTTTTCAAATAATTAGCTCCTTGCCTTCTTATTGAGCACTTACCATGTGCCAGGCTATGAATCTCTTATGCTGCTGCTCCGTCCCTGGTGAATGAAAGAGTGAGTGAAAGTTTTCCTTCCTGCATTTTGATGCTTGCCTGCTCTTCTTTAAAGTCATCTCCAGTTCCTACCTAGATTGTCTATACCTTAACCCAGCCTGGACCATGATCGTTGCATTAATTAAAATTTGGTTTCTCCTGATAAAATAGCGAAACCCAAAATAATATTGACTTAAACACAATAGAAGTTTAGTTTGTTCTCATATAAAAGAAGTCTGGAGGTAGGCAATGAAGTGCTGGGATGGAGGCATCCTGGAGTCATCAGGGACCCAGGCTCCTTCAGGCTATTGCTCTTGTTCTTATGACCCTAGGTGGCTGCTGGAATGTCATTCAGTGAATTCATCAATCCTTGCTCCTGAAGGCAGGGTGGAGGAAGAAAAGAAGCAGAAGAAAACGCCCCCTCTGCCTCAAGGAGTCTCCCTAGAAGTAACATGCAAAGCTCCTGTATACATCTCCTTGGCCAGAACTAGTCTTATGACTACATTTTGCTGCAAAGGAGTCTGTGATATATCGATTTTCACCTGGACATTAATGTGCTCAGTAAAATATAAAACAGAAAGCAAAACAAAGCAAAAAACAAAAATGAAACAAAACAAAAAAACCCCTCAGGATTCTGTTGTTAAAGAAGAGGAGAGAGAATATCATGAGGCAATTACTGGTTCTTGTCACAATCATTCACTCTACTGCCACCCAAATAAGCATCCTAGATTCCCCTTACCTCTTGACAAGTGGTTTTGCCAATTCTCAAGCCAGCTGTCATCACCGTCTTACTTGGTTATGCCTACTCCTACTCCCCAGAACTGGTGGGAAAAGTCCTAAAATTATAGGCAGATCTGATGTCATGTACCTGTTTGTTAGTTAACCCCAACTGAATTCCTGTTTTTAAACTTGTGGATTGTGAGCTCCGGTAATCCGTTTCTTATAGCAGCTGTTTTAAATTTTCCACATTCTGTTCTACTTCCATATTTTCATCTTGCTTTTGTTAGCTTTCTTATAAATAAATCGACCATGCTCTACCTCTGCCTCACTTTTGTGTGTCTCGATGGTATGTCTCCATGTGCCTGTTTTTATCAATAGGATGGAAGCCTGGTGATGGGGCTCCGTTTCTCTTGTCCACGGCTGCCTCGAGCAGAGCCTGAGCAAGAGTACTTCGTGCCCTATAAATACCTG
Source organism: Diceros bicornis minor (assembly GCF_020826845.1). Classification (NCBI taxonomy): domain Eukaryota; kingdom Metazoa; phylum Chordata; class Mammalia; order Perissodactyla; family Rhinocerotidae; genus Diceros; species Diceros bicornis. The sequence goes on along the minus strand of NC_080742.1, from coordinate 91,852,430 downwards.
TTAGATGAATTAATGGATCGTTTCCCTTTTTTCTCTTCCTTCTTCCTCCTACTTAGAATATAAGATTGTTTCTATATTTAAAATACTTTCTCCTGACTTTGCTGCCTTCTGCCCCATTTCTCACAGTTCGCTTGTTTTTTAAGAAAAGGCATCTCTCCTCACGGTTTACTAACTCCTTGTTCCCTTGACTATCTTGAGCCTCCCTCTGTGAATTTTCAGATTTGTCTTTGAGATTTTTTCCCCCTCATTTTGCATTCATCCTCTGTTCTTTTCTCTTTCTGCCCTTTCTTTGCAATATCTTAGCTGCTAGGCTGCCCGTTGACCTTCAGCTATTATCTCTGTGTGGATGATTCCCAAATATATATAAATTGCTTTTACAACTCTTTTCTGCCTCGCTCTTAAAGACTTCCTGGTGCCTCAACTTAAAGTCCTCTGTCATCTTAAATGGTGAGTCTAGAACCTGTGATGTTAGTATTAGTGTCTAAGGTTCACATCACTAGGGCATTGCTTCTGAAACTTGGCAGAGTAGTAACCCTAATGGCAAAGGAGAGTGGCTTCCTGGGTGTTGTTTTCCTTGTCTGGAATGCCTTTTCTTTATTCTGTCCAACTTCTTTTTCCTTTTAAGATCAAGTTCAAAAATCTGCATTTCACAAAGATTTCTAGGATGACACCAGACCTTACTGACTTTCTAGGCTTTGAACTCCTGCCACTCTCGTTTATCTGTTGCCTGGCACTCCTCATATACTTGTACTGTATTGTGGAATAAATCATCTCTATTATAAATGTCTTATCTCGCAGATACCCTGTAATCTTATTCCCCGTTGTACTCCCAGTGCCTGGTATATAATCGGCACTTAATAATGTTTGCTGTGGTTGATGGCGTCCCCTTTTCATTTCCTTATCTTGTTCCATTTCTAACTCTGAGATAGCTTAAAAAAAACAATTAATTTTTCTTATCACCAAACATTTCTTCTCCATAAATGAAATGGAGTGCTTGGGCTGAGCTGAATGATGGGTTTTCAACAGCCTGATTGCACTTTGCTTTGCATTATTTGCAGTACATTATGAGAAGCTTAGAATGATTGTTGGAGAAGTAACTTTTCTCCATCTTAGTCTTTTGAGTGCCATCTTAGAAACTTGGAATAAAAGAGTCCTGAAAAGAGCTAGTAGGATTTTGTGAAAACACGTTAACAAAGTTTTGCATTGGAGAGTTCAAGATAGGGTAGGGGCAGAGGGAGAGAAAGAGAGTGAAAGAGAGAATATGAATAAATGAGAATGAATGTGCAAATGCACACCCACCAGACCCACACCGCTTGGTAAATAATGTCAGGATGTCAAACCAGCTAGGTGGGAGGGTAGTTGGATCAAAGTGATGGGTATATCATAAGGATGAGAATTCATATCAACAGCATTTCTGCTTCCCACCCCCTACAGAAAGAAGCTCACCCAATTGTTTTTGTGATAAATTGTTTTTATAATAAATTCCTCAGCAATATAGTAATGTGATGGACATAGTGAATAAAGCAGATCCAGTTAATCTAGGATGTCTTTTAAAACTAAGCTATGAGAAATTAGCTGTGGTTGAAATTTAGCTCTGTACAGACTGAAATTCTGGAGTATTAGAGTGTGATTGCAGACTCAAATTAGGGGAACAAAAGGGTCAGTTCACTTATTTATTTCATTTTACTTTTTTTTCCATAGGGAATTTGAAGTACTGCCTTGTGATTCTGAATCAGCCTTTGGATAAATATTTTCGTCATCTTTGGAGCAAAGGTAATCTTAATTAGCATTCATGTTTCTTTGCTTTCTTACTCTATTTGGGACTAACATGACTATTAAATATCCTGGAACCTACGTGTAGTACCAAAAAGTGGAATTCATAATAAGGTGATTTAATTAATGAATTATAAGAAGAATCCATTGTTACTTCTCTGTTAATCTGTTTATATACATGGTTTCCACAGCCTGGACCCCCAAGGACAGAATTACAGTGTAGCGTCACTCTGCTGCATTTCGGATCTATTAAGTGGATGTTAGTCCTGAGCGCTCAACAAGTATTTGTTCAAGTGTAAATATTTTTGGCACCAGTGATAGCAGAAAGCATCCACAAGCCTCCCTCGTCCCAGCATCCAACAATAAGATACCTGCAGGGTGACTAGATTTGCAAAATTAAGAAAGAAGACATGTTACCCATATATTAGCATCTCTAGGGATGCTGAAAAGTATAGTTAAAAATGGGATGGTTTCACAGAATTGATGCTTCTGTGAGGTTTCATGTAAGCAACAGGCTTTTTTAACTATTTACATTGTTCTTCCATTTTTATAGGATTAACTCTAGGCCAGAAAATAACATTAAGTATCATTTGCTGTTTTGAACCTCTGTTCTTCTTCCATGAAATCTTGAGTATTTTTCAAAGGGACACTTCTGCTAAGTTATCAATGTGTGTCTTCAGCCAAATTAGATAGGCAGAAGAACTTGATTCTTGATGTGTTGATGAGTATTCCTGATCCTCTCTTATCATCTCAGAACTCTTTAGCATTCTCAACATTAAGGTTATGCAAACCTATTATGCTAATAAGCTCGCATTTGTGGACAGAGGTAGTTGTGATACTAGAGGGAACAAATCATCACAGATGATTTTGTATACAGAATTTTTCTTAGCCAACTTAGAATTTCACTTGTAATTCTTCTAACATTGCCCTCAAAGTTGGAAAGTTGGAAAATTATTTAATCATTAACTTTTCTTTCATAACACATACTGCTTCCTTACTTGTAATTAGGTAGTTATTTGGGGGCCATAAGGCTGTCAGGTCTTTTTTGTCACTTGGTCTCTAGTGCCTAGTGCTATGTCTGGCACATAATTGCTTAGTAATTAAAAAAATAAATGAAAGAGTGAATTTAATATGGTCTATATTGCTAGTAAATAACAAACTGGGCACATCCTTTTTATCTGAACTTATATCAGGTTTTATTATATTGTGAGGAAGAGTGTGTGAGCAACTGCTTTATTGCAAGCATTAGAAACAGACAAAATAATCATTGATAGGAATTGTTGGAAACCTTGGATAATGAAAACTTAAGAAGTCTCATATTTTGGGGAGTTAAGGGTCTTTGCACATAGTGTGCAATGAGGTAGATTTTTGAGCTGACTGAAGTTCCTCACTTCATCAGTTTTTCTGCAGTGAATTAGATTTGAAAAAGTCTCATGCCTGACGTGCACCAACTAATCATTTGATTTGCGTAAAGAGATGAACACTTGGTCAATCTGTATGCATGGAGAGAAGTAAAGGTATATAAAATGTCGTGTGTACTGAAATGTTAGATAGTTCTCATTTCCAAAATAACTTTTCTTTAGGTCTTGAAATGTTTTAAGTTCTTTCATATGTACTTCTAGGATAATGCTTGGTTTTCTGGAGCCGTTACCATTGTAAAAAGCAGATCTGTCAATAAATACTAAGAAAGGTGGACTAGGGTTTTTGTGACTCTCAGGAGAGAAGGTGTGACTGTTTTCAGCGTCCTGCTTTGTGTGGCTGTTCTTCCACATAAAGGCAACAGCATGGGGAGACTTTGAGCTTGAGTTGTTGATTATTAACAAACAAAAAAAAGCCTAGAGAAAAGTCCTGTATAGAGCAGTATCGGGGGTTTGGGAGGGAGGACAGCTTTGTGGTTTGGGATTTCAGCAAGTAATGGCTCTAGGCTGCCATGCTTGCTATTCTTCAGCCCATATGCACGACATTTTCTGTAACTTCTGTTCCATGGATATGAAGATTGGTGAAGAGCAGAAATCAGGGGGTGGAAGCCAGACTGTTCAACCAAAATGCAGAAAAATTTGAAGGCTGCTGCATAGTGTAAGTCTCTCACGTAAAATCAGTAATTTAACTTTAACCTATGCCAAAGACTTCTAAGTAGGTATTTCCTGAGATTTAAACTTTGAAGGTTTATTTTTTAGTTTTTTCCTGCAATGTTTAATTGACATATTATGAAATTTAGTTTAAATGACTAAAGGAAGGATTTAACAGAGATTAAAATTATAGAAGTTTTAAAATGTCTTTTTCCTTTAATGCCTCGTGAAATTTCAGTGATTTTCTTGAAATATATCCCTACCTGTCCCAGCATTTTGTATACTTGATTTAATCAGGGGATATAAAATAAGTACTTAGGTAGATAGGTAGGTAGGTAGATAAAAAGACAAAGTGTAGTTAGTATGAAACTAACTTTTCTGTAACTATCAGAGATTATTGGCATTTGTGAATGGATATCACCCTAAGATTTATTAACCTCTTTTTTTTTTGGAGTCAGATTTTCTCTTCCAGTAAATGTCTTTCTCACACTGAAATATGTGATAAGTAAAAAAAATAGGGATGTTTGTGTTGGAACGGCTCTGCTTGGTTCTTGTTGTAGGTCAGTTTTGCTCAACTTGGGGTCATCAGGCTTACCAGGGTCCTCAAAGATAGTAGCAGAGAACTCTGAGCTACGTAAAATTGAAAAACAACACAGAAATAAGAAACCTAACAGACATTCATTTACCTGGGATAAGGTTACATAGATTGACCACATATCGGATTGCTAGCAGTTTGACTTCTTAAAGTGTATCCTCACTTGAACATGAGTTCACAGCCTTTCTCTGTCTCTTCCGTATGATCCACAGAACAGTGGTGACTGTGTTGATTAGATTAGGAATCAGTGATCAGATTATGTCAGTGTCAGGTGTTTATCTGCAGTGTGGCACTTTTTTCCTTTAATAAGGAATTATTTTCCTTCACTTGATTTTCTTTGTTAGTTCTCTGGTAACCAACCTTAAGATTACACCAGGGTATGGGCGGTGCACTCTGGTTCGTTTTGGATGGGGCTTAAATCATAAAATCTTTGACAAATCAGGTGGGTCTTAGAGGTTAAAGGGAGGCACATGTGGCATTTCATGAATTGAAATGTAAGCAAGGTCTTTGGTTTTATAGCATCACTGTTTTCCCTTCTGTTCTGTTTGTAATTGACTGATACCTGTTGAGGCCCTTTCCTTGTCAGGCCTTGGGCTTGAAGCTGGGGACGAAATTGTGGGCTCTCAGTTATGGCTGGAATTAGAGTTAGGGGAGCACGGGTGCAGCCCGTTCCTGATGAAGGCATGAAAGGCTCTGTGGGCCACAAGTCCTTGTAATGAACTTGCTCTATCCTTGCTTCTTAATAGCTGAAATTATTGTAGTATTTCATTAATTGAATCTACTTTGCTCATGTCTGTAGGCTTTTCTTTCTTTCTTTAAAAAAAAGTGCCTTACCTGAATAAACAGTTTTTAATAGAGTTGCACTTGCTCCACTAATTATACTGATCTTGTGCTGCCGTCAGGTTTCTTTTACATGAAGTAGAAATCTGCCGCAAAGCACCTTGCTGTGATAATGGTCTTGTCGTACCTACCCTTTCCTTCATAAACTCTGTGCCCCAGGACTGTAAGCCTCTTTTTACCTGCTGATTTGAAGTTAAGCTCAATCAAAGTTAGCAAATTTATATTAGGTAAAGTTTTTTTTTCTTTTCTTTTCTATTCTCATTTCTCTATTCAGTGGGACCTCTTGACCTCACTTCTGTGTTCAATGTGTTTATTCTCATTAAAATAGAGCACCTGGATACCTGCCACTTTTAGGTGTAGATTGGTTGAATTGATTGGTATTCTTTAATATGCTTGGTATCAGTCACTATTTTAATCCTATTATATGAATTTGTATACGTTATCCCAGTTAGAAGAATTTCAAGGGAAATGTGCTTTTTAATAATCACCTTAAAATTCTGAAATTACGTTGGAGTTATTCCTACAGCTGACTCTGGAAGGGCTAGTCCTGGTCCATCGTGTTTTTTTCTTTTTTTTATAAGAGTGTGTTTCTAATATAGTTTTTTCTCTGGCCTCATCTCCCACTGCTACCCCTTCCTATGTATTTAATAATTGATATAATTTGTTCTTTTTGTGTGTGTGTGAAAATAGATTTTTACTTATTCATCTTGCAAACCTCAACTCATCCTTTAAGGTTCAACTCAAATGCCACCTCCTGTGAAGGAAGGCTTCCTTAGTCGCTCAGGTAGAAATCGATTTTCTCTCTAGTGTTTGTATTGTGTTTCTCTTACTTATAAATGTCACCTTATCCCTTCTTGAGGATAAGCTTCTTGAAAATGGATACAGAATGCCTGGCTGTTGGTGTTTTCCTTTTAGTTTCTGTGAGACTAGCCTGGGGGTCGCTATTGTAGGCCATCCTGGCAATTGCTGAAGATCTCTGTCTGTCTTTGATGCTTTCTAGATCCTGGAAATCCACCTGTTCTGATGTGAACCAGTTAGCAGGCAGCGGGCGGTGTGCTTGCTCTCTCTCTCCTCCAGATTCTTCTCTGGTCCTCAGGCCAGCTTGGGTCCCTTTTCTGCTTCTGCTAAACTTGAACTCATTTTTTTTTCCCTCTGCTCCCAGATGCTTATTTAGTATTTCTTGGTACAACTGATCAGAACTGATATTTTCATTAATCTCTTGTTCTTTCCTCATAGTTGATGTGCAAGGATCCATCCCTTTTTTGCCTCTGTGGTTTTATGCCTTGGACAGTTGAAGTGCTAACAAATGTGTCATTGGAATATATCCTCTTTATCTATTAAGGTGTTATGGTAAAGTATGTCTTTTATTAGATAGAAGGATATAAAATTATGCAGTTAAGCAGTACCCTTGTCTTCTGACATTAGTGTCTAAAGAGATTTATCATATATTTTATTGTAATACTTATAAAGCTCCTTTCTTTGAAATAATTTCTTTGTGAGAGTTGTAGATTAACCTTATTTTTGTGAATATAAATGCTTTAGTTTTTATTTAGATTTCCATCTTTAATTATAGAAATATGTGTGCATTATAAAAATTTAAAACATCACATTTTTTAATGAAAAAGTGTCAGTCCCCATTAACTATTTACTACTACCTTCATTATCTGTTTTATGCTTGTATTTTTTCTTTTTCATTATTTCCCGTGAAATGATATTTGTATTATTTTTAGCCATGAGTTAGGGTAATAGATGAAATGCTACTATTAGATAGGAAAATGCCCCTAAAATGGTGATTGCCAGGCCATGTGACTCTGTGTGCTTTATGGCAGTTAGTATAGACATTTTAACTGCCTGTTTTACTTCCTTCTTTATGCCATTTAGATCTGTATCCTAACTGGTATGTCAGTTTTTAATGTAACCAGAAAATGGCTTCCAAGTTAGTATGGCTGCTTGTGTGTGTGTGTGTGTGTGTGTGTGTGTGTGTGTGTGTATACATTTATAACTATTTATTTACATTTGCTCCATGTTTAATTTACACATAGACTTTTTGCCTGATATTAAGCCTCAATGAAGTGAGCCTGCTGTGTGGTTAACTGGAGGAGTATGAGCACATTATTAACAGTTATCCTTGCTAGGGAGGCTGAGCAGTAGCCTTTGTGGTGTGGTATCCTTACTGAAACAAAGTAAAAGTAAAAACCCCAAAGGATTCCAGCTCTACACTAACTAGTTGGTGAACTACTAACTAAATCTAGAAAACATAAGTAAAACATCACCTTGGGGCCAATTATCTACGTTATCAACATTTTGCATTTCTTTTCTTATACTTGATGGTGTCCAGCTCTTTAGAAGGTGGTGTATCGTTCTTCCAATCAGAATCCTCAGGTCTTAGGTGGCCTTCCCTGAAATGTTCAACAACTCTTCCCAGCAATTTGTTATTAAGAAGTAAAGTTTTCTCCATAGTGGTTTTTCTCCATTTCAGTTGTAATATACAGCTTTTTCAGTTGGCTTGAAGGACTTCTGAAAGAGCAGGCTTTGGAGAAGCAATCAGAGAAACATGGCATAGTTCATGTTCATTTTCTCCCATGTTGTATGGTGTATCGTACCTTTAAGAATCGGGAAACATTTATTTCTACCCTGGCCCTACTTTAAACTCCATATGCTGTTATGTGTTAGATAAGTATTAGGGTTCTATGTGTGTTTTAATGTTTGTCCCATGTTGCTCAGTGGCTTCTCCCTTGTAATAGGTTGTTTCAAGGCTAGCTACATCTGGAAGTTTATTTTTAAGGTTGTGCTATTTAATTGAATCTAGATGAGTTAAAGAACATTTCCATTGGTTAATATTTGTGTACAATTAGAGATTTAAAAATAGCTTGAACTTTTTTTGTAGTGCTAGTCTTTGGGGGGAGCTGAGCTTCTCTGAGCTTTTAGTTTTACAGGAGTAGCTGCTTGGAGTCTTTGGAAAGGAGCCACCGTTGGAAAGCAGAAAAGATAGTGAAAGGGTGTAACATGCTCTTTACCACCTCACTGGGAGACAGCTGTTTGGCTGAGAAAAATCTGGTCTACATTATTTCTGTGTCTAGAGTTTATGGTGATGTTTGGAATAAACTGAATGGAGTACCATAGGGGGAAATCATAGGATAAAACACTTGTATAAGCTAGTAGGAGAGGAACTGTAGGGGGAGGAAATATTCTATTTTTGAACTTGTTAAATAGAACTGAACAGTGTGAACTATTTGATTCATCTAATGGCAGAATCTCTCTGGAAATGAAACAGGGACACCTTCTAGTAAGGCTTCCTTGCTATCTAAATAGTTATCATCAATTTAGCTTTTACGGATTTGATGGTTATTACTACCTCGATAGGTAGAATATCATGTACATTTTTGTCATTTAAATGTATCCAGGCAAAGATCCAGCAGATACTTTCTCTGAGAAAATGCTAGGCTTTAGGTATCTGAATTTTAGTTAGGATGATCTGAGAGGCATCTGTTCTAGTAATGAGTAGCTTAGTCATTAGACTTAAGAATCCTGTAGTAGTTAGGCTTATCACAGTTTATTGAACTACCAAATTGACACTATTTGTGTCATTTTCTATACTTAGTGTTTCGCAGAACTTATGCTTTGAGCACATTTAAGTGAACATTGAGCCAAAGATCTGATGAGCAATTTGCATACTTGGTTCAGGTCCATTAAGCAAAACAGTTATGTACAAGCTGTAGTCCCTGTAAATAAGGCTGGCAGAAAAGATCTATCCCAGTCATCTAGAAACGTTTGGGGGACTACAAAAAAGATTATTTAAATATATAAGACATTTCAGTATATTAGTGGCACAGAACAAAATACATATTGTTTGATATGAGGCCGGAGACATATTCTACCATTCCCATGCACAAGATGATGGTCCATTTGTATTGAATTAGCTCTTTTATCATTCTGGGCATTATATTACAAATATTGTCAGATATTAAGGACCTCTGTTTTACTTTCTTTCCCAGGATTCACTCTTATGCTTTTGTGTTGTGTTGTGTTTTGTTTTAGTACCACAATATTATAGGGCATTTAGGGAATTGACACCAAAATTTCAAGTACTTTATATTTGAAATGCATTTATAAATCCTCTGCTATACTTCCTAATTCCATGGTACTTTATATGAACTGTTGCATTTGGTAATTCTAAAAAAGGAAAGTCATTTTTAAATATCAAGTTTCACAGCATTACATTTTCTAGTATGTTTACCGGGGGACAAAAAAAAAATCCATTATTTTATTTCCTTTATAAATCCATATCTTTTGAGCATCGTCTGTGTCAAGCAATGTACTGGGACTGAGATATCAGTGAGAAAGACTCAGGCTCTGTTTTTAAAGTGCTTACAATCTAGTGTCTGATGTACACCGTTCCATTGTATACATCATAATATTCTCTGCAAATCAAAATGTATTATTGTTATGGACCGAATTATTATTCCCCCAAATCATAGGTTGATGCCCTAATCCCCAGTATTTGGATATAGCACCTTTAAAGAGGTAATTATGGTTAAATGAAGTCATAAGGTGGAGTCCTAATACAATAGGACTGGTGTCCTTAGAAGAAGAGGAAGAGACACCAAGGATGGTGCTAACAGAAGAAAGGCCATGTGAGGACACAGTGAGAAGGCAGCCATCTGCAAGCCAAGGAGAGAGGCCTCAGGAGAAACCAGCCCTGCTGACACCTTGATCTTCGGCTTCTAGTGCCCAGAACTGTGAGAAATCATGTCTGTTGTTTAAATAACCCAGTCTGTGGTATTTTGTTATAAAACTCCAGCAAACTAATAGAATTATGTATAAGGCTTCTTGGCAAGTTGAGAATTGTTTATCTCTCTCTTCTGTATAGAGGAACATTGATCTCAAAGGTTCTTTTTATTTATAAGCCTGGTGCCAGGATTCTTACAGGCAGTCTTGATCTTACCTCAGTACATTGTATCTCTGGTCAGTTAGTGGTAGGCATGGAACCTTCCTTGGTTTCAGTGCTGTAGCCTGCGACTGATGTTGGTCCCCCTTTGTTTACAGAAGATATTTCACTGAGTTCAGAAGAATGGTGGAAATACTCTATATATTAGATATTAATTTGATGGATGTAATCAGAATTTGGGAAATCAATTTTGGACATCTTAAACAGATGTAGAAAAAAGTATAGACCAAATAGATTATAGCAGAAATTTAAATAACTCAATTATCTATAGGTATGTTGGGTGTTGATCTGTTGCCCTTTATAAAGATGAGAAGAATTTGCTTTTTTTTGTAAAACACCAGTTAGAAAGATTCATTGAATTGCTTTGGGACCATTATGAACTTCAGTCTGGGTATTCTGTGGGTCATTTCACTTTAAGGCCAACCTTAAATGGAATTCTTTCCTCTTCCTTTATAGGATGTGTTCTGATGGAGTACGGTGGCCAGCCCTCTTTTACTACATTTGTTCATAGAGTGGTAAATAAGGGATTACAAATCCCACCACTGGACTCGTAGCGAAACTATCTTTTGTACTAGCTAAGGTCACCTACGGATGAGAGGGTGTTTTAGAGAGCGGCCGGTAGCTTTTAAACAGACTTCCATGTGTTTATAAAGAAAGAAAGGTTGTTCCGATGCATACTGTTATATTTTGTTCGTTTTTATGGTTCTCCTTTGTATTTCTGACTTGGAAACAGACATATAGTTCTTTAATAAAAATGTCTAAGATATGTTACTTTCTTTTGAATATCTACATTTGAAAAATACCTCACATTTTTTTCTCTTCAGCTCCTGCCATGTTAATACAAATATATATATAAACACTTGGGTGGTGGGGCCGGCCCCGTGGCTTAGCGGTTAAGTGCGCGCATTCCGCTGCTGGCAGCCCGGGTTCGGATCCTGGGCGCGCACCGATGCACCGCACGGATGCACCACCTCTCCGGCCATGCTGAGGCCGCGTCCCACACACAGCAACTAGAAGGATGTGCAGCTGTGACGTACAACTATCTACTGGGGCTTTGGGGGAAAAAAATAAATAAATAAAGTTAAAAAAAAAAAAACACTTGGGTGGTATTTATGAATTGAGTAGACTCATTGATTTAGCCTTAACTGGAAAAAATATTTACCAGACTGTGCAAGGATGATGAATGAAGTGGGTTGGTGAAATTAGCCAAGATATACTCACCAAACCTAGTATCTTCTAAAAGTTACCAGCTTCTCTCTTTTTTCCTTTATTTCTGTGCAACTTAAATAGTAAAAAGGGTAAAAATGCCAATGATGGTTGTTGTTTCCTCCTCATTAAGTTGTAAATGAATGACTGTAAGAATTTAGCATTATAAAATATTTTATTTTAAATTCTTTCCCCCTGGAGTTGAAATTCACCTATCCTGTATATAAGTGGTCAGTGTGTAAAACACATTCCAAAGTAACAGAAGTTAATGGAAAAATAATAGAATCATGCAGAATATTTGTTTTTGAAATTATTATTCTACCCTTAAGGTAAAAGTGTTCTGTAATTTTATTCTGAAGATCAAAGTGTCAAAAAACGCACCCTCCCCTCCTCCTGTATTCCGTCATTACCTTTAGGAACACGGTATTTTGACTTACTAGTGCCATATGTCTTAGGGTTGTTTTTGGGAGTTCGAAAGAGGAGACGGTAGAGCCTAAATAAGGTGCAATTAATTTTTTCAATTTTCCGCGACTTTTGCTTATGTTAAAAAAATAGATTGGTAATACTATGTTTAAAATGGCTTGTCGTTACCAGCCTGGATCATTCATTAGACAAATATTTTTTGAATATATAACTTATCACTGGTTACAAACCCAAGCCAGTCTTTTTGCTTTATGATTACTTTATATATCTTGTTTATAATGAAGCATTTCATAATTTCAGTCCTCTTCCTGGGGTTTCACAGACAGTTAATCATGATTCACAGCGTTGCGCATTCTTCATATTCAATAGCGTATAGAACACTGCAGGAATCACAAAAGGGGCATTATGTTTGTGCTGGCTGGAAATAGGCTAGATTTGTCATCTTAGAGGAAAAAAAGATAAATATAAACTGAAATTTGTAGGAATATGGATGTGAATGTACACAGAAAGCAGATTTAGAAAGCTTGAGAAATATAAGTATGCCAACTTAAACAACTGTGTATTTATTTAACCCAATATATTTAATTGTTTTCACTTATCCATATGGCTTATCCATGTCCATATGCTTAAATTCACCAGATTCTCCTTTGCTTTGATTATGTAGGCAGGACTATTAGTTTCATTTTTCCTTACTTTTTAATTTTATTAATCTCAATTGTTACTAAATCAAAGATGCCCTTGAGAAAATATGCTTTCAATCACAACATTCAATAGGCCTCTAAGTACTATATTCCAAAACTCTTGCTTGTTGAATAAAATATTGTCTTTCATTGTTGAAAGTGAGATAGGAATATCGCTATAATGTGACAAATGGAACACTGTTTCTCGTTTTTATGGGGCATTTTTAGCAGAGGCCTCCATAATAACTTTCATTCCTCTTGTTCCTTTTTATATCTTTTCTTACATAACAAAGAAAAAATAGAACGTTAGTATTACAAGTTAGCGTAAAACTAGTATTTTTTTCCCAATGATAACAGAATTGTATGCATGCTTTAATAACTTTCGAATATTTTCTTGGAGAGGTGAATTGTTTATCTTCTCAGAGTATAAAACAAAGTGAAATATATCTGCTTTCTGGGCTTTGAAGAGTCAACGCTCCTTGTCTGCACAGGAGAACAGTAAATAGAAAGTGTGTGCACACTTTTTTTTTTTTTGTAAATAGAAAGTAATCTTTTCATACTTAACAGCATTAAAGGCTGTGTATGCGTTACTCTACGTATATTTAGTTAAATACAGTGTAGAAATGGTTTGGCAATTCTACTTGTAGAAAATAATTTTTTTTTTTTTTTTTTGAGGAAGATCAGCCCTGAGCTAACATCCGTGCTAATCCTCCTCTTTTTTACTGAAGAAGACCGGCTCTGAGCTAACATCTATTGCCAGTCCTCCTCCTTTTTTTCCCCCAAAGCCCCAGTAGATAGTTGTACGTAATAGTTGCACATCCTTCTAGTTGCTGTATGTGGGACGCGGCCTCAGCATGGCTTTAGAAGTGGTGCGTCAGTGCGCGCCAGGGATCCGAACCCGGGCCGCCAGTAGCGGAGCCGGTGCACTTAACCGCTAAGCCATGGGGCCGGCCCCGAAAATGATTTTTATATCATGTCTGTGACATCTGTTAACTTTCCATAAGCATGCACCTATGAACCATTGTAGCTAAGTATAACCCTGAGGCCGTTCACAGTAATTGGAGGCATTCTCTCTCAATCATTCATTCATTTTAACAAAAATTTGAGGTTGTGGCATGAATGTTTTTTTTTTTATTCTTTATTAGACACAACTGGCATTTAAGTTTCTGGAAGTAAGATTGACCTATACGATACCTATATTCCATACAAAAAATTCTCGTTGTGGCGAGTTTTGATTAACTGTGTATGTCAGCCAACTGGAAATTTTTCTACTAACCTTACTTTTAGAAGTTACAACTCATAAATGTCAAACTCCCAATCAGTATGAAGATAACTTGGTAAAAATTCCATCCATTCTCTTACACTTGTTCTGTTGCTGCACTGATGAGACTTCATATTTTGAGTGTTGACCTTGGTACTTAAAGATCTTTTGCCAGTAAAGTGAGTTTCAGTAATATTGACTCTCTGGTACTTATCCTGTCAGGAACATTCACTGATTATTTTGTATGAAGATTTTTAATACTTGGTAAACACCTGGAATAAATGGAAGTACTTCTGTATTCCTTAATGAATATTTCTATTTCAGTGTAGTATAGATAACAACTTTGTTAGCATTTTAACTTTAGAATTAAGGTAAAATTTAGTTTTGCCTACTAGTGAGCATTTTGATTCTCTTTTAAACAATTTTATATTGTCATACCATTGATGGTGTCTTTCTATGTCTCTATTTTTGAACACTGAGCTAATTGTAATTTCACCTGCTTTGTATTCAGTTTTGAATCAAAATTAAAAGAAAATTTACTAATTGTGGTACATGGATAGTGTCACTTCAGTAAGTTTAAGTAGTGTCTCAAGTAAAAGTAAAAGTTATTAGTAATTAATTGAACTTCTGTTCTTTCAGTTTAATGAGTGATACCAGCATAGTTCTGTAACTAATTTTAAGGTAAACCAATAGTAGATATGTCAGCAAAATAAGTGAGGAAAAATTACAGAGATAAGTAACAAGTTATTTACAACTATGGAATGAAAAAATTGTAAAATCGAATGAACTTAAAAATGTATGCAGAAGAATGTTTATTGTTGAACTTCTTGTTATTATACTACAATTTTGTTATTCTACTTTCTTTTTCTTTCTTGGATGTATCAAGACAGCCTTAAGATGGCATCTGACTGATATTTGGTTCATTAGGTTAGGAGGTTATTATACTTGGTTGATTAATTGGATGCTGTTGTTATCTTTATTTCATTTGTTCCCAAATAGCACATTTTCAGCTTTGGTACCATAAGTAAAAGTGAGGGGAAACATTTCTCCAAGACAAGCTAATACATGTTTACCACTTATTTTCATCTTCTCATAACATTGGTAAACAGGTGTGTTTTTATTTTTTATTAACTTATGAAATTGTTTTTCTGATTAGTTTCTTCAAATTTGTATGATTTTTGCCCATTTTTATTTACTACCCTTGTTATTTGGAATGATTGAGATCTTATTTTGGCACCTTAGATGACATAATAGATGATGATGGTACTTTTAATTTTTTAAGTAGCTGTTGGAAACTTTCTTAAATAAAGAAACTAATAACTATTATGTTAATACTGCCGAAGGAAATTAAAGAATTGGAAAACATATTTTTACCCACGAGTATTTGGAAAATAAATCTGCAGATAACCAGTATTGTAAAGGGAAACATACAAATATTTCTCAATTTGCCACAACAACCACAAAACCAAAATTCCCACATCTGGATGAGTTAGTGAACATTTTCCAATTTTAAAAATTCCTTTATTTCTCCTCATTATATTTTCTCAGGGAAATGGGATGTTTCCTGCACAGATTTTATAAGGATGAATGAAATGATGTTCCTTTAAGCTTCTGGAGATAAGCATTGTATAGTAGTAAATAAAGTGAGAGGACTTTGCATGAGATTTAAATTCATGAGCACAGCACAGACAGCTCATTACAAAGAATCAGGGTTTTAAGTGGACACTTTAATGTCAGAAACGGAGGCTGTATTTATGTCTCCCTTAGTCTTTCTCTGCTTCCAGCTCCTTTTGCTGCCTACAGTCAGTGTATAAAGCAGTGCTTTTTAACCGTGTGTCTCCTCCTCCCCGTCCACTCCCCGATTTTGCTTTATAACTATGCGTGGAGAACAGCAATAGATAATTTTAATTAAACAGTGTGCAGGTTTTCATGGGGGCTACATTGAATAGAATTGTTTTAGCTGTTAACTTTCAGTATTGGATTAAGATTTGTTTCCATAGTGTTAAACTCATGCCAGCTCTATTATTCTTGGCCTGAAATATGCTCTCCACTGGATATTTCTATATATGTCTCTTACTTAGCACATTTGAAACCATCTTCTCTTTCTCTTAAAATCAGAACTTCTGTGGATTTACCTCCTTTGTTATTCACTAAGGCTCACTCATCGAAGCCATCCTTAACCGCCTGCTCTTTGTTTTCAACCTTACAGATATGTATCAACTATTGTCAGTTTTTTCTTTACAGTATTTCCATATTCTCATTCATTCCTCTTTCCTCCACTAACGGATCTCTTCTAGGTACTACGTAATCTTGCCCTAGTCTTTTGTAGTTGGTCTGGGAATTACCTGCCTACCTGTGATCATTTTCTCTCTCTTTGCTTTGTACCATCTTTAGATTTGTTTTTGTAGGTTCTTATTCTCCCTATTCAGAAGCTTTGGAGTTCTCACTATTGCCTACAGGATCAATTTCCGATTCCTTGGGCTTTTAGGCTTTATGTTCAACAGTTCTTTTCCATCCTCACTCTCATATATGTTGTCTTCGAAGTAGACTCTTAATTTTTTGATGGTAAGGTCTTCGGCTTCTACCTCTTACGTCAGTGCTTAGTCTAGCACCTTGCATGTTGTGGACCGTCAGAGATAGTGTCGAGGAGAATCTCTGTTACTTGTGTCTGTGTCTGTTTTGCTGCCTGCCTTCTTTCTTCTCTGTCTGTGAGCCTGCTAGTCTGCTTCTGTCTATGCTCATTTCACTGCTATTTCATGACCTGCATTTCCCGTTGGAGGAAAATTAGGCTGATGTCTGCTAGCTACTTCACCAGACACCCCGTTTTTTTTGTAAGCACATATACCTGTTCAGTTTCTACTCTTTTTCTAGACTTCCAAGATAGCCAAGATCAGCTTTTTCACAGAACATCTTTACCTTGCCTTCTTGAGTCCCTGATAACGTGGGAGCTCTGCGTATTGTATGCCAAGGAAAATTATCCTTGTAGAGTATACAGTATTTTAAAGAATTTAAAAAGTAGAAAGCAGACGAACTTTTCATTTTGTGTATCTTTATATTTCTGGTTACCTTTCATGCAATGAAAGCGATAAGTTAATATTATAGATGTTGGCAAAGTTGTCATAGAACCATTTATTTTTACATTTAAACAATTTATTCCAAATACTATTTTGAGAGTTCAGATATGTTGTTACCAGGTGGTGGTAGTATGTCATGTCTCTGTAGTATGAACAGTATTTTTCCTCATCTAGTAAAACTTCCACAGTATAAACTATAAGTTTTCCATATGTTAATATCTAACATCGTAATAAAAATTATACTTAGCATTAGTGAATTCGAAGCTGATATTTTTCAGGAGACATTAAAAAAAATTTGTACCTTAAAGGATCCTATCAAGAAAGTGAAAAGATGGCCCACAGAAGGGGAGGAAATATTTGCTAATCATATATCTGATAAGGGACTTATATCTAGAATATATAAGAAAATCTTATAACTCAATAAGAAGATAAATGACCCAGTTAAAAAATGTGCAAAGGATCTGAATTGACATTTTTCCAAGGAAGATATAGAAATGGCCAACATGCACATGAAAAGATGCTCTGTATCACTAGTCATCAGGGAAATGCAAGTCAAAACCACAGTGACATATCACTTAACAGCCACTAAGATGGCTGGTGTGGGAGATCAAGATTTGGCCACCCTGAACTATATCTGTTTACCTTGATTGTTTTCTCTGAGGGACATTTGACCTCTAACTGCCTAAAGAATTTGACATAGTAACTCCTTCCTGGAACAGATCTTCTATCTGATGCCTGTAATATAATGTAAAATAGATGTTACAATAGGAAAGGCACCAACAAGCCCATCTTATGTCTCTCTGGCCACATTCTCTGGATGGCCCTGCAAGGAGTTGCCAGACAGACATTTACATTTATAAGGAAAATCTCCATTTGTAAAGGTACCTCCCTCTCTGTTTTGGGAAGAGGGGGGATGGCCTCATTTCTAGAGACTTATCAATGTGGAAGTTGAGGCCTTAAATCTGCATAATAACCTTACTCTTGTTTACTGTTCGTTAGTGGTAATCTCCTGTAACTGACTCCCCCCCCCCCCCCCCCCCCCCGCAACATCCTCCTTTGTCATTGGCTGAACATGGTATTTAAGACGAGAATTTCTGCTATTGTGTTGAGAAACGCAGTGTCCCTGCTTTCTCCCATGTATACATGTTATTAAACTCGGTACTATTTTCTCCTGCTAACCTGTCTTGTTAATTATTTGGCCAGCCCTAAGAACCTTAAGGAAAAGGGCAGAGGGAGATTTCTCCCTCTCTCCCGACACTGGAATCAAAAGGTTAGACAATAAATGTTGTAGGATTTGGAGAAATCAGAACTCGCATATCTGCTGGTGGGAATGTAAAATGGTGTACTCAGAAAACATTCTGACAGTTCTTTAAATGGTTAATATAGAGTTACCATTTGACCCAGAAATTCCACTCCTACGTATATTACCAAGAGAAATGAAAACCTCTGTCGAAAACAAATGTTCATAGCACCATTATTCGTGATAGTCAAAAGCTGGAAACAATCCTAATGTCCGTTAACAGATGAATGGATAATCAAAATGTGGTATGTCCATACAATGGAAAATTTTTCGGCCATATAAAGAAAGAAAATACTGATACATGCTACAACACGGATGACCCTTGAAAACATTAAGCTAAGTGAAAGAATCCAGACACAAAAGACCACACATTATATGGTTCCATCCATATGAAATGTCCAGAACAGGTGAGTCTACAGAGACAGAAAGTGTATTAGCGGATTCTTAGGGCTGAGCGATGGGAAATTAGAGGAGAGTTACTGAAAGGTATGGGGTTTCTTTTTAGAGTGATGAAAATATTCTAAAATTGGTTGTTATGATGGTTGCACAACTCTGAATATTCTAAAACCATTGAATTATATTCTTTAAATATGTTAATTTTATAGTATGGGGATTATATCTTAGTAAGCTCTTATAAAAATGATAGAGAGTAAGGTATAATTTAATATCTTTTACTTATTATCCTATTTACTTTATACTATTTATTATCCTATTAACTCTTAATATTTGTCTTGACTAGCATGTTCACTTATGAGTTTTAATTTATACCAAAATTCGTCTGACATTCTGTCCTTACTTCTGGGTATATTCTTATAATGGTTCTCAAATTTAGTGTGTATCAGAATTACCTGGAGGGCTCCAACTCCAGCATTTCGGATTCAGTGGGTCTGGAGTAGGGCTCAAGAATTTGCCTTTCTAACAGTTTTTAACAAGAATGCCTCTGGTCTGGTCTG
The DNA here is from genome assembly GCF_020826845.1 of Diceros bicornis minor. Lineage (NCBI taxonomy): Eukaryota > Metazoa > Chordata > Mammalia > Perissodactyla > Rhinocerotidae > Diceros > Diceros bicornis. The sequence continues at coordinate 91,833,308 of NC_080742.1, read as the reverse complement.
AGAACTAGTGCTTTAGGTTTTAGAACATTTTTTTTTAGCACCATGCTTATGAGCTTCTGAGCTAATGGCCTTGGTAGATTTTAGATTTTAGCTCTGCATAATCTCTCTCACTCTGCCATTCTCATATAGCACCTCTCTGTTACCCGTGAGAATTAGTATTATATTTGATTTCCTTTTATGAACACTTCCCTCTCCCTTTCTGCATTATGGACTTGATCTTCAAGTGAAAGGTTTTTCTTATTTTCTATCTGCCTTTTTGATCTTGATTTTCTTTAACATTTGTAGCAAATCTGCCTTAGAAAGTTTAGAAACTTTGTAATGCTACACAAAATAAAATATTTTGAACAGGAAAAAAAACTGATTTCTTTATAAATTGATACACTTAGAAAGCTAGACACAAATGTCAGTTATCATTTTTTTGGTGTGCTTCACTGTTCTTAGTACTTATTTTAATTCCCAGATCAAAGAATGACTTTAGTTTGTTTTAATTAGAACATTCTTGTTTAAAGTATTTTTGCTAGGCAAACTTTATGTGGAAGAGTGTGACAAGCATTCATTATTAGTATTAAATTCTTAATGAAGAAAACTGCTTTCTGAGGAAATTTATCATCTTGATTTAAAACAAGCAAGTGTAACGTTTTCTGAAAAGAAAATATCCTTGGGATCCTTATCCACTGTAAAGTACCTAAGCCTATTCTCCAATGTTGAGAATTAGTGATGACTCAAATGCTTATTAAACTAATAAATGAATGAGCCCTCGGCTGGGGATCTGGCAGGTTGCTGGGATTACGAAGACAATGAGACAAGAAAGACCCTTTCCTGGAAGGGATTTACAATCTGATAGTGTGTGTTGTAAACCGTTCAGTGAGGATTTACTTAGCATCTGAGAGGTACCAGTACTGTGTACGATGCTTGAAGGGGATCTGAGAGGTGTATAAGGAAGTCTCTGCCATTGAAAGTTTTAACCTGTGTTGAGATGAGGCCCAGCACAAGAAATAACCACCTGTATACACATTGTATATTGTGTGGTGGTGACTGTGCATGCTGTTGGAATTCACAAAGGGGCTTTGGGGATTGAGCTGGAGATCTTTGTGAATGCACACACATCAGAGTTCATTGAAAAACTGCTGCAGGCAAAAATGCCATCTTTCATAATAAATTGCAAGGAGATCAAAAATGATGTTTCAAAAAGAAAAAAACCAGCTAGGACGTAGAATTCTTTATTGTGCCGGTGTGGAAGGGAACAGCTGTTACCTATCAGACTGAGGAGTCCTGATTAATGCCAGTTGATCAGTTGAGTGCCCCTCTCCTGCCCTCTGTATTGTTAGAGGACATTTCATATCGGGCTTGGGATGGCACCGCAGTTTGGGGAACTGTCTCAAAGAGCACAAAAACCTATAAGCCAAAAAAACCGAGCCAGCTTACTTAGAATGTTTTACAGTGTTGGAATAAAGTATGCCACCAGGATTAAGAATTCTACTTTATGAACAAAGTTAAGAATATAATGAAAAATATAGTAGTATAGAGAATATTAGAAGCAACTTAATACCTTGGGCTTATCTGCCATATTGAAGTGTTAGAACCACCTCAGGTTATAGTGACCTTGGAAAACTCTGTTTCTAATATCTGTTCTGAGCCAAGGAATTGGATCATCTCTCCTTTGTATAATGGTAATAGTAACATAGGAACACCTGTATGGGGAATGCTGTGTACCACAGGTGGGCATTATCTGCTTAAAACCCTTGGAATGTAACTTAAAATTTTCCTTATGCATTGTAGCTGTTCTATGTATGTGTACTGAATTGCAGTTAAATTTTGGTGATTATTTTATTATTTCAGTAAAATTGGTCTTGCTTGGGCCTTGTCACTTTTAGTTCATGAGAACATGCCTGCCTGATTTAGCCAGATTTTTAAGTTGAGGCAATATGTTTGCTAAATTGAATTAGGAACAATTTATAAGTATGATGGATACATACATAGTCTATATTTGCATTTTTTTGGCCTTATTCCAAAAATCATTTAGTAAGGAAACTTGAATCAACTTAAACTTAACTTTCCAACACTGCTGATTAAAGATTATAAAATATTTTTCTCACCTATAAAGACTGTATAATAATATTGGACCCTCATATCTCATGTGGAAATATTTCAAATGTATGAAAGACTTAAATGTAAAAAAGAAACAATAAAATCTTTGTAGACAATCAGGGTATATGTGAATGTAGGATTAGCATAAGTCCATCTCCAGTAGGATTGGAAACCTAGAGGTTTAAAAGATAGGCATATTTGACTATATAAAAAAATTAGTTAATTTTCTATAGTGCAAAATATTATAAACAGTGTTAAAAGGAAGACGACAGATTTGGAATAATAAACGTAAACAGATGATAGACAAAAGGTTTTATCTATAATATAAAAAAAACTCTTTTTTTTTTTAAAGATTTTATTTATTTATTTATTTTCCCCCTAAAGCCCTAGTAGATAGTTGTATGTCATAGCTGCACATCCTTCTAGTTGCTGTATGTGGGACGCGGCCTCAGCATGGCTGGAGAAGCGGTGTGTCAGTGCGCGCCTGGGATCTGAACCTGGGCTGCCAGCAGTGGAGCGTGCCGCACTTAACCACTAAGCCACGGGGCCAGCGCCCCCCCCCCCCCCGAAAAACTCTTATGAATAGATAAGTAAAAGCCAAACAAAAAAAAATTAGCTGAGGATAAAAGTAGGCATTTTAGAGAACTAATTCAAATAAACTACAAACACATGAAAAGGTGTTCAAATTCACTGTAGTTGGGAAATGCATGTTAAAATAACAGGTATCATTTTACACCTATTAAACTGACAAAAATTAAAGTAACAGCTATTGCTGTTGGAGACTTAGAAAATGGGATAATCTGAGATTGTTAGCAAGATGAGATCTATTATATCTTTTTTTTGGAAAGTAATCTGGCACCCTCTATTAACATAAAAAATACATGTCTTTTCAATTCTGCAACTACTACTCTGCAACACAGTCAACTACTGTGACTATCACATAGAAATATGAACTATATATATGCGAGAAGTCATATACATATATATGTATATATTACATGCATACACATATAGTATGTGGACATTTATTGCAACATTCTTAATCGAGGCAGAAAAATGGAAAACAAAGTAAATGCCTATCCATAGTTGAATAGCATCATATATTATGGCATATCTCTGTCGTAGAATATACACTGTTTTGAAAAATAGAATTAGAGCTATGCTAGTTGCCTTGGAATTTCAGTGAGGTGTTACTGAGAGAGAAAAAAAGCAAGATGCAGAAAAGTTCTGGTTATAGAATCCTATTTTTGTAAAACCAAGTAAAAAAAGAGTCCATATATGCATATTTTACTGTGTATGTATGAAAATTTATGCCTGTATATAAACATGGAGAAGCATAGTTCTAGTATGTTTCTTGGGCAGGGGCTAGGGGAAGAGTATGAGATGATATTTGTGAGCATAGAGAAAAGAGAAGAGGCAGAAAGCAAAAAATGAAAGTATAAAAAACTAGCATAAATAAAAGCATTTATAATAAATTTATGTGTGTAAGTTTGGGGACATTTATATGGATTGTATTTTTGTATTTAAAAATGAAATTAAAAAATTTGGGAATAATATGAAAGAGAGAGGGAGCTGACGTGTATCAAAGAAATTGGCCATAGACATCTCTTTTGGCTGGAAGTTATGGGCAGAAGTGTAATGATATTTTGCAGAATACCTATTTGACAACTATAAAAAGCTTTTCTCTAGTGGCTTTTTTTTGAGATTAGTAAACTCTTTTATATTGCAACTCTGCATCTCTAATTTATTTGAGGAAAAATACATTAAAAATGGTTAGTATACATATTCAATTATTACTTTAATAAAGAAATAGATAATGATAGTACTTGCATGTGATACAGGCTAGGTTCTGGATAGAATGGCACACTATATGAGGTAAGATACGTAATTTGGCTGAGGGAGGTCACAGAAGTCTTCCTGGAAGAGTAGAGGATATGTTCTAGGCAGAGGGGAAGCAAGAAAGTAAGTATAGAAGTGAGAAGGAGTATGGGTTTCTATGTTAAATGCAGTGGAGCAAAACAATCAATTAAGCAATAGATTGTAAATGGAAATTAATTGCTGCATTTTATTGACTCTAAGACTTGATTGATTGTAAGATGCATTATTATTTTATGTACCACTAGCAAGAAAGACCTGCTTATTAAACTATTTATTATTATTATACAAACATTTTTATCTCGTGATTTCTGTGTGTCAAGAATTCAAGAACAATATAGCATAGGTGGTCCTGGCTTAGGATCTCTTATGGAGTGGCTGTCAAGATGTTGGCCAGGACTGTAGTCATCTGAAGGCTTTACTGGGGCTAGAGAAGCCAGTTTCAAGATGGCGCACTCACATGGCTGTCAGGAGACTCCCTCATGCCCCATGGAGGTGCTTGAGTGTCTTTACAACATGGCAGTTACCGCTGCCCAGAGTGAGTGATCCCTGAGAGTGAGTGAGGATTCTGTAATGTCTTTTATGACCTACTTTCAGAAGTCAGCTACCATCCCTTCTGTAATAGTCATTAGAAGTGAATGACTAGATCAAGCCTGCTTTCAAGTGGAGGGAAATTAGACTCTACCTTTTAAAACCTCAAAAGAGGAGCATCATGAAATTTGGGGGCATAATTGAAACCACGCATCTGGAATGGGAACTGTAAGTGGAAAAAATGGTTAACGTGATTTTGTAGAACTTCACATTCATTGTCTTTTTCTTCTGAATCACTTTACAGAAGAGTTGTTGATGTTCATGCTTTTTGACACAGTATCGTCCTCTGTGCCATGAAGAACATTGCCGATGAAGCATTTTTTAGAAAGAGTGATACACTGTTGACTCCCAGGTTTTTTTTTTAAGCTGCTGTCATCAAAAATGCAAGTTTTAATGCCAGTGTTTTCTTGATCTTACCAGAATGTGTCAATGGAAGGTATTCAGTTAACCATTAAGATTCATTTTACTTTCTCAGATGGTTCTCAAATGGCTTATTAATTCAAATGTCAAAGGATTTTCATGGTCCATAAATGTCACCAGGAGTAACAAACCAATTTTGTGCATATATAGACGGTGACAATTATGTTACAATTGTCACCGGGCCAACAAATACCGATTTCATTGATTTTAAAACATACCCTAATTTCAGAATGTTAAAATATAAAAAGACCATGCTTGTTACTGATGTGGATAGCTGTTCTTTTTGTTGGCTCAGCACTCCTCCTTTTTTGCTACGGTTCTTTTCTCTTTGGCAACCCCACTTCTTTTGGGGGAACTGCTCCTCCCTCACTGTAACCATTTAGTTCTAGGGGAAGCTGCCAGTCATCTTACCCCAGCCATTGGCTGCAGTGGTAGATCCCTAAGCTGTGTCTAGGTGAATAGCCCACTGCCCACTGTGGTTGGTTCAAGGATGGATACATGACTCAGTCTGTCAATATTCTTTGGTGTATATTTTTAAACTGGAGCTAGCCAGGCTAACTGCCTCTCTGCCACTGTCCCCAGGTGAGAAAGATGAGAGAGATGTCAATTTCCCTTGCAGCCATATGTTCTGACTTAGGATGGCAGGAGGAAGAACCTGCAGCAGAAAGCCATGAAGCTAATAAGGGTTTTTGCAAATAAATCCACCAGTTTTGCTTAAGGTAGTTCAAGTTGGGTTTGTCCTTACCCATTAATAAGGTGTAAAATATAATTTCATTGTGTGTCTTTAGTGTCCTGCCTTTACAGTGAAACGTAAAGTCACGACACCCACAAAGGCTATTGTGATTTTGTCTTGTGACTTTGATTGTAACCAATCCTGTTTTTCTCGTTAGCTTTTGAGTCTGTAACTGAAGATTCTTTTACTACTGTGATTTTCAAGAATGCTACCCTTGTAGTGGGGAAAGAAATAACCTTTTTATCAATAATAGAACTTTGAAATCCACCAGTTTTTAGATCCAGTTTTTGATGTATAGCTAATAAGAAGGGAAGATAAACGTAAAATTGTTAGATATCTGACATTTGTCTTCAAGAAAGTAAGAGATTTTAACGATTGCTTACTGGTTGGTCATTGGTTTTGATCAAACATTTGATTGAGAGGAAGTATCATATGAGAATAAGGAAAATTGAAGTTTTAGCAATCCCAGAAATATGAAGTACTGAACACTCCAATTTACACACAGGACATTTGTTACACTGGGCTTCAGGCCATGATAGATGGTTGCTCAGGAGAGTAGTCATGTTAGGTGTGAATTTTAATAGTAATATTTAACTGTTTACATAGAATCTGCCTAAACATTAAAAATTAGACGTTACTAAGAAATTGCCTTTTATATTTGTCCTCTCATTTCTTTCATCAGCATTTTGTAATTTTTACCATACAGGTCCTGTACATGTATCTTTAAGTTTATACCTAGGTATTTTGATTTATTTGAAGTGATTGTAAGTGATATTGTGTTTTAAATTTTGGTTTCCACATGTTCTTTCTTAGTATATAGATATGCAATTGATTTTTGTGTAGGGATGAAGAGATCCTAATTTGAAAAGTGGCAGTATTTTTTCCTATAGGAAATAATGCACGCACAAAAGACTCTGTTCTTATTTAGGCAAAATCTTCCTTTTTTTTGGATAATTTTTTAAGATTTTGCACAATCTTCAACTGCATCATAGAAATCATTTTAAATATAACTTCATTATTGGAGTTAATTTTAGAAAGAAAATATTTGTCCAGAGAAAGCAACTTTCTTAGGAAATGTGTGATCCATGATACATAATAATTTTGGAATGTATTTATGGTATAATATATACAGAAAGAATGATTTTAGTTAGTTTTTCTGTTTGCTGTTTTTTAGACGAAATTTGTTTTGATTATGTGCTTTTAAAAAGTCGGCTTGATCAGCCTTGCCTCGAAAATCACTCAGTATATTTCCTTCTAAATAGACACTTAGATTAAACATAATGATTTGGGCATCTAGTTAATGACATTTAAAATGAATTTGCACATATTGATTTGCTCATTTAATCATCTATTTAATATATATATATATATGTATTAGGTAAATTCAATAGTCAGCACACACAGATTCTTATCTGAAGTCTTGCATTGAATTTATGTGTTATTTTCTTAGTAACCTAAGGTTTGCTAGTAACTTTGTTATTCTCTGATAAGACCTGCTTTTATTAGTTAATGTTGACTTCGCTGACTTCATGCAATATTCACTACCACTCTTTATTGGTTGCAGAGTTACGACCACCATAAATAAAGAAAGCATGAAGAGAAGGAGGAGAGAATAGACAATTTATTTCATGCGTTTTTGGCTACTGGCTAAATCACAGTTGTCAGAGGAAAGTGAAGTTTAACGGTCATCCTTAACAAGTTTAGGAAAAAATGGGCATTTTTACTCTTTCCATGTTGTGTTTTATGGATATATATCACATTTTATTCAGAATAATGATGATTCAATAATGGCATTTTATTATTCAAGTTTGGTGAATAGGATTGGGGAGGATTGTTTATTTTATCCTTCCGTTTCACTATAGCTAACAGTTTGACAAGAGTGAGAGACACTGAATGATGCTGTATGGAGACTGTGTTTAATGTTTTTTAATGAAGTGATGGAGTTAAAATGGAAATATCTCTAGCCTAATTCAGACCCTGGCAGGTGAGGCTTGTTCTTTCTGGTGTGTTTGTTAGAGCTTTGTCCAGCTTCATTTCAAATGTATGTTTTGAGGATTAGAATGCAAATAAATAGGATTATATATGTATATATTCAATAATCTTTTACAGTGCTTTAATTTTGTTTTACCTGCAAATCCTTTTATTCAAGTGAAATCACGTATGAGAAACCTTCTGGGAGTTCCCAGGACAGGAAACAGATGAAAGTGGAGCTCCTTTGGTTGAGGTGGCCCATGTGGCTCTGGCTACCAGGCCTCCCCACGGCTGCCTCCCTGTCTCTCCAGTGATCTGTTACAATGTATGTAAATAACAGGGATTTTTGCTAATCCTCCTTTGCTATTCCTTAGGCTTCTTTCTTCTATTCATGGTAGGTAAGTCAATAACTACTTTTTGATTATAAAGAAGTTTTAAAATGGTTGAATGATGTATTTTAACTAGTTTGGATGGAATAAATCCATAGTTGCCTTCTTTTTAATTCATGAACTGAATCACTGGAGGTGACATGACTATTTGGAGAAGAAGGTAATTTTTCTTTTATTGAGATATAATTAACATTCAGGGAAGGTGATTTTTAAAGAGATGAAAGTTTTAATATATATCCATTGGAAATGGGATCAATCCAAAGTAAATATAGAAAATTCCATTATACTTGCCATTTTGGTACTTGTTAACCAGTGTTCTTATGTTGCCTGTATAAGAAGATAGAGTGAAAAGAAAAAAGATAGATGCTCAAAATGAATTATTCTATAAATTTAACATAACATATTTTGTATTTTCAATTATGCAAGATTTGAACCAATATTCTTTGGTTAAAGCTTCTAAATGATTTTTTTTTTTTTTGGAAATACAATTAAGGTTGTGATCATTTGCCCTTTTACAGCTGGAATAGAATGTTTGGCAGCTGGAATGACATGCTAATGTGGCTTGTCTTTTGGGCAAGATAGGATATAATGAAATAGGCTTGGTTGCTTGAAGAGTGAGGGGACAGTCTCAAGGTAGTTTGGACAAATGGCTTGTAGATCTGTCCATAATCCTTTCTGAAGGGGCTACTCATGGCATCCTTGAAGCATGTTAACAGTGAATGTTCTTAATATATGACTTTTAATCATTTGAACAAAAATTTTATTCTGAGATCACAAAACTTGATTACAGTTGTTCCTCGGTATGGGGGGGTATTGGTTCTAGGACCCCCACGCAAACCAAATTCCGAGGATGCTCAAGTCCCTTATATGAAATGGCATGGTATTTCCATATTACTCTATGGACATCCTCCTGTATACTTTAAATCTTCTCTAGATTACTTATAATACCTAATACAATGTAAATGCTATGTAAATAGTTGTTATACTGTATTGTTTAGGGAATAACGACAAGGAAAAAAAGTCTATATATGTTGAGTGCAGACACAACCATCATAGGCCTTTTGATCTACGGTTGATTGAATCCACGGATGTGGAACCTGCGGATATGGAAGGCCAATGGTACTATCCTTTTAAGTGTTACAGTAAAAGAGATTTAGTCATCATTGCCCTAATCTAAGTGGAATTTCTAGACACAGCATTGGTGTGTAGCCAGGTATAAAATATGAGTTCATGGCTAAAATAAGTATATAATTATTTAGAGAGCAGTTAAAAAAGGAGTTAAATGGTAGTGAGAGTTTTTATAATAAAATCTTTCAGACATTTAGAGAATAGCATAACATCTCCATTGAAAATCTAAGGAGTGAGTGAGTGTGTGTGTGCACATGTATGCGCCTCCCAGTGGTCTGCAATGGAGTCCCTATATTTTCTTATTTTATGAATAGAAACAATAAAGGCAAGCTAATTGGATTACTGGGAGAATAAGATAATATCTAAACCTGAAAGGTTGTAATTACTTGATAAATGGAAGCCATTATTAGAATTGTTACTCTTAAGAAACATGTATAGTTTCTACCCTTTTAACATCTTTGGAGTTTTATGAATATAGTGTATCTGTGGTTCCAGTAATGATGTTTATACCACGGCTTATCCTCTTTGTTCTGTTTAAGGACTATAATTAAGTTATTTCTTTAACTGGATTCAGTATTCCATTTGTTCTTTCTTAAGAGCAAAACCAAAAGAAAAACACAAATGAAAAACATAAGGCAACTCACCTTACCAACCCTAATAGTTTTATCAAGATTGCAGATGCAATTTAAGAATTTAGACAAAGTAGGAAAAAAAAGGGCCCCTAGGGGACATGATAATGTAATAATAATGTTTGTAATTTTACCATCCAAAAATATGCCCTATTAACACCTTGGAGTATTTCTTTCTAATTGTGTATGTGTGATAGTACTTACTAAAATAGAATTCATGATGCAGATATAGTTTAGTTCCCATTAAAAATATTTTGTGATTTTTTTAATATCACGACATATTCTTTGAAAATTAATTCTCTGCTTTATTGATTTGCTTTATCATAATTTGTTTAACCAGGCCTCTATTGCTCTGTTCTACAGTATAAATGAGAAGTAGTATTTTTTGTTTTTTTTTTGTTTCTAAAGGAAGCATCACTTTAGCAGAAGAGCTGCTGCTGTTTCTGCTTGTCTCTATTTTTTCCTTTGCACTGATTTTCCTTCCCCGTACTTTTTCCCTTTCTGGGCTAAAATAATTCATAAATTCTTTTTTTTTGAAAAGTGGGTTTATTAATAGCCTCTGGCTCGAAATGTAGCCCACAGATATTGAAAGGTGATAGGTCCTAATCTGTTTAAGGACAAAAATTTGATGTTATGATAGATTTTGAATCTCCAAGATATTTTCAAGTAATAATAGCTCCATGAATAGACTGACAGGCCATAATCATTTAGCATGTAGGATATCCGTTAGTACCTGTGCACTGAAAAACTTAACAGGCAATAAACTTCAAAAAATGTAAAGTTCAAAATTAAAATATTAATTTAATTAATATTTAGTTGAATACCTGCTATGCACCAACCAGTTCTCCTTTTCTACTCTAGGGATCCAGTGGTAGATAAGACACGATTTCTGCTGTCATGGAGCCTACAGTTTACTGGGGGGGAGGGGAGGGGAGGAAGACCGATTACGTAAAAGTAAACAAAAGAACTGAAGGAGAATATCCCATGGTGGTACAATCAAGTCAAATCAAAAGGTGCGGCGGTCAGGAAGTGCCCCTCTGAAGAGGTCACATTTGAGATACAATCTGAACATAAGAAGAAACTAGCCACGTAAAGTCCTGATGGCAGAGCATTCCTGGCCAATTTCTTCTTACGCAATTTCTTATTCAAGTTAAAGGAAAAATATTCTTTGAGAGTTATATACTCACAAAAGGTTAAAGAGGATTCTTTTTCAGTGAGATATAGTTAACATTAACATTATATGTTTCAGGTGTACAACATAACGATTTGATATTTGTATATATTGCAAAATGATCACCATAAAAATCCGGTTAACATCTGTCACCATACATAGTTACAAATTTTTTTTCTTGTGATGAAAACTTTCAAGATCTACTCTAACTACTTTCAAATATGCAATAGTGTTATTAACTGTAGTCACAATGCTATACATTATATCCCCATGACTTATTCATTTTATTATGGAAATTTGTACCTTTTGACTCCCTTCACCCATTTTGTACCCCCCCCACCCCCCAACAACCCCCCCTACCCCCCGGCAACCACCAATCTGTTCTCTATATCTATGAGCTCAGTTTTATTTTGTTTGTTTGTTTGTTTTTTAGATTCTACATATAAGTGAGATCATATGGTATTTATTTTTTTTTGCGTCTGACTTATTTCACTTCGCATAATGCCCTCAAGGTCCGTCTGTGTTGTTGCAAATGGCAGGATTTCCTTCTTTTTTATGGCTGAATAATATTCTGTTGTGTGTATATGCCACATTTTCTTTATTCATTCATCCATCGATGGACATTTGGGTTGTTAAATAGGATTTTTGAAAATTTCCAGAGCAATTATATGTGTACGTGGTTGTCCACTTTCTTCGTCAAAAACACTAAATCTGAGGTGTTACCTTTTCAGAACCCATTTTAGCTTTACTGCTTGATTGCTTTCACTGATCAAGGCCAAGAAGGATTGTGTATCCAAAACTCCAGACTTGCTATCATTTACCAAGAAAAACATTGGGAAGAACCGAAATTTGCATTTGTGTATATGAAGGCAGTAGCAATTCAGATGTTTGATGATGGTGGCAGTGGTAACAGTGGCAATTAACATTTTTTTAGTGTTTACTAAGTGCCAGGCAGTCTTCTGAGATCTTTTCATAGATTGAGTCATTTAACTCTTACCCTAAGAAGTGGATGTTCTTATCATCCCCATTTAGCAGATGAGGAAATTGAGGCACAAAGACATTGAATGATTTGCTCAGGGTCATATAGCAAGTCACAGTTGCTCAAGGTCACACAACAAGTAGCAGAGCTGATTTATACCTATCTGCTCAAAATAAAACGAAATTCTGTAAGAAGTCTTTGGCGATTCACTTTGTCATGTTGTATGAAAAGTTAATGATTATAAAGTATAATAGAATCTAGTGGTTTAATTTTTTTCTTTTTGGAAAATATCCTCCTTTGAACACTGTTCATACATAAAACCTGATTTTAGGTATTTAACAAAGCTTACTAGGGAAAAAAGTGAGACTGTAAACTTTTGTCTAGATATATAGTTGTTTTTAATGTGATAAACATTTTTCAGGTTTTAAAATGTTTGGATCCTATAATGTTTAAATTTTTAGCAGGGGGTATATCCCTAAGAGCTTAAACATTTCTGTTATGCATCCCAAAACAGTTCTACAAAAGCAAATACATTAAGGGTCTGTTGCATTTTAGATAATGTCAAGGTCTCAGTTAACCATTTACACTTTATTAAGAACAATTTGCTGAATTTGAACTGTAGCTTAAGATTAATAATTAATACTTGGTGTTAGTGCATTCAATTATATATTGCATTTTTATTAGGATGCAATGACAAAAGGTAAAACATTTATATCAATTAATATTTAGAGATGTAGTTATAGCTACCTGATGTGTAAACTTTTCTAAATGTATTTGGTCCACGGTGCTATATGTTACGTGTAGTATTTAACTATAGCACCAACGCTTATTGTTCAGATGTGTCGTTGATATTAATCTATGGATATTTTTTTAAAACTTAGCATTTGAATAACTTCTTCTGTTTATTTTATTTTATGTTATTTTTGTGAGGAAGATAAGCCCTGAGCTAACATCCATGCCAATCCTCCTCTTTTTCCTGAAGAAGACTGGCCCTGAGCTAACATCTGTGCCGATCTTCCTCCACTTTTATGTGAGACGCCACCACAGCATGGCCTGACAAGTGGTGCATCAGTGTGCGCCCGGGATCCAAACCCGGGCCACCAGCAGCGGAGTGCATGCACTTATCCGCTACGCCATGGGGCCGGCCCCATAACTTTTTCTGTTTATTAATTCTTCTTGACTTTAGCTAAAGTACTAGTTGATGGAGTGGAAGTGTAGGATGAGGTAGGGTTTTTTGGTTTGTTTTTATGTTTTTTGCAGTTACATTTAGTGATGGCTATAATGTGTTAGACTTGCCTTTTAGTCAAATTATTTACAAATTACAATGTCAAATTTTATGATCATTTCCTATAGAAGGGAACTCTCAGTGAATGATTAGATTCATGTGAATAGATGAAAGTGGTGAGGAGGTTTTTGTTCTTAAGTGGAGAGAATGGTTTAATGAGCCCCCATGTACACATCATCTATCTTCAACGATTACCCACTCATGGCCAATTTTGTTTCATATATACTCACAGATAACAAAATTACTTTAAAAATTTACTTCTAGTCTTAGTCTGTTTTATGTGGCTGCACTTAATATTAGTACAATACACTTAAGCTTCTTTTATTGAAAAATGCTGGAGGGCCTCATTTGGCATGCATGAATTAAGCCAGATGCCCAGGAAAATGTGAAAACAGATGGAATTTTTATGTGTTTTAGATGTTATGATCAAACGTGCCACCAATCTTTCATTCTGCTTTCCTAGATAGAAACATTGAATCATCTTTGATGCTTGCTTTTCTTCCTTCTCCCCTTTCTGATATTTCTTCAAACTCTATTGATTTTTTTCATTCTTTAAAAGCCTCTTTAATTTACCTTTAACTCTTTGTACCCCCTGCTGCTGTGTTACTTCACTGATTATTACATGTCTCAAGCTATTTTCTCTGATTACATTTTCTTTTCTGTTGCAATTCATCTTTTGGACTGCCCTTCCTAATTTTCACCTTATCCCTTTGCAGTATCTACAGCGTTTATTTCATCCCACTTAAATTCCTTTTTCTGGTATTCAATTTCTTCCATAAGCTGACCCTGTCATAACCTCATTTTTTTTTTATTTACCAGTATAAACCTTTTAGGCTGCTTTCCGGAATACCCTTTATATGTGCTGGACCATGCTCATTCTTGCCCCTCTGCTTTGATGTACATTATTTACTCGGTTTGTAAATCTGTTCTCTCTCGTCTTTGATCTATAATCTGCCTTTCCATCAAAGTCCAGCTTATTTTCTTCCTCTTCTGTCAAGACCCTGTTGAGGACTCTAGGCCTGTACTATCTTTCCCTTTTCAGAATTTACGTAAGTGTGAGTAGTTGATGCTATGACACGGAGTCTTTGGTTGCACTATTTCTTGTATTATTCCAGTTTTTTTATGGATTTGTGTTTTATGGATTTGTTTCAAAACAATATTCGACACGTCATATGTATTTCACATTTATCTGTTGATTAAAACTCTTAAATGTGATGTATACGTGGACTATTTTGACTAACCATGTAGTTTTTGTTATAATACACATTCCTTTGTCTTTTTTTGAGGACTATTTCCCTTCTTCCTGTCTCTTTTCTTCTAATTATTGTGCCAGTCTTATTGACTTTAGCTTCTTATAAAGGTGAGCCAGGAGGGAGAGGAGTTAGCATCTCCTCGTCGTCATCGTCGTGCCTCTCCTGCTGAAGAGTGGGCCAGAGCTTGTGGCTGCTGTGAGGGGTCAGTGGTCCTCAACCTCCACATCCAGTTCCCCTTTTTCAAGAAGCAGGAAAGGAGAGGGTTCTGAGACTAATTAAACCACTTTAAAAAGACTTTTTAAAATCGTAGGCTTATTAAATGAGCAAGAAAGCTTTAGATTTTGTTCTACGGGAAAATGTGTCGCTTATAGAAGAAGAGGAAGGAGAGGACATGAAGGGTAAGGATAGCTGCGGAGAGCCAGGTAAGAGAAAAACAAATGGAAGGTGAGTATGTGAAAAGAAATGCAAAAAAGAGAACAGTGAGTGATAGGGGCAGTTGTGAATAGGGAGGGGGAGCCTGAGAGAATAGCTCTTGGATTATGAAAAAGGAAAGAAAAAGATAAGATGAAAATTTAAAAAGAAAAAAATAGAGAACTCTCAAGTTGGAAGGGGAAAGAAGGAAGGCATCCTTGCTGTTAGAGACATTAGGGACTAATGTTTTAGATATACACTACTACTTCTGTTGTTGAAAGGAGGAAAATGTTAGGAGGAAAAAAGCTAATACAACTTTTAAAAGGTTGTTATCAGAAGTACCTCTTGGAAATTAAAAAAAGACTCTATTGTTAAAAATCTTAAATTATTGGCAGTGGTAGTGATTTTGTTTTTCGTTTTTTTTTTTTTTTTTTGCATTTCTTGCTGGTCATGCTGTCCAATTTGTAATTTAGTTGTGTGCTATTATAATCAAACAGCTCAGCTGGATCTCAAAATGATCTCAACCCAGATCTCAATTGAGCAAAAGTAAACTTTTATCTTTTGAACTTGTAATGTTTCAAATATGGTAGCTACTAGCTACCATACTAGCTGCGTGTGGCTATTTAAATTTAAATTAATTAAAATTAAATAGATTTTTGTGGCCGGCCCGGTAATGTAGTGGTTATGTTCGCACGTTTCACTTTGGTGGCCCAGGGTTCCCCGGTTCAGATCCTGGACTCGGACCTACTCACCTACTCACCGCTTTGGGGAGAAAAAGGAAAAAAGGAGGAAGATTGGCAACAGATGTTAGCACAGGGCCAATCTCC
The DNA here is from genome assembly GCF_020826845.1 of Diceros bicornis minor. Lineage (NCBI taxonomy): Eukaryota > Metazoa > Chordata > Mammalia > Perissodactyla > Rhinocerotidae > Diceros > Diceros bicornis. The sequence continues at coordinate 91,817,558 of NC_080742.1, read as the reverse complement.
CTCAAAAAAAAAATTAAATAAATTTTGAAATCCACTTTCTTAGTCTAACTGGCCACATTGCAAGTGGTCAGTGGCCACATGTGGATAGCCCCATTTTGGACAGCACAGATATCAGACATTTCCATCATCATGTGGAGTTCTACTGGACAAATCTAGCCTGTAAGACTCGTAAGTAGAAGAACTTAGAGATTTTAAATATGATCTTAAATAGGCAGACGTTTTGCTTTCATGATTAGAATAAAATTTTCATATTTTAAGTTTACAATTTGTAGTTATGGTAGGGAAAGAGCAGAATTGTTTATAAGGTGATGCATCTTGGTTGCAAGAAGTTTGTTGACTGTGTGAAATAGTTCTCTTTCTCCCCATTTCAAGAATTGGTCTTTTCTGGGTAGCTTTCTTAAATTTTTCAGAATCATCAAATGAAATCTGAATATACGTATATATCCCTGGACCTCATTTGTTTTGATTTATAGCAATTCCACATGAAAAACAAAATCTGCATTTTATTTTGTAATGAATTTGAAAGGCCTTAATGCAATCTTCATGATTAGTGAAATGTTCTCTGTAATTAAATATTCCGAGATTTCGCGTATTCTAGTACAATATTCCCCTATTTTGTCTAATGATAAGTTTCACCCACAGCTTATGATTCCAAGGCTCTTCTCAGAACAGTGCATCACAATCCCAGGGGAGGCCTGGGAGTCGGCGTTTTTAACTTGTACCACAAGAGATTCTCACCAGGCAAGTTTGCTGAATACCACTCTGACCATTGACTTTACTAAAGATTAATGTTGGCATGTTTGTGATTGCTGACAGATAGTAAATTTGCTTCCCCTGAGTAGAGCTCTGCACTTGCCTCGCAGTGGAATATGTTTACAGTTTTTGAATAGTCTGAATTCTGACGTTATTTTGTAAAATAGATGGAGGGGAACATATTATTTAACTAGTAATGAAACAGTATTTTTTTATCCACACATTATCATGCATTTATTGTCACAGGAAATGTTTTTGATTGATGAAATTATTCAGTCGTCAATAGTATATATTTTTAAATAAATATATACTTGCAGAACAAGTATATGCAAGCTCTCTTAAATAAATGAGGATCTTCCCAAGATTGATGCTGGAAGGCAGTTGCCTACAGTATAGTTACTTAGGTATCATAAAAATTTTGGTTATATTTTTGAAGCAGATATTTATTCTTGGAAGAATAAATAGCTATAATTCCATAGTTTTTTTTTGCAAAGTCACATCCAGTTTGTTTTACTCTTCCTTTTCATGTAGGTAGATGACTAATGTATGTTAAAATCTAGTTGAAAAAGACCTTTTAAATAAGTATACCTATTTCTTAGTGAAAATAAAGCATTGTGTCATAGTTTAATTGGTAGTTTTTTATTCATTCCTGGTGGTACATATAACAATGGTGTTCTTTCTGTTAATGATGTCTTAGGTCTAATTGAACTAAATTATATGTTTGGGCTTAGTAACTTTAGTTGACCATATGAAGACTGTATAATACATAGGGACACAAAGCACCCTGGATATGGCAGGAGATGACATGCATTCTGCTATATCTTAGTTATCACTGTTACCCTAGAGCAAAGTCAGTTTTTTAAACCTTGAACCTTAGCTGCTAAATATGAGAGTAGGTCTAATTTAGTGGTTCTTGACTAGAAATAGACATTATCTTCACCTGGGGAAGTTTCTGAACCAGAAATACCCACACTCTACTCCTGGAAATCCTGGTATGTATTATTTTTTATTTTGTTTTAAAAATTGAGAGAAACTCTCCATACAGTGAATTGATATAGTAAGTGTGCAATTTGATGAGTTTTGGTAAGTTTCATACACCCATCAGCCACCACTCTAATCAAGATATAGGATATTTCCATCACCCCAGAAAGTTCCTTCATGCCCCATTCTAGTCAGTTCCTACCCCACCCATAGGCAGCCACTGTTTTGGTTCCCATCAGCATGGGTTAGTTTTGCTGTTATTGAACTTCACCTCACGTACATGGAGTCATACAGAATGTACTCTTTTTGTGTCTGGCTTTTTTTGCTCAATAAAGGGTTTTTTGAGATTTGTCCATGTTGTTGCATGCATCAGTAGTTTGCTTGCCTGCTTCCTCTGTTCCTTCCTTCCTTGTTCCTGAATAGTTTTCTATTAAATGAATATACTACATTTTTAATGTCTTCTTCTGATGGGTTGTATTTCGTGTTTTCAGTTTTTGCCTTGATGAATAAAACTCCTGTAAATATTCTTGTACAAATCTTTTTGTGGACATATATTTTCATTTATCTTAGGTAAATGCCATAGGTAATTGTATTTTTAACATTAGAAGAACCTGCCAATAGGCTTTTCAAAGTGGTTGAACCATTTTGCACTTCTACCAGCAACATATGAGAGTTTCAGTTGCTTTACACCCTCTGTTAACATTTGGTGTTAGTCTTCTTTTTTTTTTTTTTATAATTTTATTTATTTATTTTTTTCCCCCAAAGCCCCAGTAGATAGTTGTATGTCATAGTTGTACTTCCTTCGAATTGCTGTATGTGGGACGCAGCCTCAGCATGGTTGGAGAAGCGGTGCGTTGGTCCGCACCCGGGATCCGAACCCTTTTGGGCCGCCAGCAGCGGAGCGCGCGCACTTAACTGCTAAGCCACTGGGCCGGCCCTGGTGTTAATCTTCTTAATTTGAGACATTCTATTGGGTGTGAAGTAGCGCCATTGTGGTTTTAATTTGCATTTCCCGATAGTAATGATGTTGAGCATCTTTTCATGTGCTTGTTTAGTCATTTGTATATCTTCTTTTACAAAGTGTTCAAGTCTTTTTGTTTAAATTTTATTACGTTGATGGTTGTTTTATTATTGATTTGTAGGTATTGTTTATATATTTGTAGATATTATATATTACATATATCACATATATGTATGTATTGCAAACATAGTCTCCCAATCTGTGACCTGCCTTTCTATTTTCTCAATTCTTGCTTTTGATGAATGAATGCTTTTTGAGGAGTTCCAATTTTGGTAACATCCAATTTATCAAATTTTTAAATGCTCAAGTTATCAATTTTTTAAATATTTAATGCTATTTGTATCCTAAGACATCAAACTTTGCTTTATCTTCCCCAATGTTGTAAAGAATTTCTTCTGTTTTCTTTTAGAAACTTTGTTTTATAAAGCTTTTATATTTATATCTATGATTATTCTATCTATCTATGATAGATAATCTATAATGATATTATGATCATTTTGAATTAATTTTTGTGTATGGTGTGAGGTGTAGAGGTCTCTTTTCCTTCATTGATGAAGGTGTTCCAGCAACATATGAAAATTTGTTTGACATTGTCTATTTCATTTTCATAGTAACCTGTTCTTGTTTTATAAATGCAGTTTCACCCCAGGTCTCTATGAGTATACTAGAGTTTCCCCATGTACCCCCATCCCCAACCCCCCACCCTCCCAGTTCTTGGCCATATTCTTAGCATTCTTTGTGGATCCTTAGTTTTTCTGTTTGTTTATATTTCTAGTTTCTCCATTCTGGTAGTCCTTGATTGTCTTTTCATAATTAGAATAAGGAAGAGAAGGGCGACTTCAAGCTGCTTGTATGTGGTCGGATTTTTGGGCTGGCAGTTCTCATTTAAAGGTAAAGGTGAGTGGTGTAGGAGGCTTGGGCATCCCCTAAGACCAAGGGGTACCAGTACATTCTGTAGCTGACCTCATTCCCTCCAGAAGTGTCTATTTTCTTTGGAGAATAGCCTTAAAATTTTAATGTCTGGGCATATTCTTGTCTGTCTTTGTTAGACCCAGGTCAGGAATTGAGGTGCTTTGGTCAGGTTATGTTTTTCTTCCAGGGATTTAATTTATTTTACTCTGTTCAACTCCATATCTTTTAGATATGTTACTCTTTATGTCCATGGTTAGGTTAACAAAGGTTTTTTTTTTTTTTTTCCAAATAATCAGTTCATTTAACTATAAGACCCTCCCTCCCATCCCTCCCTTTCAACTGAAGGACTAAAAAAGTTTCCAACTCGTAGGTTTTTCACTTTTTCTATTTTGCAGTTTATATTTTTATTGCATTGTGATCATAGAATATTATTTGTCCTATTTTTACTACTTGGAATTCTCATGCCATTTTCTTTGTGGCCTAGATATATAGTTAGTTTTTACGAATTTTCAATGGACACTGGAAAAGATCTAGATTCAGATTACAGTGTTTGATATACTTCACTTAATTGTACCTTACTAGCTATTTATTTTTTCCATGTCCTTTATCTTCTTGGATTGAGAAAGGGGACTAAGACTCTTCTGTTGATGCCTGACCCCTGCTTTCTTTCTGTTTTCAATGACAAAGTATGCTTTTGCCCATTTTCAATTTTTTAGTTTATTTTAGGTTATTATTTACAGTATACAGTTGGGTAATTTATTAGAAATGGAGAAGGGAAACAAATCCAGATAAGTGGCATCAGAAAAGATGCTAAGGAAAACGTGATGCTCGAGCAAAGTCTTGATGGAAGGAAAGAGGGACCTTGGTGGATGAGGGGGGAGAGAGGCAGGAGGGTGGCTGAGTGGGTGAGTGGGATGGGTGCTTCAGGCAGAGGTGTCCGCAAAGACTCTGATGTGAGAGGCAGCCAGTCATGGTGGTTCCACGTATTTTTTGCTTAGTTGAGGTTTTTCTTCTAGTTGTGTTTTCAAGAAACTATATGGGAATGAAATTGCATGGTTTTAAAATGTTTAAAGATGGATATTTGTTTCCTTTAAACTTAAAAAGCATTTTGACTGGGTGCACTTCCATTTTCTAAGGACATTATAGGGATCATTTCAATTCCACAAGTATATTGAATATTTCTGTAGAGAAGTCTGAGGTTAGCTTGATTCCCCCCACTCCCCCAACTAAAGAATGCTTTTGTACTTTTATCTTGAGGTGTCAGTAATTTTTTTGTGTGTGTGTGTGAGGAAGATTAGCCCTGAGCTATCGTCGGTTGCCAATCCTCCTCTTTTTGCTGAGGAAGATTGGCCCTGGGCTAACATCCACACCCATGTTCCTCTACTTTATATGGGATGCCGCCACAGCATGGCTTGATGAGCGGTGCATAGGTCCGCGCCCGGGATCCGAACCCGTGAACCCCGGGCCGCCAAAGTGGAGCGTGTGAACTTAATCACTACGCCACTGGGCTGGCCCCAGTACCAGCAATTTTAATTAGACTTGTCGCAGTATTATCATTCTGTGTTGGTTTTTCCTGGCATGTGTGTACCCTCTCCACCCACAGGTTTAAGTCTTCCCCTGGTTTGAAAAATTTGTCTTTAATTTGTTCTGTGTTCTTAAGGGAAAGCAGTTAAACACATGTCATTTTTTTTTTTTAATCTCCTATTTCTCCTTTTCTTTCAGTCTTTTCTAATTCATTGCTAATTTCCATTTGTTTTTGCTCATTTCTCAATTTTATCTAACATGTCTCTTACTGGATTTTCAGCGATGCTCATCCTGCTTCAAACAGCTTCTTGCTTGGATTTAATTTCTTCGATGAATCTGCAGGCTCTTGATTCGTCTTGTTCTGTGGTTTTGCCATATCTTCCAAGAGCTCTCATATGTCTTTGAATGTTTTTATTTTTCCATTAAGTTCTTTGGGTTGTAGTGATATTTCTAGTCATGATTTCCAGTTTCTTGGTGGCAGCATTTTTCTGGTGACTTTTCCTCATCATTTTTTCCTGTTTAGACCCTATCCCTTTCTTCTTCCCTCTCTCTTTTCTTTCCCTCCTTCCCTCTCTCTCCCTTAACTTCTTGGTCTATTCTAGATCCTGTGCTAGTTCCTTTTTATTGATTTTTGGGTGAGTTGAATCCCTCCTTGGACCACTGATTTGAAACTGGGTTATGTGGGGGCTGGGAGGGCAGGGGGAGCAGGAATTCTTCCTCGTTCACAGTGAAGCACTTTGTGACCCAGGATTGTATATTTGAGAGTGTTTAACCTTTACCCACTGCTGTCAGTGCAGTGGCAGCCAGGTGGTTGTTCACAATTCACTCTTTTCTTCCTTTTCTGTCTTGTCTCAGCCATAGAATGTTTCCTACGTTGATTTTGCATCTGAATCTTTAGCCGAAGACCTCCTCTCATTATCCCTGCTTGAGTTTACTGCCTTTGGCAGCTCTTTCACATCTATTGTGATTGGGTGATCGATTTTGCCTAGTTTTATCCAAAATGGAATTTCCATTTCTTTTTGACATTCTGCTGTTGGTTTCAGATGGAGAAAGGACAGAGACTTCTCCACTCTGCTGTCTTAAAACAAAGTCATATATTTTGTTTTCTTTAAATCTTTCAGTAAATTTCTTCCAGCTAGCAAAAGCCTTCTTCAAAGTAATATTTAGGATTTGGCTTCTTGGCACTCCCATCCTTCATTTTGTTGCTTGCTGATTTTTCTTCTGATTGTTAATTGTTTTACTTGAGGACTAGATTTCACTGTCTTTGGGTTGGTTTCCCAGATGGGTTAACTATGAACAAGTGGGGCATCACTGTACTATGAGGATTGTTTGTTTTGAGGGCACACCAAGGTATTGCATTTATTAAAAATATCATAGGGATCAATATTTCCATCTCAGTTCATTTCTCTGGGCTATATTGTACTTCTTTGTGCATTTGTGAGGTTGTATATCTTATGAATTATTAAAACAAGCTGGAATACATCTTTTAAAAAGAATATGAGTAACTTTTATTTGCTTGCCATCCCATCCGGAGGCACTGGTTTCCTTTTATTATTGAATTCTACATAGTGTTGCTTTTTGTGTTTCGAAGATCAAAGATGTAGGGAAAACAAGTTCATGGCTCTATACTTTGGTGAGGAAGGAGATGGTTATTTTTGTTTCTGTCATTAAATGCCAAAAGTTATTTTCAAATACACTGCAGCCAAAAAAAGCAAAAAAAAAAAAAAAACCCAACCACTACCTGTCAGTCAGTGAAAATAACTAACAGGATGCACTGCCATGCAGTACTTAAAATTGTTTCAAATTTACAAGCAAAACAATGAAACGCATTTTGCGTAACGAAATATTTATTTTTATCCATCATGCTTGCAAGCTGCTCTCCATTTATCATGTTTGCAAACAGCAGCAGCAGCATTTCTTTAATATGAGCCAAATGTAATTCCCAGCTGTTGAAATTAATTATTTTTAAGTCTTTTTAAAAACTATCATCTAACAACAAATCTCACTGTTTTTCTTTTGCTCTTTTTACTTTTCCATGCTCCCCTGGAGCTTTGCATTAGTCCCCCTTAGGAGTCATCTCACTGTGTTATTGTATTTGTCTCTCAAGCTTCTTGACCAGTGCTGGTTAATACAAATATAATGTGAAGTGCAAATATAAACTTAAATCTTCTTGTAGCGACATTAAAAAAACAAAAAGAAACAGAAATTAATTTTAATACCATCTTATTTAACCCAATATATTCAGAATATTATCATTTCAACATATAACCAATGTAAAAATAATTAATTATATTTTTATATTCTTTTTGTACTAAGTCTTAAGAATGCAGGGTTTATTTTACCCTTACAGCACATCTTGATCGAGACTAGCTGCATTTCAGATGCTCAATACCACAAGTGGCTGATGGCTACCATATTGTACAGTCATATATTGCTTAACAGTGGGGGTACATTCTGAGAAATGTGTTGTTAGGCGATTTCGACATCGTGCAAGCCTCATAGAGTGTACTTACACAAACCCAGATGGTACAGCCTAGTACACACCCAGGCTATATGGTACTAGTCTCATGGGACCACCGTCATATATGTGGTCCGTCCTTGACTGAAACGTCCTCATGCGGTGCCTGACTGTATAGCATAGTTCTAGACTGTGGTCTCCTTGAAAGTTGGAACCATGTCTGGTTTTTGCTCTATTTCTGTCTAAAGTTGGTGCCCATTCAGTGTGTGCCTAAAAATAAATGAATGAATGAGTGAATAGAATATACTGGGAGAGTTATTATGTAGATTGATGCTGATCACTAATAATATCAGTACCTTCTGTCAAGAGAACTGAGGCACATTGACTAAAAAGAGGACCCTGAGGCTGGAAGGATCCTGCATTCCAATCATAAGGTAGGCCAGTGGGCAGCCTTCAAAGAGGTGAAGTTGCCGAGGATTCGTTGCAGGGGACAGCTAGGAGGGGAAATTAAGAGTGTCGCCAGTCTCCATTTAGGGTCTGCTTTTCAAGCGATATATCCGAATCCAGAGCATTGACAACCAGCACCTTTCATTTTTCTGGTAGACTAAGCTGTTTCTACCACAGTAGTCATAATCAAATTCGTAATCAAGTCCTGTGCATACCTATTTAATACAAACAGAGGCTAGTATATCAGCTTCAGTTTGCTGCTTAAAAAATAAAATGGATACAATTGTATCAATTGATACAGTCATTGTTGATAACTGTTTGGTATTATGTAGTAAACTTAATGTGCATATTCTTTGACCCAGTGATTATCCATTTAGATATATTTCATTGAAAAAGTGTTTCATATGTACACAAAGAGGCGTCTAAATGATAACTGCAGCATTTTCAAAAATAGTAAAAACTTGTAGACCACCTAAATGACTAGTAATAGGAGATCAGATAAATATTTTTGACATATTCATTAACTCTGTATGGCAGTTAAATGAATCTAGTACACTAGATTTGTATTTCCAAATGGAAAGCCCTCAAAAACATAATGTTAAGTGATAAAAGCAAGTTTTGCAATACCATTTTTTAAAAATTGAAAACATTTCATACAATATTATATATTGCTCATTGTTGTAAATGCGTGCTGTATAAAATGAGTGGTTACCAGAGGAGGCGGGGGGTAGAGGGCAAAAGGGGTAAAGTGGCACATATGTATGGTGACGGATAAAAACTGGACTGTTCATGGTGAACACGGTGCAGTCTATAGAGAAACTAAAATATAGTGATGTACACCTGAAATTTACACAATGTTGTAAGCCAATATGACCTCAATAAAATAATTTAAAAAAAAGCCAAACTGTAAAGGTAAACCCTACATCCAGAAGAATGTGTACCACTGGTAAGGGACATTGGAGTAGGTTGGGGTCATTAGAGATGTACTTAGGGAATATAAACTTAAGTAGTTTTTTGTGATACAAAGTGCTGAATGATAACAATTGGCAATTTAGGTGGTGGTCGTAGAGATGGTATCTTAGTCGTTGATGTATTTAAAATTTTTTTCAATTTATAAGATACATTTTATACATCAGAAGATTTCTTTTAGGTCTGTACTATATATATTTGAAAGTAAAAATTTAGGATTGTAAACGCTAGGGATATTTTTCTTTATCAGTATACTTCATATGAATTATTTCAGTCCTTTGCTGAAAAAGGATGCACAGATGGAGAAGTGTCCTTTTGATGTCCACAAGTACAAAAGTGCATTTTATAACTGAATTAACTTTGTTCTATATTTCAGGCAAGAATTTTAATCCAGATCCCTAGGGGGAAATACCTAATAAACTCAGTATCCCACAGGACCATTTGTACCCTTGTGAGTTAAGATAAAACATATTTTTAAAAAATCTAGAATAGCCTCAGCCTTTCAAAGACATTTGGGCTGTGATGTATTTCAATTCAGTTCAACAAGCACTTATGGAATGCTTGTACGTGCAGGGCACCGCATCAGGCTTGAAGGTGGCTGGGAGATAGTAGTATGTGAGGGGAAGAAGGAAATGACTCCCCTCGACTTTTCAGGATATTGAAACAGTTGGGAAATGACCAATTGAGTAAATAAACATTCACTGTCAGAGTGGGAAAGAACAATATATTTTTTTGTGAAGTTATCAATTTATTATCTCTCAGCTCCAAATCCATCCTTCATTATCTCCTCTCTGATAATGGAGATGGGTCTTTTGAGCATTTCTCCTTTGCAACTAGTTGATGTTAAGCTGTGTCAGGAGAGGGCACGGGAGGGACATTACTGGACCAAGGGCTTTTCTCCTGATTCCAATGTCTTTGTCATGTCAGCCGCCTGCAGCATACACGGTTTTTTCTGCGGTGCCTGGTGGTCAGCAGTACCTGTCACCTTCTCTTGGTCAGCTACCCTGGCACCCTTCTCAGGTGGTTTCTCAGCAGATCACTGCCAAGTGGGCCACCTCCCTTGACTGCTTCCTCTAGCACCTTTTAGGAGGTTTTGTAGTGAATTACAAGGCCGGCACCACTCTGTGAATGGTGTCCCCTGCTCTTCAGAGGTAGGATTACCAGCTAGTCCCGCCCTTGAGCTCTTGCCAGTGTTATCTGCTTCTCAGTCTTAGGGGCAGTGGCTGCTTCCTTGATCTGCTCTTCCTGTATTCTTTACCTTCAGCCCCCGGTTAGTCCAATCCATGTTAATTTCTCATGTTCGAATTACTGCATGGTGTCTCCTGATTGGACCCTGATAGATATGGAAGGCCAACTGCTTTTTCTCCAGTATGCTGAAGTCAATAAAAGTGACTTTGATGTTTAAAAGATCTCTTAGGATCTCTTCAAGCTGTGCTCCATTTTCTTTTAGTAGGACATTAGCCAGCTCTGAGAATGGGTTATTGTGTCAGTAGATGTGAACATGTATGACTCTTACCATGTATTCTATTGCTTTGGAAAAGCCATGTGCGTTATTGTTACCAGTGAAGTTGATGTTTAAGATTCTTACACAGTAAGCTTGTGTTGTATCATCATTTATACTTGACGTTGCTTTACTGAGCTGTCTCAGATGCACAGTGGGGGCTTTCTGGTATAACAAAAATAATGTGGGCTTTATTATCAAGGGAACCCAGGTTCTCATTTTAGTTCCATTGTTGTAATAATTCTAACTCCATTAACACATAAATGAAAAATCTTATTTTCTACATCCACGTTCTCAGTCTGAAGACCATAGAAGAATCTGTCACATAACTTGGGGCAGCTCACTTTGTGTCTTTGATCTCTTTTCCTGGTCTGTAAAATAGGAAATAAAATGCATGCCTTTCAGGTTTCTGTGAGGTTAATCATGTTGTAATAAAGTACCACTAGCATTATATAAATGGTCCAATTTCTCTGCTTCCTTGCCAGCATTTGATGTAAAATAAAATCACAATATTTTATTTCAGCAATTTTTTAAAGTATGCAGTGATATCTTATTGCGGTTTTAATTTGAGTTTCTCTAATGACTAATGATGTTGAACATCTTTTTGTGTGCGTGTTTGCCATCTCTATAATCTCTGTTTTTCTTTTTTAAATTTCCTGAAAGTAACATTTTTTATAATTTTCTTATAGTGTTAAAAAGACAAGCTGGGAAAAACAGACCTGTTTCAGGTTTCTCCTTTGGTATTTGCCATTGCAATTCTTCCTGAGCTTTCAAACCAGGTCTTTTTCACCAGAAGTTAACCTACACATCCACAGTTACCTCTAGTTCTTTCTAACATTTTGGTTTCATGTTTCCTGTGATTTGGGAATAACGAAAGCAAACAAAGAAACAAAGAAACCCATACTCAAGCCCAAACAATAACACTACTCTGAACAACGCTTACTAACAATGCATCTATCCTACAAACTGTATTTCGTGTTTTAAATTTTTATTAAACTTTTGATAATGCCTTTTAATTTTTAGCTACCATTAGTATAAAATATTTCCATTAGGTAGAGACACCTTGAGGTAAATGCAACGTAGAGAAAAGTGGGAGAAAAGCTATTCAAAACTTTACGTCTCTCATTGTGAGGAGAACGTTGGTAGGCCCATCTGATTATTATATAAATGGAACAGTAAAATTTCGAAAGATGATAGAAGGGCAAGAATGGCAAGAAATATTTTCTGGAATATGGCCAAACATTGGAACAAATAAACAGTATAGGGAATGCTAAACAGTTGTAAACAGTACCAGTGTTTGTCAGGTGCTCAGACAGGAACCTGAGGGTCATCTCTGAATCATTTTGGACTCCTCTCCATATCCAGTCTCTCAGCCAGTCCAATCACTTCCACCTCCCGATGTAATTTGAAGTACATCCATTTCTCCCTGCTGTAAATGCTACAAACCTAGTCTAAGCCTCCATCTTCCCTGGACAATGCATTAGCCTCCTAACTAATTTCATTCCTTCCAGTCTTGTCTCCCTCTAACCTCTTCCCAACATAAGAGGAAGAATGATCTTTAATAGGTAAGTTAAATAGAACACTCTAAAACTTAAAGCCCTTAATGCCTTCCTTTTGTATTTAAACTCTGTTCTATACCATGGGCTGCTTAATCTGGTCTTTAACTGTCTCTCAACTTGGTCTCTTATAGCTATTCCCTTATCTGACTAAACTCGACAGCAACAGGCCTTCTTTTAATTATTTTTAAAAATAAGCTTTTTCATGCCTTGATAAATCATGCTTTAAAGACTAAGATGAATTTATCTCTAAGAATGCCCTGAGATAACTTACAAACTAAGAAATGTGGTAGTTAATGAGGTGTTTATTCAGCCCCTCTAAGCACTTGGCTCTTCAGTTGTACTTTGTCCCGATGGCTGTAACTCTTGCCCTAAAGAAGGCACAGTATGACTTTTTGGGTACTTTCCTCTTGCTTTCAACCTGAACCCAGTGATTCCTTTTCTTTCCATCTTTTTTTGGAGACACTAACCCTAATTCCTCTCCCTTCTTTCTGCTCATAGCCTTCAAATAGTGCCCCCCCACCTTTTTTTCCCTAAATAGGAAGAAGAATTAGCTTATGATTGTGCGAAGTTTGAAAAAGAGCACAGTCAAGATGTAGAATTATAATTTGTGCAGTTCTTACATTGTTGGTAGTAAAAATATGTGATTATTTCTCAGTTTCCAATTATTTTGTATTAAGGTCCAATTGATGAAGTTAACCTATTATTACCATTTAGATTTAGTGATTATTGTTTAAGAGAATAGATTTGTTTGCTAGAAACTCAGTTTATTGTGTTAAAATATTTTTATAAAAATGTCGAAGGTGCAGATATGATCTGATTAGATATTTTTTTCTTCTATCTCTATAAAATAAGATAAATGTATCACTTTTTTGTGTAACAAAGGATCTGCTAACGTTTTCACTTTTTTCTCATTTTTTTATTAGTGTCATAATAGTTTATAACATTGTGAAATTTCAGTTGTACATTATTATTTGTCAGTCACCATATATATGTGCCCCTTTACCCTTTATGCCCACCCCCAACCCCCTTCCCCTCTGGTAACCACTAATCTGTTCTCTTCATCCATGTATTTGTTTATCTTCCACATATGAGTGAAATCATACAGTGTTTGTCTTTCTCTGTCTGGCTTATCTTGCTTAACATCATACCCTCAAGTTCCATCCATGTTGTTGCAAATGGTACGATTTTGTCTTTTTTGATAGCTGAGTAGTATTCCATTGTGTATATATACCACATCTTCTTTATCCAATCATCAGTCAATGGGCACTTGGGTTGCTTCCACATCTTGGCTATTGTGAATAATGCTGTAGTGAACACAGGGGTGCATAAGTCTCTTTGAATTGTTGATTTCAAGTTCTTTGGGTAAATACCCAGTAGTGGAATAGCTGGGTCATATGGTATTTCGAGTTTTAATTTTTTGAGAAATCTCCATACTGTTTTCCAGAGTGGCTGTACCAGTTTGCATTCCCACCAACACTGTATGAGGGTTCCCTTTTCTCCACATCCTCTCCAACATTTGTTGTTTTTTGTCCTGGTAATTATAGCCATTCTAATAGATGTAAGGTGATAGCGCATTGTAGTTTTGATTTGCGTTTCCCTGATGATTAGTGATGTTGAACATCTTTTCATATGCCTGTTGGCCATCTGTATATCTTCTTTGGAAAAATGTCCGTTTGTATCTTCTGCCTGTTTTTTGATCAGGTTGTTTTTTTCTTGTTGTTGAGTTATATGAGTTCTTTATATATTTTGGAGATTAACCCCTTGTCAGATATATGATTTACAAATATTTTCTCCCAGTTGGTTAGTTTTCTTTTCGTTTTGTTCATAGTTTCCTTGCAGAAGCTCTTTAGTCTGATCAAGTCCCATTTGTTTATCTTTTCTTTTGTTTCCCTTGCCCAAGTCGATATGGTATTTGAAAAGATCCTTCTAAGACCGAAGTCAAAGCATGTACTGCCTATATTTTCTTCTAGGAGTTTTATGTTTTCACATCTTTCCTTCAAGTCTTTAATCCATTTAGAGTTAATTTTTGTGTAAGATAATGGTCTACCTTCATTCTTTTGTGTGTGGCTGTCCAGTTTTCCCAACACCAATTTACTGAAGAGACTTTCCTTTCTCCATTGTATGTTCTAAGCTCCTTTGTTGAAGATTAGCTGTCTATATGTGTGTGGTTTTATTTCTGGGCTTTCAATTCTGTTCCATTGATCTGTGTGTCTGTTTTTGGTTTTTGTACCAGTACCATGCTGTTTTTTTTTTTTTTTTAATTTTTTGTTTATTGCAGTAACATTGATTTATAACATTGTATAAATTTCAGGTGTACATCATTATACTTCTATTTCTGCATAGATTACATCATGTTCACGACCCAAATACTAATTACAACCCATCACCGCTCACATGTGCCGAATTATCTGTTTCGCCCTCCTCGCTTCCCCCTTCCCCTCTGGTAACCACCAATCCAATCTCTGCCTCTATGTGTTTGTTTGTTGTTGTTATTATCTACTACTTAATGAAGGAAATCATATGGTATTTGACCTTCTCCCTCTGACTTATTTCACTTTGCATAATACCCTCAATGTCTATATCCATGTTGTCAGAAATGGCTGGATTTCATCATTTCTTATGGCTGGGTAGTATTCCATTGTGTATATATACCACATCTTCTTTATCCATTCATCCCTTGATGGGCACTTAGGTTGCTTCCAAGTCTTGGCTATTGTGAATAATGCTGCAGTGAACACAGGGGTGCATGTATCTTTATGCATTGGTGTTTTCAAGTTCTTTGGATAAATACCCAGCAGTGGCATAGCTGGATCATATGGTAGTTCTATCCTTAATTTTTTGAGGAATCTCCATACTGTTTTCCATAGTGGTTGCACCAGTTTGCATTCCCACCAGCAGTGTATGAGAGTTCCCTTCTCTCCACATCCTCTCCAACACATGTTGTTTCCTGTCTTGTTAATTATAGCCATTCTGACAGGCGTGAGGTGATATCTCATTGCAGTTTTGATTTGCATTTCCCTGATAGTTAATGATTTTTTTTTTTTTTTTTTTGGTGAGGAGATCAGCCCTGTGCTAACATCCGCCAATCCTCCTCTTTTTTTTTTTTTTTTTTTGCTGAGGAAGACGGCCCTGGGCTAACATCTGTGCCCATCTTCCTCCACTTTATATGGGACGCCGCCACAGCATGGCTTGCCAAGCAGTGCGTCGGTGCGCGTCCGGGATCCGGACCAGCGAACCCCGGGCCGCCGCAGCGGAGCGCGCGCACTTAACCGCTTGCGCCACCGGGCCGGCCCCGATAGTTAATGATTTTAAACATCTTTTCATGTGTCTGTTGGCCATCTGTATATCTTCTTTGGAGAAATGTCTGTTCAGGTCTTTTGCCCATTTTTTAATTGGGTTGGTAGTTTTTTTGTTGTTGAGATGCATGAGTTCTTTATATATTTTGGAGATTAACCCCTTATCAGATATATGGTTTGCAAATATCTTCTCCCAATTATTAGGTTGTCTTTTCGTTTTGTTGATGGTTTCCTTTGCTGTGCAGAAGCTTTTTAGTTTGATGTAGTCCTATTTAGTTATTTTTTCTATTGTTTCTCTTGCCCGGTCAGACATGGTGCTTGAAAATATGTTGCTAAGACTGATGTTGAAGAGCGTACTGCCTATGTTTTCTTCTAGAAGTTTCATAGTTTCAGGTCTTACATTCAAGTCTTTAATCCATTTTGAGTTAATTTTTGTGTATGGTGTAAAGTAAGGGTCTACTTTCATTTTTTTGCATGTGGCTGTCAAGTTTTCCCAACACCATTTGTTGAAGAGACTTTCTTTTCTCCATTGTATGTTCTTGGCTCCTTTGTCGAAGATTAGCTGTCCATAGATGTGTGGGTTTATTTCTGGGCTCTTGATTCTGTTCCATTGATCTGTGTGTCTGTTTTTGTGCCACTACCATGCTGTTTTGGTTACTATAGCTTTGTAGTATTTTCTTAAGTCAGGGATTGTGATGCCTTCAGCTTTTTTCTCAGGATTGTTTTAGCTATTCAGGGTCTTTTATTGCCCCATATGAATTTTAGGATTCTTTGTTCTATTTCCATGAAGAATTTCATTGGGATTCTGATAGGGATTGCATTAAATCTGTAGATTGCTTTAGGTAATATGGACATTTTAACTATGTTTATTCTTCCAGTCCATGTGCGTGGCATATCTTTCCATTCCTTTCTGTCATCATTGATTTTTTTCAATAACGTCTTATAGTTTTCATTGTATAGGTCTTTCACCTCTTTGGTTAAATTTATTCCTAAGTATTTTATTCTTTTTGTTGCAATTGTAAATGGGATTGTATTCTTGAGTTCTCTTTTGTTAGTCTGTTATTAGAATATAGAAATGCAACTGACTTTTGTAAGTTGATTTTATGCCCTACAACTTTGCTGTAATTGTTAATTATTTGTAATAGTTTTCTGATGGAATCTTTAGAGTTTTCTATATATAAAATCACGTTGTCTGCAAATAGTGAGAGTTTCACTTCCTCCTTGCCAATTTGGATACCTTTTAGTTCTTTTTCTTGTCTAATTGTTCTGGCCAAAACCTCCAGTACTGTGTTGAATAAGAGTGGCAACAGTGAGCACCCTTGTCTTTTTCTTGATCTCAGTAGGATGGCTTTCAGTTTTTCCCCATTGAGTCTGATGTTGGCTCTGGGTTTGTCATATATGGCCTTTATTATGTTGAGGTACTTTCCTTCTACACCCGTTTTATTGAGAGTTTTTGTCATAAATGGATGTTGGATCTTGTCAAATGCTTTCTCAGTGTCTATGGAGATGATCGTGTGGTTTTTGTTCCTCATTTTGTTAATGTGGCTGTCACATTGATTGAATTGTGGATGTTGAATCATCCCTGTGTCCCTGGTATAAATTCCGCTTGATCATGGTGTATGATCCTTTTGATATATTGCTGTATTTCATTTGCCAGTATTTTGTTGAGGATTTTTGCATCTATGTTCATCAGCAATATTGGCCTGTAGTTTTCCTTCTTTGTATTGTCCTTGCCTGGCTTTTGGGATCAGGGTGGTGGTGGCCTCGCAAAATGGCTTCCATCTTCTTCAGTTTTTTGGAAAAATTTGAGGAGGCTAAGTATTAAATCTTCTGTGAATGTCCATTTAGTTGTAGTTCAAAGGGGGAGAGACAAAGGGAACAGCTCACTCCACCATGTTGCTGACATCACTCTGCATTTTCACTTTTGATATGTGCAACAATGACTCTCTCAATTGAAATGTCTCCCATATAATTTCTGAGATCTGTTACCACTGATCCATAAAAAAGCAGAGGGGAAGGAAATCTAGGGCCAAAGGAAAAAGCAATGAGGCAAATCGGTTCCAAATCTCTCTGCATTGTTGTCTTATGTAACATATTTGCACCAACCAAGTGATTTTTATTTAAAAGCTTTTACTTTTGCCAAGTGAACCAGCCACCATCATTGCTGTTTTCTTGTATTCCAGCTCTTCTTGGTAGTTCTAGGCAGAACTTCTAGGTAGTTCTAGTTTTATTATTTTTTGATCGTCCAAAGACATCTGCCACCCCTCATTATTCTGTCACTGCTACTTTACCAATGTTTGTACATTATGAAGTCAGCTAATGGAAGTTGTCACTTTTAAGGCTCACCATCTATGGTGATATCTGTGCAATGGTTGTTTATCTCATCTGACTCGGCAGATGATATGAACTTTCTAGCAGAAGACAGTCAGAAAGACCTGCCTTCGACTGTTGTGACTAGTGTCAATAATTTAGTAATAGGCTCTCAAATGGATAGAAGGCACAAATGGAGATGGCGTGGGATCACGCTAGAAGGTGTCCCATAATATCACAGATATAGATTGTATAAGAGGACTTACTGAAGATTCCAGAAGTCTAAAATAGAAGATAAGATGGTAGGTCTGCAGCTGGGAGAGATGAAGACAGTTTAGCTAGGATGTAAATTGCTTTGTTAATTCAGCTGCCTTTGGTAGCTAGGTAGAATGTAGTTTCTGGGTGATCATCTTGCTTTTAAATTGGAGAGAATAGCTATGAGCAATTTGCTGCACAGCTAGATATTTTGGGACTCTGGGCCGCCTGCTGAGGTATAAGTGGTCCTCTGGTTAGAGCACTGTTGCTAGACCAGGAGTGATTTTGCCCACAGGGGGACTTTTGGCATTGTCTTTGGATATTTTTGGTTGTCTAAACTTGAGGGTGCTACTGGCATCTAGTGGGTAGAGGCCAAGGATACTGCTAAACATTGTACTATGTGCTGGACAACCCCTCACAGGAAAGACCCAAAATGTGGAAAATGCCAAGGTTGAGCAACCCTGTATTATAGCAACACCAACAAAGATCTATTATATCTTTTTTTCTTCCTTGTAGATTGAATGTATGTATTTGCCACCTTGTTCCTAAAGAATGGCTAATCTTTAGTAGAAATTTGATGATTGAGAATGCGCTCAGCTTTAATCATTCCTAACAACTGACAGTGGGACAAACATGCATATGCCAGCTTCACATGTACAAGAACATATTTTTCTGTGCTGCTTAGCTGTTTGCAGTTTTTACACATTATGGGCTTTACTCATCTTTTAGAAAAATATCCCTGTGCCATTTTAGGATAAATAGACAGTTTGATGTTTGGCTGTTTTTAAGATTTCTTAGTAATGAGATCTTTTGTGTCACTCAGTGTTAAAGAGGTACCTGATTGTAGACTTTATAAATAGCATCAAGCATGACTAAATGTCACACTTTATCTCCATAGCGCATAACTAGGAGAGGAGGCAGTAGAAGGTGGCAGGGAGAAAGGGTAATAGAATTTACATAGCAACATTTACCTAAAGGTAATAAAAGTCTTCATTATGTGATGTGAACCAGATCATTAGGACTAGCAGTACTGAGCATGTAGATGCTCAATATAAATAGCACTGGCTTTTTATTTGAAATAAAGATAATTCTGTGCTACTGACTTGACTAAAATTTAAATGGTATTCCACTTACTATTTGTGGAATATTACAAATAATGTGAACTTTCTTAATAATTGCACATAAATATACTATAAATAAAACCTTTCATCTAAAACTCTGAAAGAGTTATCTAAACAGTGATTAATTATGCATTTTGGTACTCCTATGAGCAAATTAAATTGTTGCCATCTCTCTCAGAGAGCATATATTTCCATGAAATGCTTTGGATGAGTTTCTCCGCGTGAAATGATGTCTTGATGGGGAAACATGCTAATCCGTCTCTGTTAACCGTGTCCATGAACTAACTGATTCGAATCATAATCAAGGCTTCGTTGGTGGTAGAGTATACAAATAATAGGCAAACTATCTACAAAAATACACAACTCCCCTTAAGGGCTTGATCTAACACAGATTTGAGGCATAATAAGATAGTATTCTCCAACTGAGAGAGAGGAAGATTCAGTGTCTTTGAAGTAGAAATTAATATTTGTATTAGTTAGGGCTCCTTCTGTTTCAAATGACAGAGAACCCAACCCAAACTGGCCTGAGCCTAAAAAGGGAATTTATAGCTTACATAATTGAAAAGGCTGGTGCCTGGTTATTGCTATGGCTATGGGACTCAAACAAGGCTCTTGTCTCCTAGCTTTATCTTTACTGTGTTAGCTTCATTCTCTGGGTCAATATGATAGATCATAGGTCCAAGCTTCCAGTCTCTCAGATTGCAGGACAGCAGAAAAGGGAACTCTTGTGCACTGTTGGTAGGAATGCAAAACAGTGCAGCCACTATCAAAAACAGTATGGAGGAGCCTCAAAAAATTAAAAAAGAACTACCATGTGATACAGCATTCCCACTTCTGGGTGTTTATCCAAAAGAATTGAAGTCAGATGAAGGTCTGGTCATTTCCTCGGAGTGACTTTCAAATGTTCCAGTCACAAATTGTTTGGTATGCACATGGCCATGGAAGCCATCGATTCTTGGGTCTCTTTGGTGTTTGTCCCTTGCTAGTTGTTACGAGTTTCATAAGCGTCTGCGACTAGTGCCCATTCTTCACTGCAGGTGCATATTATTAATGCTGATTAATGATTACTTAATAAACATTCTTGACATAGTAATCTTAGGCCAATTCTTAGTTTTTTTAAAGTTGGTGTACTTCTGTACGTTCCTTGAGTTGCTATTGCAAGGAAAATTTTACAAAGGGTTATTTATTTAAAGTTTTAAATAACAATATATCTTAGAAGAGATAACATATAAATACATATAAGAGTTATCTTCTTTTTTATGGTTGCATACTAAAACCATGATATATTTTACCAGTATTCAACTGATGGCCATTAAAGTTTGCTACTAGTTTTTCATGATTACACACTATGTGTAGCAAACTTATGTGATTACACATTATGTGAAACTAGTAGCAAACTTTGTACATATCTTTGTACGTATCGTATCTTTGTACGTATGCTCTTGTGAACTTGGGCAAGTGCTTATATAGGCTACATGGAATTTCTGAATCAAAGGGGATGTACATTTAAATTTTTGTAAATCCACGAACTGTCTCTCAAAGTCATAGTCTCATTAAGAGCATGTGAGAGAATTTGTTTCCCCGTGCTGCTTCCTTCTAGTTGTATCTATGTTGTCTCTCTCTCTCTACTCCCTGAAAAATTTTGTGAATTTGCCAAAATATATATAATAATCTTTATTTTGTATTAGAATCAGCACACTGGCGTTACCTGAAAATCATAGCACTAATAAATGGCTGATCTAGATTAGAATTGAAATCTTTCATATCTAGTATTCTTTCGTTTGACTGACACTGCAAAATGTTTATTTGATTTTACTTTTTTCTTCCATATTAATACTTGAAACGAATTTAATAGACTACTTTTCAGAAAGTCAAATTATTTCTGTCCAGTTTTATTCAACAGAAATTACTAAAATAGCCAATTAACCTCTGATTGTGAGTGGAGCTCTTCGTTATTTGTCAGTATCATTAATTTACATTGAACCACATTAAAAAATTGTTAGTTTAAGATGTGTTTAATTTACTTATTGGTAGTACCAATATATAAAGTTGATATAGAGATTTTAGTGTGTTTTAGTCTTCAGCTGTTTATCAGCCTGATGCATAGTAAATAATTGCTCAACCACTGAAGCTGTAGTATTTGACAGATCTGCAAAAATTTTGCTGTATAAGCCATTGAAATTTTTACATTAAAAGATAACTCATGCAATAAGTTATATTCATTAAAGCTTGGAACAAGTTAAATGATGATGGAGTGAACATATTTTTGAGGCTGATTCATTATGATTTCCCAAAAATATGTTATTTAAGAGTACCGTCTGGGGGCCGGTCCTGTGGCTTAGCAGTTAAGTGCACGCGCTCTGCTAGTGGCGGCCCGAGTTCGGATCCCGGGTGCGCCGACGCACCGCTTCTCCAGCCATGCTGAGGCAGCGTCCCACATATAGCAACTAGAAGGATGTGCAACTATGACATGCAACTATCTACTGGGGCGTTGGGGGAAAAACAGAAAGGAGGAGGATTGGCAATAGATGTTAGCTCAGAGCCGGTCTTCCTCAGCAAAAAGAGATTGGCATGGATGTTAGCTCAGGGCTGATCTTCCTCACACACACACAAAAAAAAAATTAAAAAAAAAAAATAAGAGTACCCTCTACTTCCGGTTCTTTTAGTTGGTCCCTTTCATTAGTAGTAATATTTGTTTGCTTAGTTTTCAAATTGCTATCAATGATTTCATGCAAACATTATATAATTTATGCTTGAAATATTTTATTTTCCAAATGCCGTTTCCCCTATGCACATGGAAAATATATTATTAATAAAATTTAAAAGTGGTAGACTACATCTTTTTTGGTCAAGCTTTATTGACAACAAAACAAAATAGTTTTAGGGACAGACTGGTACTTATTTTCCTTCCAGATGGATTGCTCCCCTGCTCCCAGCTTCCAAGTAAGGAGAGAAGAGTCCAGAGATTTCATCATGGTTATTGTAACTCCATTTATCATTTAAAACAGGAAGAGACGTGGACAAATTTACTTCCTATGACCTAGTTATTTCTCTTTTCATAAACTGCTTTAAAAATACCAATTTAAATCTAGGTGTGAGAAGTAACAGGCATTAGAAAAAGTTTTTGGTTTCTAAAAGTAACTCTGATATTAACAGAGCTAGATTGATTAATAAGTAATTTTACAGATTTGTCCATTGAAATTCATCTCTCCTTTCCACATCCTCCCCTTGCATTTTGTTGCTTTTATTACAGCATTCATCAGAGTCTACCATGCATTGCATATATTTGCTTCTGTTTCTCTTTTTTCCACTATAATTGAGCCTGGAGAGCTAGTTTTTGTTGATCATCTTTCTATTCTATTTAGGGCCTGGCACGTAATAGTACAAATGTTGAATTCAACTGATCTTTGCAAAATAATATACTGTGAAAAATTGACAAGTCATTCTATTTGATAATCCTTAGCCACTAAAAACCATTTCTTAGATTTTCATATTACTTCAGTGAATCAATTTTACATAAAAAGATCCCATATACTTGTTAATTTTGTTTACAGGGAATTTTTTATATACTCTGAGGGCAGTTACTAATAGTTTACCATCTGTTTCTATTTATCAGTCTTTTCAGTCTCCCTATTAATTTGTTCTATGGCATATTTTATATATGAGATGATCTCTCCATTTTAGCTTTTGATAATTTTGAATTTTTAGGTTTTGATATTTAGGAAATGTGCAGAATATTCTGTGATTTTCTGCAAGTTATGTCTGTGGCATGATTTGAATTTGGGTGCCATTCCTTATAAGGAAATTTGTATTGTGGGTAATTGGTAAAAATGAGACATCTTCTTAGATATCTTTGTAAAAATTCATTATTTTTTTTTTCCAGGAACACAATGCTTTTGAGAGTTTATTTTCATTCTCACAAAAATGGAGGAAGACGACTAATGTTTATTGAAGGCTTACTGTGTTTCAGTATTGTGATAAGCACTATATATAATTATTATATCATTAATTGCTTAATAATCTACGCCATAGGTGATATTAACCCTGTTTACAGATGAGGAAGCTAAAGCAAAAAAGGGACATCTTTTTTGTCACTTAGCCTCTGTTTTGTTTCTGATATGACATAGAACACAGAAAATAGTCTCACATATTTTGGATTAGTGGAAAATTCATTGAGACTTTTATTTCTGCCAATATGGTCAATTAGATATCCTTGAAATATCCTGAAATATCCCACCTGCTATTAAACACCTTGAAATTTGGAGGTAAATATTATAAACACTCTTTTAAATGTATAGCTAAATGTGCAAAAAGGTAAGGTGATTTGATAAGTGCCTTAAAACGAGGAAGTAGCTCAAAAGAATGGTTAGTTTCTTCTGAAGCTGCTGGTGCCCAAGGTCTTTGCTGGTCTCTGTGACCTGTGACTTTGGTGTTGACAGCTGTGGGGACAGGAGGCAGGGCTTGGGTCTGTTCTGGGTGAAGAATTAGAATCTCAGACATTTCTGCATTCACTTGCATTGCCCAGGATAAAAAATAAAGTTTGATCTGAAACCATTAGGTAAAAGACATTTTTTTTTTAAAAAAAAAAAGGATAAAAGGAATTTATGCTAAGACACTGAACATTTCTAGGAAAATTAAAAATTAGAGAACTAAGTAAATTTCAAGGAACAATTGATGCGCAGCATCAAATCCTAGAGTGACAGCAAGGAGAAAATGTGGGAAAGGAAGAGATAAGCCTCAGTCAGAGAGGCAGCTGGTCTTATTTGATTATCGTAGTATTTCCCAAGTTTCAGTCAATTTCGTGCCACCTTCACAATTTTTACAATGTTCACACATTATCTAGATTACTAGTTACTTAATATTTTAAAATAAACTTACGCTATGCTTATGATTTATTTTTAAAAGAAACCTTTTATATCACAATAAAATATGGAAACCCATAATACCTACCATAAATAGAAAGTATCTGTAAAAATAAAATAAGGGAACAAACGTATAACCATGTCCTGTTGCCCGTTATTGCGCGTGAGGCCTGTCTTCTGTTATAAAGAAGGAAAGACAAGCTTCAAGAGATATCGAAGACACCGTATGCAGTCCTCTCCTTTATTTAATAAAAGGAATTGAAAAAGATGCAAAAAGGAAATACGCTTTGTCTGAGGTGATTCTGTCTTCCTTGTGTGTGTGCTCGGTAGGATCATCTTTAATACCAGCAGTGTCACTGGCTCAATGTGAAATGATCCAAGGAGGGAAGCGTGACTGTGTACACTTCTGAGTGCCTGCTTTTTAATGTTTATCGTTTCAAAGATACTGCTCTAAACTTCCTGTATTGAAACGTTCTTTGTGTTTTTCTGTTTGAAGCTCTTTTAAGAGCCTGTGCTGATGGAGGTGCCAACCGCTTGTATGATATCACCGAAGGAAAGAGAGAAAGGTATGCTTTCTTTTAGCCAGTGTCCATGCTACCACTACTTCTGCTCTTCTGTTTGTTTTATTCTCTTCTTAGTAAATTAATTTTCCTTCCAACTTAGCAGAAAACCACCCCAGTGAGAAACCTGCTTAACCATGTTGTATTATTTCTTTGCTTTGAATGGGATCTCTTAGTAGAACCAGGCTAATCATATTCTTATTTAAAAAAACCCCATTCTGCTACTTCAAAAGTCTCATTAAGTAGCATTATCAAATATTGATATTTGTGAGGACTTTGAATATTGACTAAAATAAAATTTCTAGTGGTAATTTGAGTTGTTATTCAGTTTAAATGAATAAAAACTGATCTCCTATAAACGAAATATATGTTCAGTTGTAGAAAGAGAGATTTTTATCTTAGTGTTGATTGAAGCTCAGTTGAATTTACTCTCACTTAGTTACTTCTGAGTTATGCACATATGTATTTTTTAGGAGATAAATAATTTATTAATGATTTGTTATCTGTGCTGGCTGGTTTTCCTGATCTTTGCATGGTGAGCTATTTTTAGGTAAGAGAATATGTTTGATGAGAGCAAAATTTAAATCTAGCTCACTGCCAACATGTTCATAGTTCAACTTCTTGGCAAACACAAGAATTTATACTCTAGATATAAGTAGACTAGCTATGAAATTTAGTTCCACTTCTATCATATATGTTATTAAATGTACTGAAATGTTTATAGTTTGAGAAATCACCTCCGTGCTGCAAAAAATAAAATAAAATATTATGATGCAACGTACCGTAGGTGTGACTTAAATATATGTATTTTGAAGTGATGTAAAATACATCCTTATGGCATCACAATTTTTGGCTTCAGTTTTCTAATGTAGGAGCTGCTTTTTGAAAGCAGCTGGTAGCTTGTTAGGAGGAAGGCATGTTTCTTTTGAGATTGAGCATGCTAACGCCTAGGGACTGGATGCATTATGATAGAATATAGCAAAAGTGACAGCCTAGGAAACAATTTAAATTATTAACATTTTCTGCTACTTTATTTTTTAACTCTACAGATTTCCTCTGTCTGTATTCTCTAAGACCTGACACGGACAGTGTGTGAAAAAATAATTATGTGTTATAAAAAGTGCCAGTGAGTTCAGGGAAGAGCATAATGCCCATGAGGCCAAGATTATGAATTGGATACTGTTTGTTTCATCCCTGTAGCCTGCTTGCTGGCAAGAAATCTGGTACTGAGTACTATTTCTCTAATGGTAGGTGTAGTTCATGAACATAATTATGTGAACCAGAGCTGTGAAATGCTATTAACACAGTGATTCCCAACTCTTCCTTGATTGTAAGAACCATCTAGAATACTTGTGGAAAAATATAGATTTCTTTGCTGATTATTTTTATTGGATTGGGCTGGACACTAATAAGAAAGATAACACATAACACTTTTATTCACATTTGAAAGCAAAACAGATTGCCATATTTGAGAAGTGAGTACCATCATTTTTTCCCAAATTTCAAAATAATCATTTCTGATACTTCTTAACACATTTATAAGTAATCTTATGGAAGTCTCCCAAGGAGATTTATATGATTTATCTAATAACTATCTGTCCATATACAATGATGTTCAATAAGAAAATGTACTTTCTGTTGAGTTTCTAGTTGTAATAATATGTTTGCAGTGATTCCTACTGTGATGCTTAGGGACATGGCTGGCATAGGTAAGGGTAGAGCCTCTAATAGGGAGATGAGTGAAGCTAACTGCCTCGTGTTGGAATTAAGTCCTTGGAATAAATCGCATTAAATCCAAATCCTAACCAGTTAAGCTAATTGGATCCAGGTGACTAAACATGATTCCTGTATTTTTAACAGAATGGATTCACAATGAAAAAGGAAAAAATATTTATGAGTTTAAAAAGCCAAGTATGGTTTGTGGACCACTGCTTGGCTTGTTCTTATTTGTTTATTTAATGTCCATATTTACAACATAATACCTTATAATTATGCGACAAAACATGAACGTGTAGAGAACCATCTTCAGTTGAAGGCAAAATGAGATATTTACACATTTAGAATGGAAGGAAGTACTGATGTAGACTGTAACAGGAGCAAGGTTTATAGAGGGATAGAGTTGAGGCAAAAATCAGTGGTGACCTTAGGTCCAGTCCTCTGCCCAATGCATTCAGCTCTCCACACCATTTCATTATTTGTTTGTCTGTCTTTGTTTCAGCTCTAAAAGTGGCTTCTCTCTATTTATCAGGCTTAGAAGTCCTAAATGTTTTTTCTTACTGTGAAAACAATACATGATGATTGAATATATGTTAGTGAGTTGGAAGAAACAGAAAGAAGAAAATAAAAATTATCTGTTATTTCTTCCTAAGTAGCAAAGAGTTGCATTGAGTCTATCTATTGGTTCTGCCCTTTGGAACAACAGAAAATATAACTTACTTTTCTGTAGTTGCTTGCTCAAATGAATGTAAGCTTGATGAGTGTAAACTCCCTTGTGCCTAGAAAATTGTCTGGGAATATTAGACACTCAACAAATATCTGTTAATAAATGAACATTTGAATATAGTTATTTTGTTCTCTCTTCCCATAGGTTTTGAGTGACTTTGATTGATGACCCTCATGTTTTGAGTAAATAGATTACCTCTGCTCTGAGAGCTGATAAGTTCTGATTTGGATGTATGTTCAGTCTATACATCAAACTGAGGCAGATTGAAGACCCAGTCAGGAACACATAGAATGGCCTCCACCGATGACAGGCCTCCACCGATGACAGGCCTCCACCCTTACCTTTGGCTGTGGAATTGAGATTAAAGAGGAGAAATTTTAGGAAGACTCAGTCTTTGTACTGTACTCCTGTACTCTTCATTGACTGTTTTCTTAACCCCAGATGCCTGTTTTTGGAAATGTGGGGTCGTAAGTTTGGGTATCAGATATGTGGGCCAATACCCTTAATTCTATAGCTCCAAGCTAATACTGACTGAAGTCTCGTGTTTATATTCTGGTAGTAGTCTGTGATTAAAAACTCCAATAGTGGCCTTATAACTTCCTCCTCCTGGCTTCTCTCTAGTAGGTAAAACCCACCACTGGTGAGAACCAGGATGGTAAAGCAGGACCCCACTTGTCAGAATAATCACAGGCTACGGAGATGGAAAAAAAAAATACCTAAGAAGCAGGGTAAGATTTTCTAGGAAGATTTTATGGAGCAGATTTTTTTCTTGCCCTTCATCGATAGGCGCTGGAGGTTTGCTTTGTTGTTCTAGTGATGATTTTATTGCCACTATGTTAGATCAGGAAGGTGTAAATTGTCTGCATCAAAGAAAATTGAAAGATGGTTATTTGTATGTACCAGGTAAGTAATAATGGTGATGGGAGGGTTAAGGCCCCATCCCCAGCCACCGTTGTCTCCTCCCATTTCCCTCCTGTTTCTATATCTTTAACAGATACTCTTAGAGAAGAATAATTTCTGCTCTAGTCGTTTTCTGACCAGAGCCTGAAAAGTAGTCAACTGTGGCAGTAATTACCAACCTTTCTCACCATGGGAAATATTAAAAACAAACAAACAAACATATAGAGAAGTGCACAAATTAAAATCATATAGCCCAGTGACTTTTCCCATGGGGAGCACCCTCATGGCAACAGTACCGAGATCGGTAAATAGAATATTACCAGCATCGCAGAAGCCTTCCGCATACTCCCTGCCATCGCCATCTCCCTTCAAAGGTATTCTCAAATGTAACCACTATCTGACTTAATTAATCTTAGATTAATTTTGCCTATTTTTGAACTTTATAAAATGGAATCATAATGTATTGAATTTTGAGTGTATGGAATGAATTTTGGAAAAAAAAATTCTGAATTTGTTTTGTATATAGAATTCATAGCTCTCTGAACCTGAACGAAGGATTAAGAAACATTGTGTAGGTCCTGCTGGAGAAGTATGGTCACCATAATTATGGCAAGAGATGGGAGGAGTGACAGAATCAGGTAGAAGAGAGTAAGAGTTGTACAGAAAGGAAGAAGAATCACAGGACCCATGACATGACAAGAGTGCTCTGACAATGGGGAGAAATAGTTTATATTCATCATTTTAAAATAATACCTTTAAAGATAAGCAAATATTTGTAAACCCTATTCTATTAGAAATTTAAGATAAACTGACAAAAAAAAAAGAGAGAAAGAGAGAGCTTTGCAATGAGACAGGATCTCTCCGGAGTGATTCAGTGGCAGAAATAAGAATGTAGCATTTAACTTATCTTTTATTCATTCTTTCAAGCATTTACTGAATTCCTTCTATAGTTAGACATTTTGATAGTTCCTATGAATATATAAATAAATAAAATACAGTTCCTGCCTTCAAGAAACTTACAGTGTAATAAAAATAAAGAGGAAATTAGTATTCAATATGATAGATTATAAAGCACGTAATGAGAAAATTCTAGTTCAGCAGGATACGTTCTGTGACAAAGGAAGCCATGGGGGATGGACAATTAATCTAGAATAGGGGTATTAGAAAATATTCTGAGGACCGTAATGGGGTGTAAAACGTCAGGGCCACAGGGTTTGGGGGGGAGGGTGTGTGTGTGTGGTGACTGGGGGGAGGAGAGGAGGTTTTCCTTTGTCCCCTGGATAAAATCTAAACTCATTACCTTGAGAGTCAGGGTTTGACCTTTCCTTATCTTGTCAGCCATGCCCAGTTGCCTCCCTGTCTTCTCCCATGCCCTTTCCCCTCACTGCCTGTGCTCAGAACCTTTCTCAGGCTGTCTTCAGCTTGTACTCAATGGTACTGTCCATAATCCATTCTGATTGTCTGACTGTTCCATTCTGACTAGTTGGTACGTATAGATCCTATGCTGTACTGATCCTCAGATGGCTTCAGTACCATATGCTGGCATTTCTGGTAGCAATCCTATCCATGCAGCAGCGCTTAGCTAAAATGCTGTCCGTTCTGAGGGCTCCCCCCTCTATCCAGCCTGGTGTGACCTGACATCTCTTAAACCATAATAATACTTTTAAATCACAATATGTTCACATTTTACCTTGATTTACAGCCTTAAAGTCTTATATCCTCTACTAGGTTGTAAATTTCTAGTGATCTATTGTCATTTAACTATGCATAATACTTTGTAATTATTTACTTGCTTATTTTAAATTGTGGTGTAGTTGTGTGTAGATGTATCTTATCTCCCTCACTAGGTGGCAAAGTCCTTGAAGGCGGTGGTCATAATTAATCTTCTTTATATGCCTCATAATATCTAGTACACTAATGAGCATCCGAGAATTTATTGAATTAATGATTTTTCATTGATATCTTAGCAGAAATGTCACAAAGACTAAGCTTTTCTTCAGCCAGGGATTTCTAAGATATAATAATATCAGCTATTGGAAATATCTTTAGGCTAGAGAAGAATCTTTGGATAATTATGTGTCTTACTAGTATGTATAAACTGGAAGTATCTTATATCTAAAAAGATTATGCATATTTTGTCTGAAATCACATATAGTATGTGTTCCACTTATTTCCAGAATGTCTTATATTACATTGCATTCTAATTTCTCTCTAAATGATTCTTTTATCATGAAACTTATCTTTGAATTCACTGGTATTTTGAGAGCAACATGAGTATCAGTGCTAAATGTGAGAGTTGTTTTTTTTTTTTGATTTTGGTTTTGTGAGACTTAGAGATCTCAAACTCATCAGCATAGTAGTCTGAGAAATAGGTGTGAATTTTGGTATCATTAGTGTGTAGGCATTTGAAATTGGGGGAGTGGGTTGTTTTTAGGTTACTTTTCTCAGAGTAAGTGATGACTATAGCATTCTGAATGGGAAATCTTACACAAGATTATTTTTATATGAACATTGTTCTATTTTAGCTCAGATATTTAGGAGTTACCCTATTGTTTAATTTAAAAGATGAGCACCCAGCAAAAATTCCCTGAATTAATACAAATGACCATTCAATTAAACACACATTAACAGTTGGATGAGGAGGACTTGTGGTGCTTAAACAGAAAAGCGAGATTCATTCTCGATCCCTTACTCCTCTCACTCCACTAATTTTCTCACAGTTAAGATTTCAGACTTTCTAGCTGTATATGTTCTTTCAACTTTCCCACCAGCAGATCAATACCACTTTTCAGAGTGATCAAATGGGAATAGAGGATGCCTGTTTTATAACTCTAAAACTAACGGTGCCCCAGCTAAACCAATTTCAAAATATAGTTTAAATAACTGAATCATGTGGGAGGCTAGCTGTTAAAAATTAGATTCTAAAGCCTTTACCAATGTAATTAAACCAGGAATCTGGCAGCAAGTATCTGATGCACCCCTTGAAGGAATCAATGACTTGTCTGTCTGTTTACATATGAATAACTTTTACCAATTTTGTTCTCTCAGCCTGTTTCATTGCAGGTAGCAATAGCTTCAAGGTTGGGACCTGTGTAGGGAGAGAGTATGCATGGACTCGTTAGTTAGGTCAGGATTCAAAATCTGATTCTGCAACTCCATTACTATGAGACATTTGGCAAGTGATTTCACTTCTTGGGCTGTAGTTTCCACATCTGTGACATTTCAGGGAGAGATCACTATCTTTTGGGGTATTCAGAGAAATCTTAATGAAGAAACATATTAGTTGGCTGGTTATACAAAACTTGGGTAAGCCGAGGGGATGGAGGGTGGCCCTTCAAAGCTATAGTATGATGAATTATGGAATAGTTGAATATGTACATGATGCAGTTTTAGGCAATAGCTGTAAACATACTTTCACAGTTAATATTCTGCGTGCAGTAATTGTACAACTTCTTAGAAATGTTGTAAGCACTTTTCATGTTGTGGTTGTAAAGAAGGGGTGTAGTGTTGGTCTTCTCAGATTCTTTTTTTTTTTTTGGTGTGGAAGATTGGCCCTGAGCTAACATCTGTTGCCAATCTTCCTCTTTTTGTTTGAGGAAGAGTGGCCCTGAGCCTAACATCCATGCCAGTTTTCCTCTATTTTGTATATGGGATGCCGCCACAGCATGGATTGATGAGCAATGTGTATGTCTGCGCCTGGGATCCAAATCCGCAAATCCCGGGCCAAAGTGGTGCATGCGAGCTTAACCACTACACCACTGGGCCAGCCCCTCTTTTTTGTTTTTAATTGGCTTATTCAGATATAATTTCATGCAATAAAATTCATCCATGTTAAGCATACAGTTCAGTGAGTTTTGGAGTGGTATAGAGTTGTATCCACTACCATAGTCGAGATTTAAACATGTTCATCATCGCAGAAAGTTCCTTCCTGTCCTTTGCAGTCAATCCCCAACTCCCACCCCTGGCTCCTGCAACCTTCTAGAATGTCGTATAAATGGAATCATACAGTTTGTTGTCTTTTGTGTCTGATTTTGGTGTGTGTGTGTATGTGTGTCTGACTTTTTTCACTTATCAGATGCCATGGAATTCATCCATGTTATTGTATCAGTAGTTTGTTCCTTTCCAGTTTATTGCGTAGTGTTCGTCATATGGTCCACTACAATCTTGTTTATTCATTCAGTGCAGTTGACAGATCTGATTCTTAAGACTTGCTCTTTTAGCTGGAAGCTGTGATCATTTCTTCAAGTGCTTCTTTGGGAGGAATGTTTGTTCTTTTAGTTAGAACCAATCACAATTTTGAAAGTTGTTGCTTCAACCCTAGAGGTTATATAAATAATAGTAGAGACTCAGATGTAAGGCCTACATTTTCTGTATCTTAGTGAAAATTCTACAAAAGCTTGCTCAATACTGTTAGGTTTTTATGGAATAAGGCAATAAATATAAAATTATGATGGAATAAGTTGGTGTCAAGTATCTGAGCATAGATTGTGATCTCGATAACCTCCAATATATGTGACAATTGATTTCAGTCTACCTGTGACTAGAATTTTCTCAGTGATTGGGATTTATTTTAACTAATGTTCAAGCATTTCATGGCATCGTTGAAAAATGAACTTTCAGTATGCTTTAACATATATAGAAAGTAAATGTGTGTACTTTGCTTAAGGAAAACCAAAGGTCTTTGGTTTAACTTGATTCTTGTAAACTTATCCTTAAGCAATATTTAGTCCTTTGCTTCGACAAGTTTCTGGTAACAAATACTAATGCAATCAAATTACTAAGCTCTGTAATCATGTCAACATGATTGGGTCTTTGAATCAAAATGATGGAAGATAAAAATGAGTAGCATCTTTAAAAGAAAATTTATGATAGGAGTCTTGATATTAGAGAATCCTACACAACAATCTGTGAGGGCATATTTATCTTGAATTATTGATTGGATTAGTTTAGTAATATATTTTAGTCAGTTGGTTATCAAGTGCTATAAATCAGAGATCTCCAAGTTATCCATGCATAGCTCTGAATCATTTCGGGGTGTTGGAGGAGGGGGGAAATGTGTATGCAAAGATGCGATATTTGTCAGATCATGCATAAAGTCAAAATAGATTTTCAGAGTGAGATCATTCTAAGCAGGTGCAGGAAGTCAGCTTACAACTAAATTTAATCAGAGGCATTGTTCTTTATGGCTATCCTATTTCATAAAGTATGTTCATGACAAAACTCTTTTCCTTTCCTGCACTGTGGATGGAGTCTTCAGAAATAAATTACCTTCGGATGATTTTTTTAGAGAAACCTGGATCATCTGTCAAAAGTTTTGAGTATCACATAGCTCTTTTAATTTTACTTTAAAAAAATTAAGTTGAATTGTTTTAGCACTCGTTAATACAATTTAAGCGCTCTTTTTTTAATCACTTTTTTTGCTTATTTTCAATATATTATTAGATTGCTGAGTTAAGAAGTACAAGTTGAGAGTAATCACATCATATATATATATTTATATAACTGTTTTTTAAAAAGCTGTGGAATGGTCCTTGTCTGATTTTTCATACGCGTTTGAGTGAGTGCACATGCATGCACACTTGCACACACACACTTAGATACTTCCTGCATGGTTTTCTTGTTATGAAAATTTTGGTTTTGTGTTATTAGACCAAGAGTAAGCAGAGTAACTCCAACAACAAGATGGCATATATTATTTGTTGACACATCATTAGGAGATGTGAAATTTGAGTTGATGATGGGATTGCACCTGAGCCAGCAAAGGCCTTCTCATTGTTAGGGGACAGAACAGTGACAGCTGGAATTCAACTGGCAAGGGTTAGGTAATAAATTTTGTGGGAAAATATCCAAATGGCAGTTATATCAAGATGAGCCCTGAACTGTCACCTGTAATCCTGGGTTAGCGATCTGAGACTTGTTTGAGACTGTATTCTTTGAAGACTTCTGTACCCACAAAGTTCAAGAATATACTGGAGAATTTCAGAAAGAGTATTTAAAATACAACAGAAAACATTTTACCACCCTAAGAAAAAAATCATTGTGTCTATGTATTTGTATATATTATATCTTAAATACTTAACTCTGGATATTATATGCCCTAGGAAGTTGGAAGAGAGCTAGAGAAAGTCAGGGGAAGAGAACTTAAATGATGAGCAAGAGAACATTAATCTGTAAATGCCCAGGCTATGCTGAAAGGAACTCGAATAAAAAATCACAGATATTAAAAATGTTGACTTACTCAGTAAACTCTATGATTTACAATCGCAGTTAGCACTTTGTGGAATGAGATTAGCAGTGCTTCTGCTGAGACTGTAGGGAAGAAGGTGTTTCCCCACAGGATTTAGGCCGGTGAACTCTATTTTTGACCTTGGCTGTCAGGTTGCATCCTTTCTGCTGAACACCACGTAGGGGTGCTTGACACCTGGGTTGTGCTGCTTAGGGCTGGAAGAGCCATGAAAGGGGAGGTTGTTTAAGCACCAGCACTCTTTAACGACTATTTAAAATATTTGTGCCATCTAAATATTGATCTCCTACTCAGCCTGTTGTTCAAAAAACCATTGGAGTGCCCCTTGAAATGTCAAAGAATTAGTTTTAGCATCAAATGGGGATACTTTTTTACAGTACAGTATATCTGATGCGTATATAAAAACCCTATTTGATAAAAACCCCTCTTTTATAAAATTCACTGATAAAAACTCTCTTCTGCTTTCTTCCAAGTGCTACAATCCTTATATTTAAAAACTCAGCTTACTGTTGTGTTTCCCCAGCAGTCTTTCCTGATGACTCTCAGTTTCTATAGACTTGAGTCAGGCATAAATTCTCTAAGCAACACTTGACCATCACTCCACATTAGGTTGAAATTATCCATGGGTATTGCTGCTTAATTGGACAAAATTCCTTGTTTTTGTTTTATTTATATGTGGAAATAACCCTAGCACCCAGGAGGAGGTTTGATGAACAGTAGATGATAAATAAATATTTTTGACTGAGGAATATTTAGATAGCTTTTAGATAGCTCTCCTTGAAAATAATAATAATTTCCCCACAGGTAAACCAGTAGGTGACAAATCCTAAATGAACTAAGGGTATTTGGCAGCTAGTTCTTATTTTACCAGGTTGTGTTCAGTTATTCTGAGTCTCTTTTACTTCATTTGTCCATTGAGTGTCCTTGCTGGACATTTTCTTTCTTTTTTTTTTTTTTTTTGTGAGGAAGACCAGCTCTGAGCTAACATCCGATACCAATCCTCCTCTTTTTTTCTGAGGAAGATCGGCCCTGGGCTAACATCCGTGCCCATCTTCCTCCACTTTATATGGGACGCCGCCACAGCATGGCTTGACAAGCGGTACGTTGGTGCGTGCCTGGGATCCGAACCGACGAACCCCGGGCCACCACAGCGGAGCACGCGCACTTAACCACCTTGCCACCTGGCCGGCCCCCTGGACATTTTCTTATCCAGTGCTTCCCTGTCAGCATTTGTCACAACACCTTGGAATCACCTGTTTGCACAGCCCCCGAGCCTGTCATCCCCATGAAGGCAGGTCCTGTCTCTGGCTTTTTCACTGTCTCGTCCCCAGTAACTAGTTCAATATATGGTAAATAGTTATTTAACAATGACTAGACATGGTCTCCCATAAAAATGTGGTGTATTCTACTATCATAGATTAAGTAGGAAAGCATGTTTCTGACCCAGTAAAGTAATTCTTCAGATTATTTCAGAGGAGAATCAGAGACTGATACTAACAGCTCTTATGTTAACATTGTTAGGAACTTCTTATTTAATTTTTTTTGTATCACTGGGGGTTCTTGATTGTAAAGAACAGAAAAAACTCTGACCAATTTAAACAATGACAAAAAAAAATCTGCTAAAAATATTATAGTTAAAAGAATAAGTGGGAAGGCTGGACAGTTGAGTTTGGGCATTACGGAGGAGGCTGGAAACCAGATCCACAGCTGCATTTGTGTTGAAGAACAAGTTAGGGCCTGTACTCAGCCCTCTGTGAGCCAGGCACTGAGTGCTGCTGAGGAGTTCCCAGCGCCCTCTCCTTTCTTTCGTAAGAGCAGATGCTTGCAGATGACTGAATGACTGAGCTGCAGTTGTTAACCGGGGGAGTATCACCCCATGTCTTTGTTTCTAGGGGTGGCTCCAGTAAATATCTGACTCTTGTTTGTTTCTGGAGTGGGCTGTGCCTAGCATCAAGACTCACACAATGTTAGTTTCTACAAACATGGGTAGGGACAGCCCAATACAAATACAGATACAAACAAAACCAAAAAGTCCCCTCAAATATCCCTCCACAACGTCTGCTCTCTGACTGCCAGTGCTATCATCGTGCCCTAGTACAGTCTTATGGTCTTGATTAATTTCCTTCATACTTCCCCTCCATGTGTACCTCCCTCACATAATACTTATTGTGATATAAAATGCCCCTAGGTATGAGATGTTTTTATTCCTCACTCTCTTAATGACAATGAAAGGGAATTAATGATTACCTGTCATGCATGTAAGTGATAAAAATACCTCTCATACATTCTGAGAAATTTAATAACATTCCTCCCAAATTTTTAATGAAATGTATAGCGTACACTTCATTAGTTTTTTAAAAGCTTGTTGTTAATCAGAAGATTCTGTATGTTTTCACTGACTTCACGTTATCATATATTTTTTTCTAAGTCAGCTCCTTTAAGTCCCAGTCTTATGATTCGTAATTTTTCTGGGAGGGAGGCTGTAATTTTTTTGTAGATATCTTTTGCTTTTTAAAATAATATTCCTCTCAATGAACTATTACCAAGACAAGTTTATATTACACAGCATAGGGCTTTGTTTAATTGATCTGGATCTTTGTGACAATTGAGTAAAAGAATGAAAATTTTTTGTAATTTGTAGTATGTGAAAAAGTTTCATTACTTAAAGGCACAGCTTTGCTTTAAGAATATAACAATATACATTTTTACAAAATTTCCTTGATTTGTCTTTTTAAGATCAAATTTTCCCAGATTTAGTTCCTGTATTAAAAAAAAAGTTAAGACAAGACAGAAAAAATGTTTTCTGCCTTGAAGCATAGTGCTTAAAAAGGCAACGAAGCTTGGAAGCAGTTTTCTTGTACAGCTATCATGTTTTTCACTTTATGCGAAATTCACTTATTTATCACTAGCGGCCTCTAGTGTGTATTCAATTTTTTCCTGCTAGGCTATACATTAGTAGCTTATTAGTAAGTAGAGAGCAGTTCTGTGTGTTAGGAAAAAGAAAAACAACTATAGTTTCTGTCATCTTAGCATTTTATCAGTCAGTGAAAAGAACACTTTTGCATAATAGTGTAGTCTTATCATTCCTATTACCAGTAATAGTAGGGCTTTCAGAGTGAATTTCCTCCATGTGGCAGTTCTTCTCCAAAGTATGCTTCTGATATGGTAGGAGAAAAAGTTAATGGCCATGCATTGTGCTGACGCATTCTAATGCTTTTAATAGGATGGAATCAAGTTAGGATACAGGTGCAAAGGTTACCAAAACCAGAGATTTTAGCCAGATTGTATGGCAAAAGTCTGAACTAAACTGTCCTTATTTGTTCAGTTTTAAACAAAACTGTATTCAAGTATTTTTAATGCAATCATAATTGCAAATAAAAACAATACAAAAATAAATGTTTTAACAAACTAAATCTGTATTATTTAGTGTTTGCCTTTTTGTTTTTGTTTTAACTTTATATATTCTTTTCTAAAGGCGCATCTTTCTCTACTCCCACCTGCCCTCCTACTTAAGTAATACAAGTTCATTATTATGAACTTGGAGAATATAGGACGATACAAAGAAAAAAATAAAAACCTGAAATCACCTAGATTCCCACTGCTAATATTTTTACACACCTTTTTCAATTTCATACTTTTGTAAGTATGTTTTTCTGTTACTGAGTGTGTGTGTGCACACATATAACAAAATAGGGATTTTTATGCATATACTGTTTTACATCATGCCTATTTTCTTAACATTATATTATGAACACGTTATTATGCCATCAAATAAAAATTTTATTTGTTTCATTCTTAACTTATCAACCATTCTCCATATATCAGAAATGTATATTCATAATTTTTTATAAGCATAACTTTGATATGTAAAACTTAGGTTAAGTTTTATAAGTAAAGCCTTGTATGAGTTCCTGGCACTTAAAGTAGATTCATAGGAATTAAGATATGGGGTCAAAAGTTTTGAATTTTTTAAAAAAAACTTTAAATCCAAGTTGACAATTTGCTTTCCAGAATATTTGAGCTCATCTTTACTTTTATCAACAATGTAAGATCATATACATTTCTCTCCACCCTTGCCAGCTTTATTAAAATTTAATTTTTTATTGGTATGTTATGCAGGAAATTATATTCCATTGTTATTTTTGCACATTGTAGATTATTCAGTCATTCCCTATGACATGCATTATTGTAGGAACTTGGAATGCAGCAGGGAACAAAATGCCTGACTTCAATGAACTTTTGTGGAGATAGGTAGTAAGTCAGATAAATAATTAAACTATAGAGTATATTACTAGTGACAAAGAGATAAATAAAGCAGGAGAAGGGGTAGCATATTTTGTGGTAGGATGGTAATGAAAGTGAGGGGAAGCCTCACTGAGAAAGTGCCTTCTGAGTTAAGATCTGTAGGAGGTGAAGAAGCTGTGGGTACTCCAGTGTTAAAAATAATCCAAGTGAAGCGCAAAAACTGTCAAGTAGACAGTACAAGAGTAACCAGAGGGAAAACCAGGAAACCAGACTCCTTAAATCAAATGAAGAAGAAGAATCAAGGAATAGAGAGTGCTCAATTGTGTTATATGCTTCTGATGGATAAAGTAACATGGGAGAATTGACCGTTAGATTTAGCAATGTGGCAATATGGAGTCTTTGGAGATTGAAAATGTAAAAGCTATATATAAATGTATAATGATTATAGATTATATATATTAAGGTGTTTCAATTCCTTCTCTTTGGTATCACGTCTTTTATTTTTTCTGTTTTATTTAATTTCTATTTGAATAAACCATTGGTACCACCTATAGTTGAACAAAGATAGTCACCCTCTGTTGTTTGTATTTCTTTTAAATGTTTTTCCTAGTATGCCTTTTGCTTTCATTAATGACAGTCATCATTTAATGAGTTTATGATTTCACGGTAATCTGGACCTAAGCCATCATCAAGTGATTAAATTTTTTCAGATTCCTATAATACAGAAATCTTTATTAAGTACTGTGGAGAACTACCAGATTCTAGTCCCTGTCTTGTGGGATAAGAGTTCACACATCCGTATATAATGGATAGAAGCAGCAAGATAAAACCAGAAACTAGCAAGGATAGAAAATCTTTACTTCAGCAGGACAGCATATGTCTTAAGAAATTTTTTTTTGTTATTTTCTTAAGTTTTTAATTCCTGCCATGGGGAAGCTGTGGGGAAAAAGGAAGAATAAGGATTAAAAACACTATACTAGCAGAATCATTAGCGAGGTAGCTTATTACGCATGGCTTTGGAAAAACTTGGGAGGAGCAAATAACTTATTAGTGACCCTAATGGTATTTATCACTAGCTGTATTTATTGCCTTCTGTGTATTATGTCTCTGCTGAATCACAGAGAGAAGCGTAAAGCAAATAAATTACACAGAGTAATTAACTATCAGTGAGCTAGCCTTTTATATTTGTTAAGGTGAAGAATTGGCATTAACCTGTACATATGCTTTGGGGCTCTTATGTGTTTGTAAATAAGAAAAGACGAAAGCCTCCACTTTGCACTGTGTCAGGCTTAGCACAGTTCTCCTCAGTGTACATGGCATTTTCTGGCACTACCCCACACCACCATCACTACTTCCTTCTAGAAAAGTAACCCCATAGCTTTCTTTGTATTCAAATAACCTCTCTCATTACTTTCCTCTCCCCTTCTAGCCACTTTTGGAAAACAAATTATCATGGCAAAGGGCAGAAAGGGAAAGTGATCTAACATTAAGAGCCAGAGGAAATATTTACTGGCACAACTTTTGTTGTGTATAGTACGCAAAGCCCTGTTCTGGAGCTAAAAGAGCCGCAAAGTCACTCTCCCATTCTTTAAAGATTAGAACATCGCCTGCCACATATGAAAACAGGTGACTGATGGATACATCAGCTGTGACGAAGAGGTGAGGACACGACCGTTGTGGTGTGCTGTGCTTTTCCTTCATTTCATACCATTTCTCCTACCTCTTCTGTCTTACTACTTTTCTTCTTTCCATTGCCTAAATGTGGGCATTGTTTGTATCTCTCATCCTCTTGTCATGATCTCAGTTATTTATAACTTTTCATGCAATATCAATTAATACAAAGCTTTTCCTTCCCTTTCTCCTACTCGCTAGCTCTCCCAAGCCTGGCTCTTCTCTGTTCTGTAGCGTTCTGTACTTGACTTGTAGTGTCAGTGACACTGTTCTGTGATGTCCCACTTACTTGTCTATGTCCCCGCTTAGACTTTAGACCTTCAGGGACAACGATAACTACTGTATCTGTAGTGAGGCACAGAGAGTATATATTTAATAAATATTTGATAAATTGAATTAAATATCTCATATGTGGAGGATTCACGAATATATGGTTTTACGTCTGACCTCTCCTCAGCTCTATCTCTGCATTTACAACTTTTAGCTGAACTTGGGCACTGAAATACTCTATAATCTCAAACTCCAGAACTAAAATCTAGTTTTTATTCTTGTTACTTTGTTTTAACCAGTGGTATTAAGATTAAATCAAATTTATGAGACTTAAATATTGGCCTTAGTCTTTTAAAATTAAAATTGTTTACTGTTCATGGAGAATTTTGAGAGAGATGATTAGAAAGATTGATTGAATCAGCTTATAGTTGCTTTAATGACTAGTCTGTCTTATAGGAATAGATGTTTTTCATACGTGGTGACTTGTTAGAACAGTTTCACACTAAATCATTGTACTATTCGCCGTGTGTATAGATGGGCAGCAATAAGCCCCACGTAAATGGCAACCCACTGTCTTTATCTCTTACCTACAAATGTGATTTCCATCCAAAAAATTGATAGTGTGTCTTTTAAGAACAACATCTTGCAGGAATGATGGAAGAGAATAAAATGACTATAAGCTATGTGCTTAAGGGTAATTTATATTATAAATTTTGTTTTCTGGAGACACATTTTATAAATATGATTTAGTAGAAAAACTGTCTTCTCACAGAGACTCTTGTTTAGGTCTTGAGACGTTATTCACTTCAGAGAAAACTTGCTAGGTTATGTGCAGTATATAAAAATTCATTTTAATGAATTGTTCATTGTATCTGATGTGTATTATGTGATTTAGTATGCATATAGTCTTTGGTGTCCATGTTTTTAGTGTAAATATTCTATAAATTTTATTTCTGTGTTTCATTTCTTAGTGTTTTCATCTTTCTTTGACTCTTTCTGGAGCGAAGGAATCAGTACATTTTGGACACAGGTGATAGTAAATTTTAAAACTACTCTTCTTCCAAAATCTTTTTACCTTAGGTTTTGCCATTAAATTTATTTTTTTATTCTTTATATCTCATCCTACCTTTGCGCCAACTAGACAGGCCATTAATTACACATGTAAACTGGTTCTCTGGGATGGAAATAATCTCATTCCCAGAAACTACTGGTCAGTTACGTAGAGTTGTCTGCACATTGAAAATCTAGCAGAGCCACAAAGGCAGATCCAATTTATCCCTTTGTAAAAGTTCATTCTCGTGTGTCATGACAACACATTTCCCCATCTGCGTGTATAATATTAAACTGCCAGCGTTGGAGAGGCAATAAAATGATTTCTGATGTTGCCTTCTCATGTATGCTTGGTATGGTAGTAGTAGTAGTCTTATCAAATGTTATACAGAATACTAAGTGTAACAGTTATGGGTTATGCTTTTCTTCTTCGCCTGGCTAATAATTTTTGATTGGATGCTATGCATTTTGAATTTTGCTTTCTTTGTTACTGGATTTGTTGTATACCTTGAAGAGTGCTGAATTTC
The DNA here is from genome assembly GCF_020826845.1 of Diceros bicornis minor. Taxonomy (NCBI): domain Eukaryota; kingdom Metazoa; phylum Chordata; class Mammalia; order Perissodactyla; family Rhinocerotidae; genus Diceros; species Diceros bicornis. The sequence continues at coordinate 91,775,679 of NC_080742.1, read as the reverse complement.
GTTTGGGACATGGTTGAATAACTTATGGATGAGTTTGATACTTTTGATGCTTTATTTTAAAACTTGCTTATCGTAGGTCCAGAACGATTTCTATTCTGGGACTAATTTAGCCTCACTTATGAAGGTGAGACTCCACTTAATGACCTGTTTATTACTGTGTCTCTCTGCTCTTGAGGACAGCAACATGGATGGTACTCAGCTGTATTTTATCCCTGGGAATTGTTGGATCCATTGCTTTCTGGCGTCTTTTCTCCCCTTGGCCTTGTCATATGTGTGTAGATGAGTATGTGTCCAGCCACTCAAGGGAATCTTTCTGAGGCTTTCTAGAGCTCACTTTCTCTCTGTAGTTCCATTCTCTAAGGTACCCTGTCCTACATTTTCTAGCTCTTCCACTTCCCTTAAAATTGATCCTGGTCTTCTCAATTTAGGAGGACCACAGGTCTCTGAGTTTTCCGTCACTGTGCTGTGGCTAGAAACTGCCTTCAGGAAGAAAGCTGAGGCAAATACTGGTCTCATCTTATTTGTTCTCCTTTTCTCAGCAATCAGTATCCTGAGCTGCCTATTTTCCACTGTCTGAATACCATTGTTTCACATATTTTATCTGGTTTTCTAAGTGGTTATGGTGAGAGGTTAATTCCCATAGCATATGTAGACATAGCAGTCTGTATGTTCTTATTTCTTACTGATCCGTAAAATTTACATTGCTTATATTGAGTTAGAGTGCTTGGTTACAGAATTGAATATTCATTTGTTTGTTTGTTTACTACCTAAAATGAAATATACTCTCAAAAGCCTCATATGATTTTGTAATTGTACTTCTCTTTACCACTTCTCTATTCATTAAAACTAATCATAAACCTAGAAGCATAAGTAGAACGTCCCCTGGGATTGATAGTTTACGGTGTGGAGTAACTTTGCAATCCACTCACACTGCTGCCTGATTGCCATGCAACTCTGGTTGGACATACAAGTAGAGCAGATTTGAAATAAGGGCTAGAAGTGAAATTGCATCTTGTGAAGGAGGTGTAGCAAGAAAATTTCGCTATGTCAGGCGAGGTTATCCTTCAAATCAGAAAGGAGGGAGAGGAGGAGGAAGAGAGAGAATGCTTTGAATCTGTGTTACACCTACGCAGGTTGCTTCATATCTCTCAGATGTGGCTTTCTACCATAGAATTAGGATGATTTAACCTTGTGGAACTATTATGAAAATTAACTAAAATTATACAGATTAATAAATGTAAAATTCGTGAATAAAATACAGAGACTGGCACATAAGAAGTATTCAAAATGTTTCATAGAAGGCTTTTTCTAGGGTAAGAGCCCTCAGGTCTTTCTCCTTTTTGCAACTTTTTTTGGTCTTTCCCTCTGTATCAAAATCAACAAGTCTTTTGCAAAGTTGTATATTTTTTCCCCTATGATTTTTACCTTCTCACTCTGTCCCTAATCATTATTTCAACTGTGTGATATGGAGATTCTATCTGTATTTCCTTTGTTACTGTTTTTTTTGTTATTTTTGTTTTCTCTGGATTTTCATTAGCACATAAAAGAAATTCTTAAAAAATTATTTTGGAAATCAAAGTTATTTTCTGCCTTGTAATATTTATTCCTTGGCTACTTGGTTTGAGAAGATGAGATAAAAAATCTTAAGAGATGAAACATTGTCTTGGATAACTTGACTAGGAGTTATTTATAACAACCTCGGTGATTGTTAAGCACTGGTTTTTGTTCTTATAATCAGTCTATGAGTTTTCATTTTATTTTTAATTTTTTTCTTCCATTTTTTTTGCCTACATTAAAAAAGAAGAAAGATCTCAAATAAACAACCTTAAACTACACCTCAAAGAACTAGGAAAAGAAGAACAAACCAAGCCCAAAGTTAGCAGAAGGAAGGAAATCATAAAGATTAGAGCAGAAAGAAATGAAATAGAGAATTAAAAAAATATAAAAAAATCAGTGAAACTAAGAGTTGGTTCTTTGAAAAGATAAACAAAATTGACAAATCCTTCCTTAGACTAACTAAGTAAAAAAAGACTGAAATAAATAAAATCAGAAATGGAAGAGGAGACTTTACAACTGATGTCACAGAAATAAAAAATGTCGTAAGGGACTATAATGAACAATTATGTGCCAACAAACTGGATAACCTAGAAAAAATGGATAAATTCCTAGAAACATACAGCCTATACCAAGACTGAATCAAGAAGAAATAGAAAGCCTGAACACACCAATAACAAATAAGGAGATTGAATCAGTAATCAAAAACCTTCCAACTAGCAAAGCCCAGACCAGATGGTATCACAGGTAAATTCTACCAAATTTTTAAAGAATTAATACCAGTCCTTCTTAAAGTCTTCTAGAAAGTAGAAGAAGAGAGAACACTTCCATTTTTTTTTAGTGAAGCCAGCATCACTCTGATGCCAAAGCCAGAGACACCAAAAGAAAACTACAGAACAATATCCCTGATGAAAATGGATGCAAAAATCCTTAACAAAATATTAGCAAACCAAGTTCAAGAGCACATTAAAAGGATCACATACCATGACCAGGTGGGATTTATCTCTGGTATATAGGATGGTTCAACATATGCAAATCAGTGTGATATACCACGTTAACAGAATGAAGGATAAAAATCACATTATCATCTCAATAGATGCAGTAAAAGAGTTTGGCAAAATTCAACACTCTTGTGATAAAAACTTGCAACTTAACACAGTAAAGGCCGTATATGAAGAGCCTACAACTAACATCATACTCAATGGTGAAAAACTGAAAGCTTTTCCTCTAAGATCTGGAAAAAGGCAAGGGTTCTTACTCGCACCACTTCTGTTCAAAATAGCACTAGAAGTCCTAGCCAGGGCAATTATGCAAGAAAAAGAAATAAAAGGCATCCAAATTGGAAAGGGAAGAAGTAAAATTATATCTGTTCACAGATGGCATGAACTTATATCTAGAAAACCCTAAAGACTATTAGTTAGAATTAATAAATGAATTAAGCAAAGTTACAAGAAAATAACATACAAAAATCAGCTGCATTTTTATAGACTAACAATAAATTATTTTAAAAGGAGACTAAGAAAATCTCATTTACAATAACGTCAAAAATAATAAAATACCGAAGAGGTCAAAGACTGGTATGCTGGAAACTATAAAACACTGGTGAAAAATTAAAGAAGACAAAAGTAAATGGGAAGACATCCTGTGTTCATAGTTTGGAAGAATTAATGTTGTTAAAATGTTCATACTATCCAAAGTGATCTATAGAGTCAATGCAAATCTTATCAAGATCCCAATGGCATTTTTCACAGAAATAGAAAAAAAAATCCTGAAATTTATATGGAACTGCAAATGACTGCAAATAGCCAAAGCAATTTTGAGCAAGAATAATAAGGCTGGAGCCATCACATTTCCTGATTTCTAAATATATTACAAAGCTACAGTAACTGAAACAGTATGATATTGGCATAAGAACAGACATATTCACCAATGGAACAGAATAGAGAGCCCAGAAATAAGCAGACACACATACGGTCAACTGAGCTTTGATAAGGGTGCCAAGAAAACACGATGCATAAAGGATAGTCTCTTCAATAAACAGCACTGGGTATGCTGGACAGCCACAGGCAAAAAAATGAAATTGGACCCTTATCTCACACTGTACATGAAAATCAACCCAAAGTGGATTTAAGGCCTAAATGGAATACCTGCAACCATGCAACTCCTAGAAGAAAACATAGGGGAAAACCTTCTGGACATTGGCATTGGTGGTGATTTGTTGGATTCGATGCCAAAACTACGGGCAACAAAAGCAAAATTAGACGACTGGGATTATATCAAACTAAAAAGCTACTGCACAGCAAAGGAAACAGTCAACAAAATGAGAAAACATATTTGCATACCCTATATCTGATAAAGGGTTAATAACCAAAATGTATAAGGAAATTCTCCAACTCAATAGCAAAAAAACAAATAGCCTGATTAAAAAAAAAATGGGCTAAGGAACCGAATAGACATTTGTCCAAAGAAGATGCACAAATGGCCAACAGATATATGAAAAGATGCTCAACGTTACTAATCATCAGGGAAATGCAAATCAAATGAAATAGCGCCTCATACCTGTTAGGATGGCTATTATCAAAACAACAACCAGGAGATATTGGTGAGGATGTGGAGAAATTGGAACCCTTTGTACACTGTTGACAAGAATTCAAAACGTTGCAAGTGCTGTGGAAAACAGTATGGAGGTTCCTCAGAAAACTGAAAATAGAACTACTGTATGGTCCAGCAATCCTCCTTCTGGGTAAATATCCAAAGGAATTCAAATCAGGATCTCAAAGAGATTATCTGCACTCCCATGTTCATTGCATCATTATTCACAATAGCCAAGGCATGGAAGCCGCATAAATGTCTGTGGATGGATGAATGTACAATGAAAATGTGGTATATACATACACTGGAATATTATTCAGCCTTAAAAAAAAGGAAATCTTGCCATTTGTGATAACGTGGATGAGCCTGGAGGACATTAGGCTAAGTGAAATAAGCCAAATACAGAAAGAGAAATACTACGCGATACCACTTTTATGATGAATCGAAAGTAGTCAAACTCAGAGAAGTAGAATAGTGGAATGGTGGTTGCCAGGGGCTGAGGGAAGGGGGAAAGGGGGTGTTATTAGTCAAAGGGTACAAAGTTTCAGTTACACAAGATAAGTCTTAGAGATCTACTCTACAGCATAGTGCCTGTAGTTAACAATGTTATATTGTATACTTAAGTTTTTAAGTATACAATATAAGAGGTTAGATATTATGTTGTGTTCTTATCAAAAAATAATAATAATAAATAAGAGACCAGGAGGAAACTTTTGGAGGTGATGGATATGTTTATGACGTAGATTGTGGTGATAGTTTCATAGGTGTATACTTATCTCTTAACCCCTCAAGTTGTATATATCTGTTATATGCTGCTTGTTGTATGTAGAAAACTTTTTTTAAAACTACAATCAAGATAAGAGTATATACATTTTTCTTTAGCTTGCTTTTTCTACTTAACATGTGGTGGACATTTCCTCTAGGACAGACATCAGCTCCTCTTAAAGCTGCCTAATTTCCCTATTAGGGTACATTGTATTTTGTTCAACCTTCCTGTATTATTGAACATTCAGTTTTTTTCCTTGTTATTATTGTACACATATCCTGTGTACTGTTTTTTGTAGGATAGATTCCCAAAGTGGAACTGCTGGTTTATAGGCTGTATTCCCTTCACCATCCCACTAGTCTATGAGTGTACCCATTTTATTCAGCCTGTGCTCTTCTTAATTTTTGACAATTTCTTTTGTAAAAGACAGTATCCTACTATTGCTTTAACATTTATTTCCTTGATAATTAATTAGCAATACAGTCACACTGTATTGAAACCAAGAGATTTGAAACCATAAGATGTGACATCCCGTTTGCTCTAAAAAAAGGCTCTGTTCTATTTTTTTTTCCTTTTGAGTACATTAGTTCTCTCTGGGGTCCTTATAATCATAGTTTTAAAGATTGACAAGTAAGTAGTCGTAATTAGTTGACTTACTTGGAACTTTTTCTTTCAGCTTTTTGCCTGAATTCATCAGTGGTGACTTTGATTCCATTAGGCCTGACGTTAGAGAATACTACGCCATTAAGGTAAACTATAGACACTTTTATTTTTAAGATCTTTCTCATATGTTTGCTTTTCCTGTGTTCTTTCTGATTTCCTTGGTGTATATGTAGTGATTGAGAAACTCATTGTTTGGTTACTTAAAAAAAATTTTATAGCAATTGTAATACACATTCAAATGGAAATTTAGAAAATGACAAGTAGAAACTCAATCTTAGAAATTCTGTCGCCATCAAAGAAGCATCAGTGCTTAGTCCTTTAAGCATATATATTTTAAAAGAGTTTGTAATTTATATAAGCTCATTTAATAATGTAGTATTGCTGCCTACATCCTCATTATATATTTTTCACAAATCATTTTTAATTTCATTTAATGAATGTGTTGTATTTTACTTAACCAGTTCCTAATTGATTTACATTTGTGTCCATTTGTTTGCATTGTAAAGTACTAAAAACATCTTTGTAAATGATTTTTGTGAAAATGCATAATTGTGTGTTCCTCAAATGTAGAACCAGTTTTTTTCTTTAATATTTAGTTTCTTTGAAACTATTACTCTGTTCTGAATAAAACTATTTATTACAATTTGAAATTAATAATAACATACAGCTTATTAAAGTGTTCATTTTGTTACTACTGGTGCAAATCTTCCAGAGATTCTTATCACTTAAGAATAATATATAAATGGTCCGATTGAGAATGATAGAAGACATGTAGGAGTGTATTGTGGTAATTAATAATTCAGGCTTTCACTGGCTTTAGAGGACAATGCAGAGTTTTTAAAAGAAAATTATAGCCTCAGCAATTCTTCTAGCCACAACACCATCATCTGTGTTATTCTGACCTGGCATTAGCAAATTACACGTATTTTTTTTTTATTATTATTTTTTTATTTTTATTTATTTATTTTTTTTAATTTTTTGTTTATTGCAGTAACATTGGTTTATAACATTGTAAAAGTTTCAGGTGTACATCACTATACCTCCACTTCTGCACAGATTACATCACATTCACCACCAAAACACCAACTACAACCCATCACCACACACATGTACCGAACCATCCCCTTCACCCCGGCAACCACCAATCCAATCTCTGTCCCTATGTGTTTGTTTATTGTTGTTATTATCTACTACTTAATGAAGGAAATCATACGGTATTTGACCTTCTCCCTCTGACTTATTTCACTTTGCATTATACCCTCAATGTCCATCCATGTTGTCACAAATGGCTGGATTTCATCGTTTCTTATGGCTGAGTAGTATTCCATTGTGTATATATACCTTTACAAATTGGTGTTTTCAAGTTCTTTGGATAAATACCCAACAGTGGAATAGCTGGATCATATGGTAGTTCTAACCTTGATTTTTTGAGGAATCTCCATACAGTTTTCCATAGTGGCTGCACCAGTTTGGACTCCCACCAGCAGTGTATGAGAGTTCCCTTCTCTCCACATCCTCTCCAACACATGTTGTTTCCTGTCTTGTTAATTATAGCCATTCTGACAGGCATGAGGTGATATCTCATTGTAGTTTTGATTTGCATTTCCCTGATAGTTAGTGATTTTGAACATCTTTTCATGTGTTTTTAAAAGAAACAGCAGTTACTGGAATAACAACACTTTAAAGTCTTTATAAGACTTGGGGATGGATGAGATAAATTCAAAAAGAAGAAAGAGGAAATCTTTCATAGGAAGGAAGGAAGGAAAGAAGGAAGGAAGGTGAGAAGGAATGAAGGAAGGGAAAAGAAAAGAAAGAAAGAAAAGAAAAAAACGAAAACATGATTTTAGGTGGGTAAACAAAGGTACCAAGGTTATAAAGTACAGGCTGCTATGATCTGGAAATTGTGGGACCGGCAGTGAATGCAGATCTGTGCACATTCCATCTGCCCACCAGCTGATCACACATTCCACCAGCAAATGAAGACTGTTCCCAAGTCAGTGTTTGATATTCATGCTCAGTTACTTTAACATTGGCATGATTCTATTCATTCCCCACAGCCTCACTTCTCATTAACTCCATACCTCAACCTTGTTGGGATGGAAAGCCCTCAGCCTTGCTTACAATGCAGAGTTTTACAAATTCCATAGATGTTAATCGTATTTTGGGGAGCAGAAGAAACAGCAGGAGAGGCAGGGACAAGCAGAATCAGAAAAAGTTGAAGATCTGGCCAGATGTGACTTTTCTCCCCCTCTCTTAAAGGCTGATGGCTTGCCAAAACTCCATGGAAGTATCAGTCTGACAGTTTCTGTCTAGGATGAGGAAATAACAGGAAATAAGAGGAAGCTAGCTTTTTTCTTTCTGAATGGCTCAGGGATAAAGAAAAATTTTGAGTGAATACCTTTTGATGAATTTCTCTTATATTTCATGCTTCACTTTTTTTTTTTTTTTAACATCGAAACTGAATTTACATTTGTTAAGGTTTGGTTTTTTAAAGTAAGTAAATTAGAATCTTCTAATTCCTACATTGCATAGTTCTAAGTTGATATAGTACAATCTGTTTTCATGTTTTGATGAGAACTCACTGCTTTTGAACTTTGCAGATCTGTTCCTAGAGGGCACTGGTGATGTCTTTTATATCGATAATGCGCCCTGTATAGCACAGGGTGGGTGTTTAGCTGCAGTTTTAATAATAATCATAATGACAAGTTAATGCAGCATTACAGTTAATTCATGTAGACCATTATCTCCAACTTAAGCAGTTTTTAAGCTACTCTATTACAGATGAAAGGAGATCACCTCCACTTTGAAATATATTTTTTTTCCCACCTGGTCTGGGTTTTCAATGAAGCTGAAACTGGGGCTCTAGTGAAGAAAGTAAAATAAGGAAGAAATTTATAATGCTAAGGGGTTGTTAAAATCATAACATCATAAAGTGGATTTTGTAGTCAATGTTTATTCATACAACTTTTTTTTTTCCCCCAATAGATATGTCTTTGACTTATAGGAAAAATCCGGGTTCATATGACTATACAAAACTTTAAATTGGTTTGCCTGCTTAATTTCTGAGAACACTGTACAGTATTTGATTTGTCATCTTTTAAACAGAATATGTTATACCCCAATTCTTGCCATCTGTATTAGTTATTTATTGTTGTGTAACAAATTGTCCTAAAATTTAGCAGCTTAAAACAGTAAACAGTTCTCATCTCACACAGTTTCTCCAGGTGAGGAAAAGAGAGTCAGTTCACTGGGTGGTTCTGGCTCAAGGTTTCTCATGAGGTTATAATGTAACTGGGTCTTTCAGTCACCTCAGGGCTCCACTGGGGCTACAGAATTCTCTTGCAAGATTATTCATGTGGTTGTTGATTGGTCTCACTGGCTATTATTTCTCACTGGCTATTGGTTAGAGGCATCAGTTCCTTGCCATTGGTTTGCTCACAACATAGCAGCTTGCTTTCTGGAGAGGGAGGCAGGGAGTGAAAGGAGAACATGCGTGCATGAGAGCCAGCCTAAGACAGAAGTAGCTGTCATTTATAATCTAAGTTCAGCAGTGATATACCATCTTACCATCTCTTCTGCCAGATGCTATTGGTCACGCAGACCAACCCCGTACAGTGTGGCATCAGACTACACAAGGGTGTCAACACCAGGAGGCAGGAATCATTGGTACCCATTTTGGGGGCTAGCTGCCACACCACCTGCCTGACTTTGTACTGACAAAGCCTGAGTGTTAGGCATGAGAAAGATGTTTTAATGATGTCATAATGCATTCTTGGTCTTTAATTAATACTATGTAAGAAGAAAGAAGATTTCTTTTTGATTAGGTCTTTATATGCATAACCTGCTTCAAGGTAAGTTACATACCACCATCCAATCAACTCAGTCTTTACGTCCATAGCCCTGAATTATTTATTCCTTTGGTTTTTGGACAAGTAAGGGGCAAGTGCTGGTCTACCACTTAAGTCCATATGGTCCAAAGAGTGAGAACTAAGATATACAATTTATACCTTTTGTTAATTAACATGAAGCAGTTTGAAAACTGCATATTTTAGGGATGCAGTGATCTACCACTGAGTCAATACCAAAGTTGTAATTTGAAATTTCAAGTGAAGTACAACATGGCTTGTAACTGTCAATGTATTTTTCCATGCCAGTAACTGCATTTAACCTATTTCAATATCAAGCATTTAGATACAATAAACATTGATTATACATACTCATAGTTCAACTACTTGTAATCTACTTCCCTGATGCATATGGTATGCCATCCTTAATTTACTCCTTAAAGCCTTCCTTGTCAGATAGTTGTAAAATCTTTGTGTTTCCCCTTTCACCCGTTTGACTTAGTTCTTCCTTGCCTAGTTCGCTAATATTCACTCAGAATGAGGAACGTCTATTATAGATTTTCCCCTTGATATTTTATTTTATTCTCTTTCTGAGTCAGTCAGTGCTTTCTTGATTCAAGGCTAAAATCACCTATTTCAATCTTAATTATCTATTGATCATGTCCACGTGTGTTTCGGTTTCCTGAGAACTCTTGAAGAAATTGTAATATCTGATGTAACTCCTAATATTCATTGATTGTTGTACAGTCTTTGGGTTCTTCACTGGTTATAGGAAAGGGGGTTTTAAAGCATGCTTCCTTCGTATTTAGGAGGTTAAGGAACTAGTTGTGGTGTTTAATGCCTTAAAAAGTCACTGGATACCAAGGTTTTTACATAAATGTTGGCATGTAAGATAGAATATAAAAATATATTGTAAGTATAGTGATGAAAATGGAAAATAATTTAAAATATAATAAAAAATTAAACAATGCTATTTAGCCCAGTTTCCTGATGAGGAGACTGAGGTTCATAAAGCTTAAATGACTTGAAGAAAATGGTAGAGCTAGTCAGAGACAGCTGTTCGATCAATATCCATGTTTTCTATAAAAAGAATTTTGTTAAAACTGGGACTCAGTTGCTACTACTGCTTGTCAACAGATTACACCTTTGGCCTGTTAGGCGAGACAGTTGTTCCTTGCACAGGATTTTTAGCATCCCTGGGAATGAATGCCAGTATCACCATCAATGTGATAATATCATTGCAATAACCAAACATGCCATCTTCACATTTTCATCATGTCACTCGCTTTCACCCCCAATTCTGGGGTGGCAAGAGTAGGGGTGCAATAAATAGTTAGACCAGACCACGAATGACCAAACTGATAAATTATTAAATTACCTAAAAGCTATTTGTAGGACCTAGGATTGAGCCATGATTGAACATTCACCAACCAAGGTGATTTGGTAATAGAAAATTAACAAGGGCATAGGTATCCTGTGAGTGTAAGAATGTCTTCCTTGGGGCTGTGAGTGAGTATTTCGGCATTCCAGAAAGTGTTGCCATCCACACTAGGCCATATTCTAGATAGCATGGTGAAAATGACCCTAGTCATGAGTTAGGAATAGGACTCTAGGTCTAAGTTGTAATTTTATCTTCTCTGTTAATCCTTCCAAGTCCTGGAAAAACATAGTATGGTATCGTAACAGCGGTCAAGGTCAACAATACTGCAACATGGTGTGGCCCAACGACCTTGATAGAACTGCAGTTAAAAAGGCAAGGCTTGCTTGAAGAGATACTGTGAGCCTCGGTATAAATAATGAATCAGACTTACAGAAAGGTTGAGTTGATGCTAAACAGACATTGCAAGATTATTTTAATAGGCCACTAGGTAGTTTTAGCAGTGTAAGTTGGAGGAGTGGAGATGGAGATCCAGGCAGATTATGTCTCCTTGTCTTTCATTGTATCTTTCTCAGACTTGGAAAAGATAAGATTTTTTAAGGCAAAGACATGAATTATTGAAGAATATCTTTTATTAAATCAATGTTTCTTGATGATTTTCCCATTGTTACCTAATACTGGCATGGCTATACCCAAGTTTTTGAAGGCTACTCTCAATAGGCAAGGGCAGTGTGTCTAAACTTAAAACCTGTGCTTCTTTGATAAATATAAGATGCTATAAATGTTACATACAATAGCAGAAAATTACTCATCATTTTACATCTCATCATAATGGCTGTTACCTTTACAAATGTATTTCAGTTACATTTTAGGAGACAGGATTTGAGTTTGACTATAACTTCTCCTAGTCAAAATAATGGGAAATTGGCTTCTGGTTGATGTTTGAATAGAATGTCTGATTTTTCATAAATGAACTACTGATGTTAAGCAGGAAATGCTTATATTTTAATTCCAATTTAAAGATGAGGATACTGATTTTCAAATAGTGGGGTGGGAGGTATATGTAAATACAGTCACGCAGTGCATAACGTTGTTTCAGTCAACGTCGGACCGCATATACCATGGTGGCCCCATAAGGTTAGTGCCATATGGACTAGGTGTGTAGTAGGCTATACCATCTAGGTTTGTGTAAGTACATTGTATGATGTGCGCACAATGGCGAGAGTGCCTAACGATGCATTTCTCAGAACGTGTCCCCGTTGTTAAGTGATGCACGACTCAGGTGGAGATGTCAAATAACTAATACTTAGTCTTGGCTATGAAAAGTGTGCATTTTAGTTGTTAGATTTTTATAAATAATAAAGTAATTATGTTTTCTTGAACTATGTAAATTATTTTTTGAGTTGTTAGTTTACATGTATGAAAGTCTTACCAAGGCATATAAAATTAAATTGTGTTATATAGCTCTGGCTTTCTCATATACTTGTAATAATGACCAAATGATGTTATACATGTGGAAGTACTCTCGAAGTGCTAAAGAACTATTTTAATATAAGGTGGTAGTGTTATGTTTTACTTTCTAAAATTATTTACTTGAGGTTTTTAATAACTGTTCTCAGTAAGGTTGCTTTCAAAAAGATTTCTAATCAGTTCATTTCCGTAAGTGTACAATTTGTGAACCTAGATTTAATTTATAATCAAAATCGCTTAAAATATCCTTTTAAGTTTAATAATGCTTTGGGTTCAATTCTATTTAAATTTTACAGAGTCTCCACAGATGTTTTTAATCTCCAGTTAAAAAACATCTGCATTGATCTGCCTGATCTCATGAATCCTTTATTTTCTACTTTTAGCTGTGTCTCTTTTCCAGTTTTGCCCAGTCACATGCCAACACCTTTTAGATATGGTAAAATTAATTAATTTAGAGAAGATGGCAAACTGGACTGTTAGAAATGGTAAAATGTTAGAAAGTTTGACTATTATGCCAAACAGAGGAAACTATATAAATATAGAAAGCTCAACTCTATTTATTGGTATATTTCTTTAAAAAGTAAAAAAAAAAACAAAAAACCCCTGAGTATAGTAAATTCTTAGGCTTAAGCCTTAAGACTAATTAACATATGCTGAGATATAAAGGCTTTGTTAAGGGAATTACAGACAAGCAGTTTCCAGTGACAACTGAGTGATAGGTTCTTCACTTTATATTCTTAAAACTGGTTGGCTCACCCTTATTAGCATCTCACTGAGGGAATGATAAGACAGGCAGGGGACGTTATGTGAAACTCTCTCTTGAATATACCTTAATTCTCATGCTTGTCTCAATCACAGTCCTTTCAGATTGACTTTACTTCAAATTGTCTGAAGTTTTCAAAGCCAGTTTTGTTTGAATTTGCTTAACATACTTAAGGCATTTAAAAAGGGGAGCCTTTGCCCTTTACATTTTTAAAAACTCCCAAGTGCCTCACATGTGACTCATTGGCGCCTGCCTGCCTCTGTTGACTCATCTGACTGTGTTCTCCTGGGCCTCTGTGACAGTCTCTCCTCCCTCATTCATCTGGCTCATGGGACCCCCTACTCATCAATCTTCCCCACTCACAGTTCCCCACCTGTAGCTGTTGGGTATTCCTTCCTTAATACTTTTTTGCAGAGCTTGATATAAGTAATTTTATCATAATTTTCCTCTTAATCCCTGTTAATATGTGATCTTCTGCAGCCTGAGGTCTGTGGTCAATCATCCTGGTGTCCCTAGTAGTAGGTAGTTCTCATTAAAGTTCATATGAAGCGGGTATCTCTTCCTTTTAGAACTAGAGCAGTGAAGCACTGGTACCACACCATACTTGGATTAAAAAAGATTTCTGTGATCAAATGAGTTTGTGAAATTCTATATGCCCCTTTTGGAAATTCGCCGTGCACAATATCATTTTAAGTAAGTGTGCCAAAAATCTCATTTTGTTTACGTTAGCATTTCTCAAATGAGTTTGACCACAGAACACCTACTCTTTACCCACCAACATCTAATGTGGTATGTTGGTTTCCAACTAGACTAAGATGTATTGGGATGTTTCTAGGCTTGTTTTACTGTTTCAGGTTTTCTTTACTTTTAAAAGTTGATAAGAGAATATAATCAACACAACCTTGAAAATGATAATAGCCAACAATTATTCTAAAGTGCTTACAATATGCCAAGCACTTTTATATGTATTTTCCTTGATAAATTCATTTAATCCTTGTAACAAACTTTATTAGGTTAGAGCTGCTATCTACATTTTACAGATAAATGGAAGCACAGAGAGGTTGAGTAACTTGCCTAAGCTTACACAGCCAGGAAATGGTTGAAGTGGGATCCCAACAGGCATTCTGGCCTGGAATCCATGCTCTTTTCTAACCATTGTCCGTAATCCTCTAGTTTAAAGGAGGGAGTTTCTCAAAGCAAAGTGAAGGTTAGGTTTACCTGCTGAGGAAATTCTGTGGCTTCCTTTTCTCTTTGTGTGTATTTAATTTCCCTTTTCTATTTCTACTTAGTTGTAAGTAATCGAGCAACAGTACCCACCCGGGCTACCTTCTCTGCTCCCACTCTGCCCCACCAGCATCCTCACTTATCTGGGGAGACTTGGTAGAGAGGCCTGGTAGAGGCTAATTCTTGCCTCGGCCTAGTCGTGATGGTTGTGAAGGAACAGTACCCAGACAAAGAACAATCTCTGGGTCTAGATGCTTACAGGAACATTGTAAAATAAAGGCTTATTCAAGCATCCAATCTGAGGAAGAACTCTAGCTTTTGTTTCGGGAGTTTCCAAGATCATCGTCAGGTTCGCTAGGAGGACTCACAGGATGCGGCAGAGTCACACTCATGGCTGTGATTTGTTACAGAGAAGGGATAAAAGCAGAATTAGCAAAGGGAAGAGGCGCAGGAGGCAAAGTCTGGAGATTAGTCACCAGTTCTAAGAGTCCTTTCCCACTAGAGTCACACAGGATGTGCTTAATCAACAAGTGTGAGGTGTTGTCACCAGGAGAGCTCATTCGAGACTCAATGCCCAAAATTTTACTGGGGCACCCACGTGTAGGCACCCTCAGGGGCTGCTAGCATGTATCACAATGCCACACTCCCAGAAGGAAAACAAGCAGATGCTCAGCATGAACCGCATTGTTTGCACAATGTAGAGGCGTACGGAGCCACTGGTGGCAACTTTTGTTGTTACGTACTGTCAGCTTGCCTCCAACTTCTGGCAACCCTATGGATGTCCACAATGTCCTGTCCTCAGCAGCCCTGCTCGACTCCTGTAGACTCATGCCTGTGTCTTCCTTTATGAGGTCAATCCGTCTCACATTTGGTCCTCCTCTTTTCTTCCTGCCTTCTACTTTTTCCAGCATTATTGTCTTTTCCAAAGAATCCTGCCTTCTCATGATGTGCCCAAATTAGGACAGCCTCGGTTTTACCATTTTTGCCCCCAGTGATAGTTCAGGCTTAATTTGCTCTAGGACTGACTTGTTCATCTTTCTGGCAGTCCAGGGTATCCATAGAGCTTTCCTCCAAGACCATTTTTCAAACAAATCAGTTTTTTTCCTGTCAGTCTTCCTCGCTGTTTCACTTTCACACCTATACATAATAATTGGAGATATGAGCATGTGGGTAATCTTGACCTTAGTCTCTAATGACACTTGTACACTTCATGAACATTTAGGGAAAGTTTTTTTAATCAGTGTAGGGAACTATTTACCATTCAAGTTCTCAGATATCAGCCCCTTGGCAGGCAGGCCGTTTTCAGGATAGCAGTCTCCAGCCTGCTATGCTAATTCTTTTGGGGACCCTCTTCCACCCAGAACGCAGGCTCTGCTGTTAAGAAGGAAGCCATCATTAAGACCCTATGCTATTCTAAAAAGACTTTTGACTTCCATTAATATAAGTGGTGACTTTCTTGTTTGAAACACTGTAGCTTTCATTCAATGCAGTGTTGAAAGCAAAGGTTATCTTAGAATATCCAGGGCAGTAAAGATTACGCTAGATTAGAATGTCTCCTTATTTTTGGGATTGAATGGAGAGTTGCTACAAGGTTAAACTGTGTTTATTCTTTTCTTTTATGCACCGTCTAGAAAACCAGACAGAGAACACTAAATTATATTGGGCAACCTGTTGCTTAGAGTTTTTAAGAGTCTAATCATGTGACATTCTTGCTGAAGAAATTGTTACTTGTAGGGTATCATTTGATGATAAAAAAAATCTTTTTAGTTTGAAAAGTAGAAATGTTTTTAGAAGGCTGATAAATAAAACTGAAGGAGCAATCTACCGCAGTATACTTTATACAGTTAAGACAAAAGTGGGAAATGGTTACTTTGTGATTACATCTCTACAGGGTACAAAGATGATTTTCATACCTATATCAAAGAATATAGATCATTTAGATTCCAATTGGCTTCATCTGACTATTCCCCTTAGCAAATTTGAGAACAAGTCTGTGCTAATTTTAGATGTGTATCTTTGATTATCCAGAGTATATCTCATTTCACTCTATGCCTGCTGTGCTCTTAATCTGGCAGGCAGTTTCTTGTTACTGAGTTCCAGTCAATTCAATTTAATGAATGATTATAGAAACTTATTATTAAAAATTTAATGTACTCCATTTTTCAAAGATTCTTGAATATATTCCCCATATATATATATATATATATATATATATATATATATATTTTTTTTTGCTGAGGAAGATTCGCCCTAAGCTAACATCTGTTGCGAATCTTCCTCCTTTTTTTTGCTTGAAGAATATTTGACCTAAGCTAACATCTGTGCCAGTCTTCCTCTATTTTGTATGTGGGTCGCCACCACAGCATGGCCACCGACGAGTGATGTAGGTCTGTGCCTGAGAACCAAACCTGGGCCACTGAAGTGGAGCGTGCTGAACTTAACCACTAGGCTGTGGGGCCAGCTCCTCCCCAAAATATTTTTAAGTGTATGTGGTGCTTCCATACAAGAAGAAAGGCTACTTCAGCAATGAATAGGGGAAAATAAGGTGTGTGGGAGCCAGAATTTTAAGACTCATTAAAACTTTTATCATTGCTTATTTACAAAAGAAGATCCATATCAGTACTCTAATGTGATGGGATAGTAAATTATATTTCATGTTTTCAGAGCCAATTTGAGAGATGATCTTTGACATCTTCTTGCGTCCTTTTCCTTGCCCTATTGGTTGACACCTGTTTCCCCTCCCAAATGTGTCCATTTCTTTTGTACTGTCCTTTAGCCACTCAGCCCTCAATTGGATAAACTGCTTCCATCACCTCCCTGCTTCACATTCCAAAATTATCTTTTTTTTTTTTTTTTGTGAGGCAGATCAGCACCGAGCTAACATCCATGCCAATCTTCCTCTTTTTTGCTGAGGAAGACTGGCCCTGGGCTAACATCTATGCCCATCTTCCTCCACTTTATATGGGATGCCGCCACAGCATGGCCGGAGAAGCGGTGCATCGCTGCGTGCCTGGGATCCAAACCCGGGCCGCCAGCAGCGGAGCGCGTGCACTTAACCCCTTCACCACGGGGCCGGCCCCTCCAAAATTATCTTACCTTTCTCTTCCCCTCCTCTCCAATGGAAGTCATCTTTCCCTTAATGAAACTGATGTCTGTTTGCTGTTGAGAAGCAAGTACAGCAGTTAAATTAATTCACAGTAAAATATTCATGATGAATTCTTTCCTCCTGTTATTTATATTTTAAAAGAAGAAACTCTTCACCCTTATATACTACTAGTAGGAGTACACATTTTTACATCTTTCCTGGAAAGCACTTTGGCAACATATATCCAGGATCATAAAAAATGTTCTTGTAAGTTTCCCAGTAATTTCACTTCTGGAATTTAATTCTAAGAAAATAATCAGAAATAAACACTTATACACAGAGATATCGATTGTAATGGTATTTTTAATTTAATAGCAAGAGAAAAAGTGAATTATGTCAGAAATATAATGATAAATATAATGATAATATAATAAGTTGGGAAAGCAGAAAAAAGTGAGAGGGATAGCTAAGTCTTCATTGCCGGTTTTCAGATGGCTGTGAGAGCCCTGAGGCTTTCTAAGTCATTGGTTACCACAGAAGCAGCATGGAGTTGGGGGTCGTGTCTGCCTAAGGGGTAAAGGATTTTCATGTATTTCAAACTGGAGAAAACCAACTAAATAAAGGTTCAGTATAAATTGTAAAGGCATTTTTCTGCTTAAATCGGCCAAAATACCCAAAGTTGAATTAAGCAGGATTGAGTACAAAGTGTGGTAGGTAAAGAGTGTGGGCTTCAGATCACATACAGTGTCCTCATCAGCTGTGTGACCTTGGGCAAGTTATTTAATCTCTCTAACCTTCAGTCTGCATATCTTAACATGTGATAATTATATTTACCTTATAAGGTTATTGTGGGATTCAAGAACATAATTCATATAAAATGATTACTATCTCATATAAACACAAAGGGTTCTCAAATGTTAGTGTTTATTAATGTTATTAATTTAGTGGAGAAGACAGTTAATTATCATTACATCATAATTTTTATTTATTTATTTATTTTTTTGGTAAGGAAGATTGGCCCTGAGCTAACATCTCTTGCCAGCCTTCCTCTTTTTGCTTGAGGAAGATTGGCCCTGAGCTAACATCTGTGCCCGTCTTCCTCTATTTTGTATGTGGGACACCACTACAACATGGCCTAATGAGCGGTGTGTAGGTCCGTGCCTAGGATTCAAACCTGTGAACCCTGGGCTGCTGAAGCAGAGTGTGCAAACTTAACTGCTACACCACTGAGCCGGCCCCAATAGATCATAATTTTAAGATTCTAATTTTAAGAATAGATACTTTTAAGACTATCTGATCTTTCAGAGAATTAGGTTACATTTTGTTGGGAAAAAATCTTAATTTATTAAAAAGCGTCTGAGATTTTATAACTACATACATATTGTATTTAATTATGCTAGGCGTGAGGCTATGTGTAAGTCACTCCAAATAAATTTTCAAGATTGGTGTGCGTGGTACCTAGGAGGAAATAATACTTCCGAATTCTTAACCTTATCAATTTAGTCCATGAAGTTATAGTAGAGATCTCAGAGCCCCTTAAAAATCTTTGCAGCATAATTTGCACAAGTCCTTTCTTGTCCTGAGTAGATGCGTGGGCACTAAATGACTTTACCTAAAATGAATAAGCTAATAGCAAATTTGGAAATGATTTCACCACACTTAACGCCTTGTCTCTCATTTTAATGAGGCCAAGTCTCTCTCTGGATGTAGTGCATGAAATAACAATTGATATGTTATTACAATTTTTTCAAAAGATGTGTTTTCTTTCCCATTAAAGAGTTTAAGAAGAGTCAGCATAGTATAACCTGATAGGTTTTGTGTGTGTTAAATGTAAAAACTCTTTAGCCTATATTAGTTAAATTATTGGCAAACAGTAAATTAAGTAATCGAGAATGACAGTCTAATGGCTTTGCTTTGGTCTTTTGAAATTAGGTTGATTATTGACACTCATTGCCTTGTAATAATTTCTTTTAGTTGTCAGTAAATTCAAAAATAGTTTTGTAAGCATCCATACAAGGATCTTTGGAGAATATTAACGATATTTTGCTTACTGTAGTAAGCTTTGCTATGAGGTGGTCTGACTGTAGCATCTGATGTTCTAGAGAGTCTTCTGAAGTGCTGAGGTGAGCATCTGCTCTGTGTTCGCTGGGCCCAGTGCTTTATGTGCATCTTCACGTGGAATCTCAACAGCAATTTTAGTTTGTATATTGGTTCCATTACAGATGAGGAAGATGAGGTTCAGAGATTTTTTTTTATTTTTGGTGAGGAAGATTGGCCCTGAGCTAACACGTGTGCCAATCTTTCCTCTATTTTATATGTGGGTTGCCGCCACAGCAAGGCTGGCGAGAGTTGTAGGTCCACGTCCAGGATCTGAACCCACAAATCCAGGCTGCCAAAGCAGTGCTCGCTGAACTTAACCACTACGCCACCAGGCCAGCCCCCAGAGATATTTTTTAAAGGTCTGAACCTTTTCCCTCATATTAAATTCCTTGCATGTGTATAGGGTTGAGTTGTTATAATCACACAAACTAATTGTGGGCCTAGAATAGGGATTGGTTGGTAAACTACAGACACAGGCCAAATCTGGCCCGCTGTCTGTTTTTGTACAGCTGGCAAGCTAAGAATGTTCTTTACATTTTTAAATGATAGGAAAAAAAATCAAAAGAAGAATAAGATTTCATAACACATGAAAATTATATGAAATTCAAATTTCAGTTTTATTGGAACACAGCCATTCCCATTCATTTATTTATTGTCTGTAGATGCTTTCATGCTGCAAAGGCAGAATTGAGTAGTTGGACCAGAGGCCCTAGGGCCTGCAAAGCCTAAAAGAATCAATATGTGGCTCCTTACAGAAAAACTTTGCTGATCCCCAGTCTAGAGTGATAATGTATCTCAGGCCTTTATAAGTGACTTGAATCTCTTTTGAATGCTTACCACTTGCCTCACGCTGAGTTGAGTTCTGGTCCTGGGGTTGCAGTAGTGAGCAAAAGGACACAGTGGGTGCCTTCGTGGAGCTTATAGCTCACAGCCAGTATCTTGATTCGTAGTTTAACGGTCATAAGATGGATTTAATAAATTACATAACAATAAAGTTATTTGGTCATTTTAATAAAATATTTTAATACTCATAAGGTAGACTATTAATAACTTATATAATAATAAAATTGGTTAATTTAAGCATTTACCATAACCTTTATTGTTTGAACCTTTTTTTTTAAATGTGTGAGTATACCACACTGAACATAAACCTGTACTTTTTAGGAGCTTTGTGATTTTATTGTGATTAGGATCATATATTATGAGCATATATTTTTGTGTTTGCTATAGCTATAGATATGGGCAGTATTGGAAATTGAGCTGAAATATCATTCCAGGGCATGTTCTGAAAACTGTTTATTGCTAAATTTTTACTAAATCCTTGATATCAGTTTGTTTCCTTGTCACTTGTCTTTCTTTTAAGAAATAAATTACAACTCTTTCAAAAATGTTCTGAATTATTTCTGTAGCACTCTATACTGCTGCCTTTGTTATCCTCAGTGTACATTTGTTTTTCACTTTCCCTCATTGGATGTTAGCTTTGTTAACATTCATGTATCGTATTTTAATCTACTTAATTGCATATGAAGCAGTAGTATTTGTCACCATTTTAAGAATCTGCATTAATAGTTCCCTAAAACAAATGCGTTAATTTACTTATGGCAGCGGTAACATAATATGTAGAAAATCCGGTCACTGTTGCTTTTCTGTGTTAGACTCATGGTCTGGTTTATCCATGTTTATATTTTAGAGATGCATACCATGAGTCCCATGAGGAGAGCAATGGTTTTAACCCATCCGTCATTTCTCTGTCCATCAAACTTCTGTTAACTGCTTAATATGTGCTGGTACTATCCTAGCAGCTGAAATGCAGAAGTCGATTTCCCTATCCTCAAGGAGCCTTGAGTCTCTCCTCCTGGCTGAAGATCCGGTGTTCCCTATGAACTCATATTTCCTTGATCATTGTGAATTATTTCGATTTGTTATTACATATTTTCTATTATTATATAATTCTCAACATTGCAACTTTTTGTTCTTCAGTTACACCTTTATTAAGGAGAAGCTAATGTAATTAATGTATTGCAGTATATTGCAAATGGCTCTATTTTAGAGAATATAGCTTAGCCCCAGAGTCAAAATGGGATTTCAAATGCCGACACTACCCCCACTACCCAGCAAAAAGAAAGGAGCAATTTAGGGATGAATAGAAGACTGACTTTTAAGCACTTATTGGATAGTGTCAAAGCATTGCTAGGAATTTTGCAGTCTGGGAAGAGGAAGAAAAGGAGCTTCCCGTTATCTGTCTTTTCCTCTCACACACAAACATACAAATATATTTATATTTTATATATTTACTAATTATAATGTTCATGTTTTTATTTTCCATTGGGCTCTATTATTAGTATGTGGTAGATTCCTACTTCTTCGGTGCACAGTATTATTTAATAAAACAGTAGACACCTAATAAACCCCTAAAACGTAGTTGATTGGTCCTCTGGTAATTGATTTATAATTAAATTTATATATGTCTTCTCCTGGTTTTGACTTATGGGATGAGAGAGTCTTGATAAGGAAGACTGAGGTCAGTTCGACACTGGAACAGAATTTTTAAACTAGTTGTTCTAACTTACTCAGTTCTCGTTGCTTTTCCCTTTATGTGGGTATGGTTTGGAGAGGAGAGAGTGGGCATTGTGGTTCCTCATCTTCAAAAGATTCTTTTTAGGTTAGAACAAAATCGGAATAGCCTTGATATTGACACATGCTGAAATCTGTGACGCCAATCCCAGTCTTTTCCTTTCAAATTCTAGTATAAAACAAAGTTAACAAAATGTAATATTAAAAGATGATAATCCAGCTTGAGAGAAGTAGCGTATTCATAAAGGAAACTTATTATCAGAATTGAGTTATTTAAATTTCCATTTGTATAATGAGAAAACCTACATGAGAAAAATGCATAGTATGAGATTGGAGCCACCTGCTGGCTCATAAAATAATAATTTGTATCCTAAAAAAATATATTTCAGACAACTGAGAAAAATCAAAGATGATAATAGTTGTTGAAACAAGTTTCCATTCAAACATTGTTATCTTATGACTATTTTAAAGAGTTTTGTAGTTTATGCTTTGGAAGGTATCCTATCCAACTATCCTATCCTACAGGATCTTGATAGTTCTCATCTTTAATTTTATATTTCTCCTCTTTTAGATCTTAATGTATTATCATAAGACCCAGAAAACACTGAAAATATCTTTAGTTGGCCAAAGGCCAGTTATTGCACTTTGGCTAATATTTTGTTTTACAGGTCTCCTTTCTAGGTGTTAAAAACTGCCCTATGAGGGGTAGCGGAGCTGTGTCCACTTCTAGTGAATTCATTCTCAATCTGTGATGAGATTAGAATCTTTTAAACTCATGAAAATTCCCAGAAGCTGTGGATGGCTGATAAACAACTCAATGAGAGTTTCTAGAAGTTCTTAGTTTAGATACAGTTTGAATTTTTCAGTGCTGGTAATCTGTCTCCATGTCCTGACTTAACCTTTTCTGTGTGTCCATCTTAAATTGATGAGGTAAAGTCAGATATTATTCAAGCCTTGCTCATATATTTCAAGTAGCTTTTTTCATAATATCAGTCTTGTAGAATCAACTCTAGAGATGTTACATGACTTTTTCTGTCAGATATCTAGGAATTTGTTCCCATTTCATGGTAGTAAAGACAGAATTTCTAGATATGACAGTGCTAATTACTACCTAGCTGTCCAGTTGTTAGCAAGTCAATTTAAATCTCTTATTTTTGTTTTCTTAATCTCCAAAATATTAGAATGGGGCTAGATAGATAATTTCTTGAGTTCTCTTTAGCATAATTTTTCTTGTGGATCTGTGTTGATTCTGTGAAGAAACTGTGAAGGTAGACAATGACCTCTTAACCGTCTCTTGTATTGCTATTTCTATTTGCATTTTAAATTTTGTTTTCTTTTGCTGGAGTGATTATTTCTGTCGTCAGCACTTAAAAGAGGAAGGTAATGTCCCGTGGTCATATATGCTATATTTAACAGTAAAATGCCACACTCTCCTCCCTGTTTGCCAGCATACATTTTTATCCCTCAAGAATATTATTTAAACATTTATTAAACACTTACTATATAGCAGGCTGGTGCCAGGCACTGGAAACAGTAATGAATGAAACACAATTCCTGTCCTCAGGGAACTTTCAGTATAGTGATTTTTGGTTTGGTTACAGTGTAATCTCCTCAGCCCTGATAGTCCTTCTGTATGCTCTAGTGTATTCTTCTATCTTCCTTGTTAGGAGTGTTAACCTGAGATGAGTCGATTTCTTTATGTCCTTGCTTGGTGATTATAGTAAATTTCAGTGTTCTTTTAGGGTGAGGAAAGTATATGTTGACGATCTTGTAAAGATGACATATACATCTTTTAGGGCATAATATATTTCTGAATGATGAGAAATTAATTTCTTCATTGGTCACTATATTGTAGGACAGTCATAAATGAATGAAGCATAGGTTGAGCTTGACACATTTAAAGAGACCTTGAAGTTAAAGAAGAACCTTTAAATCTACTGAGAATGGTTCTTGGAATAATTTAAGAGGCAGAATGGGTGTTTTGTATCCTTGAAAACTCTTTGAATGGCAACTTTATATACTAGATTATATTTAACTTTCCCTTACTCAGCTGTTTGTCAGAGACCATGAATTGTTTTATTCCTGAATTAAGAAGTCTTAAGAAGTCGCATTACACTCTGGTTTTACATACCTTTGGCTCTGTAAGACATCGGAGGAGGTGTCATTTGAAAAATATCGTTTCTTCAGCCATCTAAGTTCACTAGTGCCAACTAGCTTGCACTTTTGTGGCTTTATACTTATAAATATGTATCAGTGTTTTTCACTGGGTAAGGTGTGTGTTGTACAAGAGACAAAGAACTTATGAATTCACTTCATTATGTCCAAAAGATAATCCGAGAGACTTATTTACTCTGGCATAGCTCTTCATGCTGCTTTTTGCATGGGGAAGAAAAAGTGCCGTACAAGAATTTTATAGGACAGCTAACTTAAAATGTAGTTTTATCATTAGTTCAATATTAACATTAGTTTTTCCATTCATGTAAGTAAACTTAGGAGGTCTGCTTGAAGAATTGAAAGTATTTTAGAAATAGTTTAATTTTAATTTCAGATAATTTCACTGTGAATATATTTTATAAAACTTGTAGCCAGAGTCCTTATGTTAATCTTGAATGTCATCACAGCAGTGATTTTTAAAAAGACCATTAATGTAGTATAATCTGTACTTTTCTTGGGTAAAATGATTGTCATAATCAGACGGTTATTGTAATATTCTAACACCCATTCCTGAGATGTCCTGTTATGTGAAATAAAAAAGATAATAATGATAATGATGCTAATGATCGGGTATAATACAGGCATAATAGCATATGTCTACTGATACCTTATCTTTACTTTCATAGCTCTTGATCTCATTCATAAGGCTGACATCGTTCTTATTTTTACCTTTTCTCTTACTTTAACACATAGGGATGTGAGCTTATTTCAACTCCTGATCAAGTCCGTACTGACTTTACCAAGTGCCTTGAAGTGCTCCAAAAAAAGATAGAAGAAAAAGACCTACAGGTAAGATATGTACCCATTTGGTGGTTGGAATCTTACTACCCAGGATGTGAAAGATCCTGTTTAAAGTTTCTACTCATCTAAAAGCATTATTGACTTTTGTGCCAATTTTTTGGATTCCCTGTCCGGTTTTTTCAGTATATCGAATAAATCTGTACTTAGCTGCCAAGACATTAATGTGTGCACTTAAACCACAGGTCACAGATTCAAATGCCTTACAGTGGTAAGGTCACAAAAGGGGGAAAAGTGGACCTTGGATAATGTAATCAAAACTGGCAGTTCATTTTTGGCCTAAAGTGAGTAGCAACTTTTCATCTCTAGTTGATTGTTGTCGTGCAGAGCTATGTGTTTTTTCACATGTGTGTTTAAATATTGTCTGGGCAAAACAAACAGACAAACAAATATGGCTTAGATTTGGCCCATGGGTCATCATTGCAAACTCTTATATAAACAAATAAATATTAGCGACTTTTTTTATTTTTAAATCAGAGAAGAGTCTGCTGCTTTGCACTTGTGGACTCTTTGAGGTATTCGGTAATGATTTTCCCCTAGCATTCAAGTGTTTAATCACATTAATTAGCTAATGCACAAGTTTATAGTTTATTATATTTTACAATATTTTTTGATACTTGTTGAAACGGTATGCAAAAATTTTTAAGCCTGTTTTTAGTGAAGATCAACAAAATTAAACATGAAGTGCAGAATGACAGTTGACCATTATTTTTTTGGCAGAGGCAAGAAGGTAAGCTGAGATGCAGGATCAAATATGTAATTTTAAACTAAGAAAACACCCTTGTATATTAGAATGCTTTTGATAGTACAAATAATAGGAGATACATTTAAACCTGGCCTCAATCATCAAGTGGGATAGGGCAGTCTTCAGACACAGCTCAGCCAGGTCTCACGTCTATGTTTTGGTTGTCTTGACCCTGCTGTGTAGGCTTTGTCTTCAGCCTGGTTTCCCTGATTGTCTCCAATGGCCACCTGTAGCAACTTTTTATCCTTTCACATCTGGGGGGAGTAAAGGGGAGGGACGTCACTTCCCACCATCATCAAACTTAAGTCCTAAGATCTCTCCATTAGGTCACTCTTGGTTTTGGTGAAGGAGGATGAGAGTATCCTGATTGTCTTGGACTGGAGCGGGGAGTGGGGTCAATCCGCTCGTCTCATGTGTCAATCTACATGGCTAATACCCATGTGAGAGGACAAGATAGGTGTTGGAGAGGGAACCCTGACAAAAACTTACTCCCTCGCAAAAGTTTATCAGAGATTGATTATAGCATATATTTACTAGGTTGAGGTAGTAGATCCTTTTCTCCCTTTGAAGAAAAGCCTTGTTAACTATCATAATTGGGAAGTAGCTCATTGCGCAAACCCAACAAAAGTAATTGAGCGAACATTTCTTATCTCTGTTGTAGCTTGAATTATGCCAAATGTATTATGCTATTTCTAGCAATAAATTGCTATAATTAAATATTTGTTTAATGAAAACAGAACACAGCCCATTGAGAGTTATCTAGTTCATCCAGACATAGCTGATTTTGAGTTTCTTCGAAAAAATATTATAAATCTTCACAACTGTGTTTCAATTCTCCCAGCACCTCCAGTGAAATTATTGAAAGCTGGGAATGCAATTATGTGAGTCTCATTTGTTGTGTCTAATTGATAGTATCTATAATACAGTATTCAGTCATTGACTCTCAGAGCAAATACAACAAGACCAAAATCCAGAGAGAGCCTCAAACTGGGGAAAGGGGGTAATTGGGTGTATATAATCTGCGAGACAAATCTGACAAAGTCTTGGCCAGTCCAGTGAGGAGGCCTGAAGCAAGAGGACCTGTCAGAGGACTCCTGCATTGGGCAGAAAGGGCCAGACCTCCTCCTTGCACCCAACTTAGTCATGGACTGGAGGCTGCCAGAGAAGAGGGTGTCCTTGGTGGCATGCTGTCCTGCATCCTGAAGGAGTTGCCGCTGGACCACGACAGCCAACTGCCCTCTTACAGCTCAACAGCGAGTTCTTTCTGGGGGAAGCAGAGTAGTGCACCTCCAAGGTGGCTGCAGGCCCCTGGCATGATTTGGGCCCGGTGCATTCTCCAACTTCATCTTGCATCACTGTTTCTCTTTGTTCCTAAAATATGCCATATTCCCTCTACTCCATTGCCTAAGGTGTTTTTGTACATGTTGCCTCCTCTGCCTACAACTTTTTGAATATTTTTTGCATATTTCCTTGTCTTTGCCTAGACATCTTAAGGGAGGACTTTCCTTCACCATCCCTCTAGGTTAGACTCTACATTTCTATACTCTCTTTATTTCTCCTTTAAGGCACTCTGAACACTTCTAATAATTTTGTTATTATTTCTGATTGTTTGCTTGAAGCCCTTCTTCCCAGCCTGCCTGTATAGCCATGAAGCTGGAATCAGGTCTGTCTTGTTCACGATTGAACAGCAGCACTTTGAATTTAAGAGGTGCTCTGGGAGTGTTGGGGCCATCTTACACACGATGGGAATGCACAGGAGAGGAGAACATAACACAATTAGGGGAAAGTCTCTTTAGAGAAGGCTGCGACATAATAAACAAATAGGAGTTAGATGGCGAAGGGGAGAAGAGTGTGCGAGGAGAAGCAGTGTGGCACCCAGGGAGGATGGGTGGCATGTCGGTGACCAACCGCAGATAGTTTGAAGTTTTAAGACGGAGAACGGTGTGATTAGTTTGATGTTTTAAAAAGCACAGGTAGATAAACTGAAGGCTACGTTACAAACAATGAAAACTTTCTAAGGTAGCTCTCATTCACACTGAAAAAGGTGGTTATATTAAATCTGACGAAATGGGGTATCTGTGAGCTTCCACCTGATTTTACGTTTAATCTGGAAGTACAACATTGTATTTGGTTTAATGTGACAGCAAGAGCAAAGCAAGATTAGAAAGATTAGAAAGGAAAGTAATAGAAGATTCCCCTCCACACATCCTCCTACCCCCAAGTGAGATCATCATGAGGGCTTTTAAAAATTTCTCCCTGAGATACACGTAAACTGCATCAAAAAATCCTTTCTACTTCTCCACCTAATAAATCCTTTCAAATTATCATACATTTTTATTTTTCCACTTATTAAGTTATAAATATAAATTTGTAATCAGTGTCTATATTTTATAGTAAGATCTTATAAGCATGAACTATAAAATGTTAATTATAATGTAAGTAAATTGAACGCAAAGTAGTATTTCATATGTGAAGGAACTATACTGTATAACATATTAGAACTTTTTAGAATTTGAATAAGGGTCCATCCTTATCTTAAAAGAGTTTACTATCTAGAACATAAGATTAATTAAAAAAGAAAAAAGATTTCCTTAAGTTATTTATTTATTTATTTTAAACCTTCTCACCCTCAACTTTTATTCTTTGGCAAAAGCTTTCTCTGATACATGTGAATTTTTAATACTTTGCTTTTGTGTTTACCATATTGTTTATCTGTAACTGAGTCATGAATAATATATTATTAGGCTGCCATCTGATATGACCGAATCTTCAAAGCACACGTATATTTTCTGATGCTGTGATACACACTTGGGATATAAACCCTGGAATTCAGTGCAAAATATTGAAAGCAATTGCTCCAAGTTTCTGAAAATGCAAGATGTATGTTGTTTAGGATGAAGCAGAAATAAATCTAGGTTATAAGGCCCTAAGAATTATAGGTCTCCCAAAATACAGTTTTGGATATTTCCTAGTATTATATGGCAATAGAATCAGTTACTTCAATTTCTGGTGTTTTAAACACAGAATTTACATTTGACAAAATTTGGGCAGAAAAATTGCCATTAGTTTCAAACTGTATGTTATGTAGGTTTAAATTCATACTAGTTTTATTTGCTAAAACTTCAATACATTTAGCCCCTTTATACTGTTATTTTTTAAGCAGTTTTTTATCACATTATGCAAGATGCTAAATAAATACTATATGAATGAGAGCAAATGCCTAAATTTTATACGCGCGTGTGCACACACACACAATAACTACAAGTTAAATACTACATAAAGACTATAGGATTATTGCATATTAAGGTTTTTTTTTAATTCTTTTAATAGCCTAAGCAAATATTGAATTGGGATTTATATGTATTAGGATAGTTTCTATGTATTTATGCTGAATTGGAGTTCTCAATTATTGATAATTAGGACTTTGGTAAGGAATATTAGATAGTCTTTCTATTTAATTCCCACATGGTATTTCTCAAGTCAATACATTATGTTTATACATCTGCAAATATTATGAGTTTTAGAATATATATCTGCAAATACTATGAGTTTTGGAATATTTATTTATATCCACTAATTATCAGGATTGGGGTTAGGTGTACTTTATTGTTTTGTAATGGACTAATGGCTTTGTTTTATGTTCGTACTAAATATCTGTTGCTCCTCACTTGAAAATCAAATTCAAGACTGACTTATCTAATTGGACTAATTACTCATCAATATAATAAGATCTGACTCACAGGGCTGCAGGAAGAACAAAGAGAGTGCTCTGAGAAGTATCTTTCAAGGTTCTCTGGTGTCTTGTACAGCCTGCTCTGATGCACTGATGTCTTTGGCAAGATTCCAATCTCATCTAAAGCAAAATATAATAAATCTGTTGTATGTGTAAATGTGTATTCTAGAAAGGGATAAATACTCTCTTTACAGTACAGAAACCTGGCAGATACCACTTTAATCAAGTAATCAAAATTCATATCATTAGTGATAATGCATGTTGATAGCACATATCTCTCTGTATAGGTATAGGGTGAGAAGGGCAGTTCTGGAGTTCTCTAAAACTTGTAATCCCAGTTTAATTTTTCAAAAAAATCAGAGATACCCAAATTGAAGGTTATTCTACAAAATATCTGACAAATTATACTAATTACATTTTCAAGGTCATGAGAAACAAGGAAAGATTGAGAAACTGTCACAAACCAGAGGAGATGAAAGAGATGTGAAAACTAAATGCAATATGGTATTCTGATGTATATACTGACATGGAAAAAGGACATTAGTGGAAAAACTGGTGAAATGTGAATAACGTCCAGACTTTAGTTAATAGTAGGGTACCAGTGTCGATCTTAGTTTTGACAGTGGTTATATAAGATGTTAACATTGATGGAAACTGGGTGAAGGATATACTTTCTGTACTGTCTTTGGAACTTTTTACTAAATCTAGAATTATTCCAAAATGATAGTCTACTTGAAAAAAATATGTTCACTGTTTCAAATATGCTATGACTCTAGAATAATGTAATCTTTTTGACACGATTCCAAGAAATATAGAAGAAAAAGGGAAATACTTCTTAGCACTTAGGCAAATCAAAATACCTTTTTATGAACTCGCTCACCTTTAATGTGTTTCCTCAAAAAAGTTTCAAGTTGCAAGTCTCTGCTGCTTGTTTAGACAACTGTTTTACATGAAAACTGTCCTTGCTTGAACATCTTAGCTGGGAACTTGATAGCGTTTAAACTATGGTGACAGCCCAGGTCCTCATCCTTCCCAGTTTCCCAAGAGATCCACTTCAAAGTATGGTAGGACTCAATCAAAGATAGAACTGGCACCGGATGTGATTTTATCAGAATTGACTCTAGAGGGAGTAACTGTCTTTATTCCTGCGTGCCCTCCTTACCTGTCAAACTCCTGTGGTCTCCATCACCACCTCCATATGCTCCCCACTCTTCTTAGGTTGATATTCTGTCATACCTGCCTTTTACTTTGATGTTGTTTCCCTGGGCTTCTGTGCCATTAACTCTCTAAGGTATACGTCTAATCTGGAACTCCAAAGCCCCTATTTCTAACTGCTAACTGGGAGACCAGAGGAACTTCATTTCAGTGTCTAAAATAAAATTCATCATCTTTCTCACAAAGTCTTATTTTCTCTTTATTTTCTGTCTCTTTGGATGGCACTACCGGCCATCCACCTAGCAGAAACCTGAGAGTAAGCTTACATTTTACTATACCATCCCTTGGCAGGTCTCAGTTCCTTTAATTCTACAAGTATCTCTCATGCCCACTGTGTTCTTTCCAGTCTTGCTGCTACTATGTTAGTTCAGACCTTTATCATTCCTCACTCAGGTTATTTTATTAGCCTTCTGTTTGACTCCCTTCACTCCATTCTCTTACTAAAATTCATGTCCTATATCTTTTTTTTTTTTTTAATAGTGCTTGGCTTTTTTTTTTTATTGATGTTTTAATAGTTTTTAACATTGTGAAATTTTGGGTTGTACATTTTTGTTTATCCATCACCATATATATGACTCCCTACAACCCTTGTGCCCACCCCCCACCCGCATTGCCCCTGGCAACCACAATACAGTTTTCTCTGTCTATGTGTTGGTTTATATTCCACATATGAGTGAGATCATACAGTGTTTGTCTTTCTCTTTCTGGCTTATTTCACTTAATATAATACGCTCCAGGCCCATCCATGTTGTTGCAAATGGGACGATTTTGTCTTTTTTTATGCCTGAGTAGTATTCCATTGTATATATATACCCCATTTTCTTAATCCAGTCGTCAGTCGAGGGACACTTAGGTTGCTTCCACTTCTTGGCTATGGTGAATAATGCTGCAATGAACATAGGGGTGCATAAGCCTCTTTGGATTGTTGATTACAGGTTTGTTGGATAGATTCCCAGTAGTGAGATGGCTGGATCATAGGGCATTTCTATTTTTAATTCTTTGAGGAATCTCCATACCGTTTTCCATAGAGGCTGCACCAGTTTGCATTCCCACCAGCTGTGTATGAGGGTTCCTGTTTCTCCACATCCTCTCCAACACTTGTTGTTTTTTGTCTTGGTGATTATAGCCATTCTAATGGGCGTGAGGTGATATCTTAGTGTTGTTTTGATTTGCATTTCCCTGATGATTAGTGATGTTGAACATCTTTTCATGTGCCTATTGGCCATCAGTATATCTTCCTTGGAGAAGTGTCTGTTCATTTCCTCTGCCCATTTTTTTTTTTTTTTGTGAGGAGATCAGCCCTGTGCTAACATCCGCCAATCCTCCTCTTTGTTTTTTTGCTGAGGAAGACGGCCCTGGGCTAACATCTGTGCCCATCTTCCTCCACTTTATATGGGACGCCGCCACAGCATGGCTTGCCAAGCAGTGCGTCGGTGCGCACCCGGAATCCGAACCAGCGAACCCCGGGCCGCCGCAGCGGAGCGCGCGCACCTAACCGCTTGCACCACCGGGCCGGCCCCCCTCTGCCCATTTTTTGATTGAGTTGTTTGTTTTTTTGTTGTTCAGTTGTGTGAGTTTTTTATATATTATGGAGATCAACCCCTTGTCAGATGTGTGTTTTGCAAATATTCTCTCCCAGCTAGTGGGTTGTCTGTTCATCTTGATTCTGGTTTCATTTGTCTTATAGAAGCTCTTTAATCTGATAAAGTCTCACTTGTTTATTTTTTCTTTAGTTTCCCTAGTCTGGGTAGGCATGTCATCCGAAAAGATTCCTTTATGACCAATGTCAATTAGTGTGTTGCCTATATTTTCTTCTATGAGTTTTATAGTTTCAGGTCTCACCTTCAGGTCTTTAATCCATTTTGAGTTAATTTTTGTGAATGGCGATAGCAGATGGTCCACTTTCATTCTTTTGCATGTGGCAGTCCATTTTGCCCAACACCGTTTATTGAAGAGACTTTCCTTTCTCCCTTGTATGTTCTTAGCACCTTTGTCGAAAATTAGCTGTCCGTGTATGTATGGTTTTATTTCTGGGCTTTCAATTCTGTTCCATTGATCTGTGTGTTTTTGTACCAGTACCATGCTGTTTTGATTACTATTGCTTTGTAGTATGTTTTGAAGTCAGGGATTGTGATGCCTCCTGACTTTTCTTTTTTCTTAGGATTGCTTTAGCTATTCGGGGTCTTTTGTTGCGCCATATAAATTTTAATATTCTTTTTTCTATTTCTGTGAAGAATGTCATTGGGATTCTGATTGGGATTGCGTTGAATCTGTAGATTGCTTTAGGTAATATAGACCTTTTAACTATGTTTATTCTTCCAATGCACGTACATGGGATATCTTCCCATTTCTTTATGTCATCATGGATTTTTTTCAATAATGTCTCATAGTTCTGATTGTATAGGTCATTCACCTCCTTGGTAAGATTTATTCCTAGGTATTTTATTCTTTTTGATGCAATTGTAAATGGTATTATCTTTTTGAGCTCTCTTTCTGTTAGTTCATTATTAGCATACAGAAATGCAACTGAGTTTTGTAGATTGATTTTGTACCCTGCAACTTTGCTGTAGTTGTTGATTATTTCTAATAGTTTTCCAACAGATTCTTTAGAGTTTTCTATATATAAAACCATGTCATCTGCAAATAGTGAGAGTTTCACTTCTTCGTTACCTGTTTGGATTCCTTTATTCCTTTTTCTTGCCTAATTGCTCTGGCCAAAACCTCTAGTACTATGTTGAACAGGAGTGGTGAGAGTGGGCAGCACTGCCTCATTCCTGTTCTCAGAGGAATGGCTTTCAGTCTTTCCCCGTTGAGTATGACGTTGGCTGTGGGTTTGTCATAAATAGCCTTTATTATGTTGAGGTACTTTCCTTCTATTCCCATTTTGTTGAAAGTTTTTCTCATAAATGGATGTTGTATCTTGTCAAATGCCTTCTCTGCGTCTGTTGAGATGACCATGTGGTTTTTATTCTTTGTTTTGTTGACGTGATCTATCACATTGATTGATTTGCAGATGTTGAACCATCCCTGCCGTCCCTGGTATAAATCCCACTTGATCATGGTGTATGATCTTTTTAATTTATTGCTGTATTTGGTTTGCCAATATTTTGTTGAGGATTTTTGCATCTATGTTCATTAGCGATATTGGCCTGTAATTTTCTTTCTTTGTATTATCTTTGTCTGGCTTTGGTATCAGGGTGATGTTGGCCTCGTAGAATGATTTAGGAAGTGTTCCATCTTCCTCTATTTTTTGGAATAGTTTGAGAAGGGTGGGTATTAAATCTTCTTTGAATGTTTGGTAAAATTCACTGAAGAAGCCATCTTGTCCTGGACTTTTATTTTTTGGGAGGTTTTTGATTACTATTTCAATCTCTTTACTTGTGATTGGTCTCTTCAGATTCTCCATTTCTTCTTGGTTCAGTTTTGGGAGGTTGTATGAGTCTAAGAATTTATCCATTTCTTCTAGATTGTCCAATTTGCTGCCATATAATTTCTCATAGTATTCTCTTATAATCCTCTGTATTTCCATGGTATCCATTGTAATTTCTCCTCTTTCATTTCTAATTTTATTTACTTGAGCCTTTTCTCTTTTTTTCTTAGTAAACCTGGCTAAGGGTTTGTCGATTTTGTTCATCTTCTCAAAGAACCAACTCTTTGTTTCATTAATCCTTTCTACTGCTTTTTGGTCTCAATTTCATTTATTTCTGCTCTGATTTTTATTATTTCTCTCCTTCTGCTGACTTTGGACTTTGTTTTTTCTTCTTTTTCTAGTTCTGTTAGGTGTAATTTAAGGTTGCTTATTTGGGCTTTTTTTTGTTTGTTAAGGTGGGCTTATATTGCTATGAGTTTCCCTCTCAGGACCGCTTTTGCTGCATCCCATATGGTTTGGTATGGCATATTTTCATTTTCGTTTGTTTCCAGATAGTTTTTGATTTCTCCTTTAATTTCATCAGTGATCCATTGGTTGTTCAGTAGCATGTTGTTTAATCTCCACATTTTTGTCACTTTCCCCGTCCCTTTTTTTTTTTCATGGTTCATTTCCAGTTTCGTAGCATTATGGTCTGAAAAGATGCTTGTTATGATTTCAATCTTCTTAAATTTATTGAGGCTTGCTTTGTTTCCCAACATATGGTCTATCCTTGAGAATGTTCCATGCGCGCTTCAGAAGAATGTGTAGTCAGCTGTTTTTGGATGGAGTGCTCTGTATATGTCTACTAGGTCCATCTTGTCCAGTTTTTCATTTAAGTCTACTGTTTCTTTATTGACTTTTTGTCTGGATGATCTATCCATTGATGTAAGTGGGGTATTAAAATCCCCTACTATCATTGTGTTGTTGTTAATGTCTCCTTTTAGGTTTGTTAATAGTTGCTTTATGTACATTAGTGCTCCTATGTTGGGTGCATATATATTTATAAGTGATATATCTTCTTGGTGGAGTGTCCCTTTTATCATTATATATTTCCCTTCTTTGTCTTTCTTAACCTGTTTTATCTTGAAGTCTACTTTGTCTGATATGAATATGGCAACACCTGCTTTCTTTTGTTTGCCATTAGCTTGGAGTATTGTCTTCCATCCTTTCACTCTGAGCCTGTGCTTGTCTTTAGTGCTGAGATGTGTTTCCTGGAGGCAGCATATTGTTGGGTCTTGCTTTTTAATCCATCCTCCCACTCTGTGTCTTTTGATTGGAGAGTTCAATCCATTTACATTTAGGGTAATTATTGATATATGAGGGCTTAATGTTGCTGTTTTGTCACTTATTTTCCATGTCCTATATCTTAAATATATATCTGCTTGAAATCTTTTGTTGTCTCCCAGTTATTCAGTAAGTATTTGTTCAGTGAATAAATATATTTCCAATACATCAAAGTAAATTCCAAAGGACATTGTGGGAAATCTTAGCTGGCATGTAGATTCTTTGAACAAATCTTCTTAGTAGCATTCTTGATGTCATATTAATTCTCCTGTGACACGTGTCCAGATGCTTAGCATCCTTATTATCTGTACCAATTGTAATAATGAATATGCTTATTATTAGAAGTATTAGTCTCCAACACATCGTAATTAGAGGTCAGGTGTTCAGATGCTTGGGATAGGCTTGGCGCTCTTTCTAGCTGCATGACAGTAGAAAGTTATTTAAGTTCTTTAATATATATAATATATATTGTATATATGCATAATATATTTTATAAAATATATATAATGTGATCTTTTGATCTTGTAATAAATTTCATAGAATTTTATAATTAGACAATGTTTTTAGAAATCTCTTAGACTAGATAAAATTTATAGCCCAGGTTCATGTACTCACCATAGTATATTGTTTCTTTTATTTTTCCTTTTCTTTTTAATGGAAACAGTTTTTTTTTAATTGAGGAATGATTGACATACAACATTATATTAGTTTCCTGTGTACACATAATGATTTGATATTTGTATATATTGCAAAATGATCACCACAATAAGTCAAGTTAACATCCTAACATTGTTTCTTTTGGACATATTCTAATTTTACATAATTTTCTTAAAATCAGACACTTGAATTAAAAGGAATACTCCTTACCTGTTGAAGTATTTTCTAGGGGAGGTCTTCAACTTCCCCTCTGCCCAGGGAACCAAGGAGAATGGTATCTATGTGTTTAGTAATGGAATCCAACAGGGAGGTGAGTTGCATGCCCCAGCTAACCATCGTTTGCATCTTGCCTGGATGGAGAGAGAAAAGGGTGATGTGCTCCAGCTTCTCCAGTCCTGCAATGGACATTGTGTGCCTGATGCTGACTGAGGGGTATATTTCTCCAAGATTAGTCAAAAGTGCACTTTAGAGTCCAAAGGTGTACTTTCTCCCTTTAGATAGACCGTGCAAGCTACTGGGGATCTTCTTCCAGTCAGTTTAAAAAACTTTTATCTAGTACCTGTCTGCTAAGTCATTATGCTATAATTAGGTGACTTAATCCACCTCAAATAGTCTCCAGTCTAATGGAGGAGACAGATGTACATGTAGCCAAAGAATAATCTAGACTATAATAAATGGTCTAACTTGCCTCTGCAGAATAGATTCAACTTTGATTTTTTATAATTGTTTATATAGAACCCTTCTCTATTTCACCCTTTCACTTTTTAGTTGAGAAAATGGGATAGTATGATTATTTTCGCTAATGAAATTGCAGCTCATGTCAGTGAGGCCTTCCATGACCACTCTCTTTAAAATAGCACCCGTCACCCCACCTCCTGTCTGATTCCTTGGCTCAGCAGTCCTGTACCCTGCCCTGCTCGATTTTCTCCATGGCACTTGTCGCCATCTGACATATGTAGGGTATTGGTTTCTATTACATCTTTGCTTACGGGAGTATAAACTTCATGTGGGCAGGGAATTGTGTGTGTTTGTTCTCTGCGATGTCCCCAGCACTGAAAACAATACCTGGCACATAGTGGGCACTCCCTAAATATTTATTGAATGAATGAATATGTATATATATGAGAGAATCCTTTCTTAGCAAGCCTTTTCAATAAATGTTGGCAAACTTTGTTAAGTAATCTGCTTTACCTTGAACAATGCTTATTCCACTGAGCCAGCTCTTGTTCCATTAGAATTGAAAATTTTTTGGTTTTCGCAGTACATGGAGATATCCACTATTACTTGATCATATATATACCTGTGGTTTTTTCTCCATTTTATCGGGCAGGGGATGCCTGTTGTGTGTGACTAAAAATGCTGCAGTTCATATAATACTTTCTTTTCATTTCATTAATTGGTATTTTATAACTTGTGGGATATACTTCTTTTTCCAAGTTCTAAGTTACTTGTGAAAGTTGAGAGCTAAAAGATGAAAGTACATAGAGGTTGTCTCATAAGCCCTTAGCATTGTGAACTTGACAAGAACAAATCTTGCCAACTTCCTTGAAGTAATGCTGAAAGCAATACCATACAATTCCAACGTCAGCTCTACAGCTGAGGCATTGTAAGACTTTTATGACAGGTTTCTCCAGCTTCTTGCCTGTGCGTATCTATCTCAAAGGGATGTTGTAAGCTTAAATTGATAACTTTTCTGAAATTCTAGAAAGCAGCATGACGTACGCACACACAAAGATATTCAGCTATACGTATTGTCTACACAAACTGCCTCCTGCTTTCTAGTATATAGTCTACATTGTTCTCTTTGTTGAGTGCCAAAGTAACCACTTATACATTCAAGTTCCGGAACAAATGCTGTGCAAGCTAAGTATCAGATGAGGAAGCAGGGAGAAAAATATTTCTGGACCAGTGAACGAGCAGGCTGTTTCCTAGGTCATTTAGAGAAGCCTTCAAAGAGAAATTCACATCTCTGTTTTTCCTTCTTCTTAGAGAGCAGCAGTCTTTTTTATAGTGCTGTGCAACAAGAGAAAATGGATACACCCAGTGCTTTGAAGTGACTTGGGAAACGTTGCTACAGATATAAAAAGCTTACTGCCTTAGAGGCTGTGGCAGGCTGATTCATCCCTGCCAGAGGAGAAGCTGCTTTTATAGGACCCGGGACAAGGGTTAAGTTTATCTGCTTACCAGGAATCTCAGTTGGATGACTCATTTGCCAGATAAAATTTCTTATTGATGCAGAGAAGTACAGGTATGGTTGGTGTGGTGCTCTTCTGCAGAGGAAACACTGACCTTATGTGAAAAGAACTGTTTTATTATGAGTTACTGCATTGTGAGGAGGCGGAAACTGGAGATGGAGGAGGAGCTATATCTTGAGGACTTCTGTAAGAGTAATGCACATATAATAGAACATCCTGAAATTGCTTAGTAGCTTATAAAATTTCTCCTTCTCATTCTGCGGATCTCTTAGCAAAACATGTTACATGTGGCAGTACCTACATCCGTAATTATGATTGTCCGTAATAATAGTACCTATATATATATTTTTTTTTTGGGAGGAAGATCGGCCCTGAGCTAATATCTGCCAATCCTCTTTTTTGCTGAGGAAGACTGGCCCTGGGGCTAACATCCGTGCCCATCTTCCTCCACTTTATGTGGGATGCTGCCACAGCATGGTTTGACAAGCGATGCGTCGGTGTGCGCCTGGGATCCGAACCGGCGAATCCGGGGCTGCCGCAGCGGAGCGCACACACTTAACTGCTTGCGCCACCGGGCCGGCCCCAGTACCTATATGTTTAAGAAATGATTTGTTTAAGTCATGACTGAAGAACTGAAATGATGTTACTGCTTATCACAGGAATGTATATATCAGATCAATATATTTTCAGTGGTACTTAAGTAATCAGGAGAAGAGAGATATATACACAGAAATACATTCTTCTTTGTGTTAGGTGATGAGCCTAGGTATCTCAGAAAGTTCCATTTAAATCAGAGGAGAAGATGGAATCCTACAGTATTCGCTTTCCATCCTTCTCCTCTCTTAGTAGCTGGAAGTAGAAAATGTCTTGCTGCTTCCATGACCTTCTGATTTTCCAGTAACAGTTCCACGGTCAGTGTGTTGGTCTATGAAAGCAAGTGGCACACTAAAATCCAGATGCATAGAGTATAAATAAGGTGATACCAGCTTCATTCCTCAATCCACTGTAAACCTTCCCCTCTCAACACATATGTGAATGTATATAATTCCCAGTATGAACAGCTGGATCAAGATATTTTGAAACATATTAGGAAATAGGTATATCTGAATTCAAAGTATACTGATCACATTTTAATTCTATTTCCTCATCCATTTCTATTAGAGATTTTAGATGCCTATAAAATTGACCCTAAAGATTTTGATTTTTTTAAAACATCCATATAAATAAAGGAAATTATTTCCGAAAGAAAACTATTGAACAAATATTTTATCCCAGATTGCACTCAGTTTACTATTGTGCTCATGGATATGGAATACGTTTAGCAAAATAGCAAATAGCATTGCCTATAACTTTAAGGTAAAGCTGAGGATGATAAGGTGATCAACTATTTTGTATACATGTATTAGCTGAAGCAAACTTACTACACTGCGAGAAGTAAGCTTTAAGTAATTACTGTCACTGCAGTAACAGTTTTAACGTTCTCATTTTGGCATTATAAAATGGTCCAGTGCATATCTAGAAACCAGAGTGTTAATGACCAAGTGCAAAATTTGCAATCAAAATGTTCCCTGTTCTCCCAGAAGGTGGAAAGGGGATAATTAACATAAACTATTTATATCGCACCAAATTGCAAAACCTAAGGATCGCACTACAGCAAGTCTGATAGCCAGTTATTATGAACTGGCAATAAAAAAAGAAGAGAGTTTTATACCACTAAACCTTGGGAAAATAATGCACCCAAAGTATTACAAATAGCTGAATCTAATCTGTTCAGACATAGGGACCAAGAGTTTTCATTTATCACTTTGGACAAGAGTATGCAGTGAAGACTTATTTTATGGCTGAAGCAAAGCAAGAAATGCGTTGGATGAAAACGAATCATGATGATGCAAGAGAGGATAATTGCTATTAAAAAATGATCACAAGTGCAGAATACTAATCTTCTGGGAGCAAAGCCTCTCTTACCAAAGTCAGTCTGTTTGCAGGAAGCTTTGGAAAATTATCTGTCTACTTTCAACTTGCTCAGTGGTGGGAATGACCAAAGAGAGCAGATACCGCTTCTGTTCCCTAATACTTTGTAACTCAGTTCCCGCAGAACAGGAAGAATTCTGTTTGGTACTCTCTCAAATGTTCCACTTTAGTAGGGCCTAATATATGTTGGAGAATTTTTAGCCAGAGTGAAATATTTCTGGTGCCTTTTGAGGTGAATGGTCAAAAAGGCAGATATGAATTTTTTTATTCTCTACCTAGGAATCATTTAGCTTCTATGGACGACGTTTATATAACAAAAATCCTAATATTCTTTCCAACTCTGCTTCCAAATAGCTAGAATATGATATTATCATATTTTCATTCTTCATTTTACACTAATTACCAACTGTGCTGAAGATGCTATGCTAGGTATTTTGAGTGTTCCAAACTACAAATAATACATTTTCCCATTACTCGTGACAGTCGTTAATTCAGAAGGAATAGCTTTGAATTCCTTTGCCCTAGAAATATCTTCATATCCTGACAGCATGAGAGGTTTGGAGACCATAATCACCTCCAGCAGATTTTATTTTTTATTTTTTTCATAATTTTATTTATTTATTTTTTCCCCCAAAGCCCCAGTAGATAGTTGTATGCCATAGCTGCACATCCTTCCAGTCGCTGTACGTGGGACATGGCCTCAGCATGGCCAGAGAAGCAGTGCATCGGTGCGCGCCCGGGATCCGAACCCCGGGCCGCCAGCAGCGGAGCGCGTGCACTTAACCGCTAAGCCACGGGGCCGGCCCTCCTGCAGATTTTATAACATCCATGTTCTTTGTTTATACAGACCGTGATTTTATGTAATTTGACTTACTCATAAATATATTCCTGACTCTTCAAAGAATTTAATTTTCAGCAGAGATAATAGAATAAAATCATGTAAAAAAAACCCCAGCAAGTATGTGTTTTATTTATTCTATTCAATTCTCCTTGGCACTCACTTCCTGATATAGAGAAATGTAAATAAATGCAAATTTGCTCTTGCCATCCTTGGTGTGCTTACATGGGAAGGAAAAATAACACATTTCCACATTTTTATATGTATCACACTGTTTTGTTTATATGGAAAAAATGTCCCGTCCCTAGGGATCTTAGTGATATGGTTTGAGAACCTATAGTCCAGTTAATCAAGGAAGTATTAGGAATCAGGACAGGTCTGTGAGGAAAGACAGCACTGTTATTACAACCAGGCTTGAAGTGTTGAACTAAAAAATTCAAAGCCTTGCCCAGGGTAAATCAAAAAAGCATTTCCTTATTCTGGGAATGAACTCAGTCATTGTCCTATACTCTGTACTGACCAGGGTACCTGAAATTAAAGTGTTTTCAGGGATCTTTAGTGGCAATTTGAGGGTAAACAAAGAAAAACTCAAACAGTATGTGCAGTAAGAGTTGAAAGGACAAGAAGTGGTCACAGCAGTCGTCAGTGATGGAAAGATTGTGTGGGGTTGACGTGGAGAATCTGTCATCTGTAGTGAAGATTTGAATTTTGATCCACAGGTGATGGTAATAATCCATTAAAGAATTTTGAACAGAAAACCCTAAGATAATTTAGAAAAATAGTTTAATGTGTGAAAGCTGAGTTGAAGGATGGAAATTGTAATGACAGGAATAAAAGAACTAATTATAGGATTCTTTGAAGAATAACTGTTTAAGAATAATCCTCATCAAGAATTTGAGAACAAAATAAGGACCTTAGAAAATAGACTTAAAATATATATTTGGTGATGACTGGTCTTTTTGTTTGCCAGAGACTTAAAGCATGAAGAACGCTGCAACTGTTCAGCTGACACACATCTGTTATGTGTATACCGGCCACTTGGCTAAGTGTCGTAGGTTGAGAAGTGCAAACTGAATGAGATGCAGTTTCTGACTCGAAGAATCCGTGGCCTTTGGAGTGGATGCCTTTGTAAGAGATTATCCTGATATGTTCTCAGTAGTGCTGTAGTGCAAGTCTGATTAGACGAGTGAGAAGCCCGTTGGAAGTGAACTTTTTCCAGTCTAGACCCTCCTCCTACAGGTGGCGACTCAGCTTTGTGTGGAAGGTAGAATAGGAGCTAACCAGAATAAGGGAGTGTTTTATTCTGAACATTCAAGGTTAAAGGTAAAACTCTTAGGTTTGGGATGTCAAAGGGTCACTAATACTGAAAGTGCTAATCACACGTGCACCCTTGGTTAATGCAATATTTACATTTCTTTCCTTTCACAAGCTAACAGAGTGAACTAGCAGGGAGGGGACCACACACACACAACCGTGTTGGGAGGGTCAGTCCCTCCTGGCCGCCTCCACTGCTGACTTGCAGCCAGTGTCAGGGACCTCTGCCAGCAAGTTTCTTCCAGTCTGCACTAGGAGGTTGGAGTCCCCTCCGCTGAGCTCTCCAGAGAGGCACAGGGACAGAGTAAGTTCCCCATGGTCAATGAGGCTGTGAGCTGCCTGGGCTTTTATGCTAAAACCTTTACCTGGGGATTATGGCTTATAGCAGTTAGCAGTCTTAGCTTAGATCCCTATCATTGCCTCCATAGTTTTTCTCTCAAATGCAAACGAGCTTGTATACATTGTTCACTTTTCAGGTATAAATAGGTCGCTTCCTCCACCTTTTTTTTTTTTTTTAACTTTTCTCTAAAATAACATGTTCAAAAACAAGTTTTTATAAACTTTATGACATTTCTTAATATCAGCATATTTACAGTTTAACAAAATTGGATAAAAACAATTTTGTTCATCAAGTTCATTTTTTTAGGAGGTGGAGGTAGGCATCCATTGAAAATGCTTAGAGGAATCACACCCTTTACAGGCAGGGAGGCGAAAGGGGATGGTCCAGGCACTGAGGTTTGAAATCGTGTGGTTTGTTCTGAGAACTAAAGTATTTCTAGACTGTAAATGGGGTGGAAGTTGAGGATGTGACTTATGGGTCAGTACTGGAGGAGACTGGACTATATCTTGTAGGTTCTGGAAAGCCAGTACTTAAGTTTAAGCAGAACATTGGCGTGATCAGATTTGAGATGTAGAAAGCTTCCTCACAGAACCAAGTGGAAGATGACTTGGTTATAGAAGCCCAGGCAGGAGGCCCCTGGGGTTATCCAGGTGAGAATGGTGATGCCTGAATTAAGGCTGCAGCAGGGAGGCTGGAGTAGGAATTATTTGAGAAAAATCCTAAATTTTTTTAGACTTCTTCTCCTCTGTGAATGGACACCTCATTATCCTGGCAATGCAAGAGGCATTATTTCTTTCTCACCCAAACAGGCTTACATTAAACTGCGACTCCTTGGGCCTGGTTGAAATTGAAATGGGATCCCTGTAGTATTGTTTCCACGAGCTGCCAAGATCCAGCCAGGTATATTCTGTGCTTGTCAGTATAGTATATTCTGATACCATAAAATCTGAGGATTTTAATTTCTCTGGTGTCTCATTGTTCTTTACATCAGTCACTGGAATTGTTTTATAGGCTTCTTAAAGCATATTTGATATCGCTATTTTTCTGTCAGTTGATTTGTTTGTGCTCTATCTTGATCTGACTCTTTTCTTCGTAGCCTGCATTGGGTTGTCCATCTTTAAATTAGAGCATCAAACAATTGGACCAAGGAATTTCATCATACTGTTCAAGCCCAACTGTAGTACAGTGCAGATCTTTGCAGGGAGCAAAGAATAATGTCTAAAGGGAGCTTAAGGGGAACTTAAGAATAATGTCTAAGTTTTTTGAGACCCTGGTATTTAATTTTGTTAAGTTGACTGTGTTAGTGTTAGCTGTAATTCTCAAACAGTAGGATAAACATGTGTCTTGGTTTACATGGGATAGTCCCAGTTTATGCCTGTATTCTTGGTGTAATTATTTATAATGTCCCCCTTTACTTTTAAAAGTGTCTCAGTTTGAATGTTAAATTGGATGGTCACCGTATCTATCAGGAAGAGCCACAAAGAAATTGTCCATTTATGCATCTCCAAAATTCAATTTATGGAAAGTAAATGTAATTAAAATATGCTGACAGCCACTGTCCCTGCTGTAGACTTCATGCATGCTGTATCTAAGTCTTTTTGAGGACAAATGGAAGAAAACATGTCATTTGTTACTGAAGGGTTTTTATTGCTGTAATAGAAAAATGAAATTACTTCCCCTTTTGGTGTTACATATTCCTCAGCCAGTCTTGTCATGATTCTATTAAGGCAAATAATACAAAGCCAAGTTTTTCATTTATTTTCTAAACAAAATAGACACAATTATTGTTTAACCTGTTTTAGTGGAAACCAGAGAACCTTACGTGGACTGTTAGAAGTGAAAAGAATCTTGAAAAATATGTTAGTGAATTTAGCCTGTCCCCCTACCCTTACAGATGAGCCACCTAAGTCACAAGGACATAGTGTAACTTGTATGCAGTTACATGGCTCTTAAAGGAGTATACCACACTATAGTCAGATTTCCAGTGTATTTCCAATGTATAATCCAGG
Organism: Diceros bicornis minor; assembly: GCF_020826845.1. Classification (NCBI taxonomy): domain Eukaryota; kingdom Metazoa; phylum Chordata; class Mammalia; order Perissodactyla; family Rhinocerotidae; genus Diceros; species Diceros bicornis. The sequence goes on along the minus strand of NC_080742.1, from coordinate 91,730,943 downwards.
GTTTTGGGGTTCCTTTTGCTAGACGTGATCGCATATGAAGAGTTAAAGGCAACCCTTGCTCCTACTAGTCCCCATTGCTTACAAAAAAAGGTCCATGTAAAATACTCTGATTTGGGTGTAGGAAATGTATAGAAACCAGGTAGAAATGTATTTTTTACATTTTCTGTAATACAGAATATGGCGTAATAGGTATGTGCTGGGTACTTGTGTGTATGTGTGCACAAATACGTTATTTAAAATAATTTATCCACAGGGCTAATAGGAGTGTAACAACACTTTTTAGAATTACAAACGCTGAATCCTTGATGTATTACAACCAATAGAAAACGTGTTAGCCTCTGAGGCTACCTTCCATTCTTTGGAGAATGGTAAGCATATTAAAAAATAAACAGAATTGCCCTAGAATATGTACACCCTCCCTTTTAGTGCCCTCTGAAATTCATGATCCATCCTCACTATAATCCCCTATATTCGCAATGTCTTTATATCCAACTCCAACATAAACTGGGCTTTTCCCTAAGAACAGCAATTCTCTGCAGCCATAGTAGTGCTGCTGTGTTGTTTGTTTTGTCTCCCACGACTTTTTCTAGAATGGACCCTGAAAGTAGGAGTAGGTGTCTTCCCTGCTTTTTGCTGTTTCTACATCTGTGCTGTCCAAAACTCTAGCCACTAGCTACTTGAGCACTTGAAATGTAGCTGGTCCAAATTGAGATGCGCTCTTTTTTTTTTTTTTTGTGAGGAAGATCAGCCCTGAGCTAACATCCACGCTAATCCTCCTCTTTTTGCTGAGGAAGACGGGCTCTGAGCTAACATCTGTTGCCAATACTCCTTTTTTTTCCCCCCAAAGCCCCAGTAGATAATTGTATGTCATAGTTGCACATCCTTCTAGCTGTATGTGGGACGCAGCCTCAGCATGGCCGGAGAAGCGGTGCGTGGTGCGCACCTGGATCCGAACCCGGCCGCCAGTAGCGGAGCGCGCGCACTTAACCGCTAAGCCACGGGGCCGGCCCCAAGAGATGCACTCTTAGTATAAAATACATTGAGGACTTTGGAGACCAAGTGTGAAAAAAATGTAAAATATTTCTAAAATATCTCTCTATGTTTTCCTGCTTTATTGAGATATAATTGACATATAGCATCATGTAAGTTTAAGTTGTACAACATGGTGATTTGGTACACATGTATATTGCAAAATGATTACCATAATAGAGTTAGTTAATACCTCTATCACCTCACGTAACTACTTTTTTTTTTTTTTTGGTGTAGTGAGAGCATTTAAAATTTACTCTCTTAGCAACTTTCAAGCATATAATACAGTGTTGTTAACTATAGTCACCATGCTGTACATTAGACCCCCAGAACTTATTCATCTTACAGCTGGGAGTTTGTGCCCTTTAACCAGCATCTCTCCATTTCCCCCACCACCCAGCCCCTGGCAACCACCATTCCACTATCTGTTTCTATGAGTTTGGCTTTTTTAAATTCCACATATAAGTGAGATCATATAGTATTTGTCTTTTTCTGTCTGACATATTTCACTTAGGATAATGCCCTCAGGGTCCATCCATGTAGTCTAAATGGCAGGGTGTCCTTTTTCTTATGGCTGAATAATATTCCACTGTGTGTGTGTATGTATGTGTGTGTGTGTATACAGCAAATATATACCACATCTTCTTCATTCGTTCTTCTGTTGATGGACACTTATGTTGTTTCCATATCTTGGCTATTGTGAATAATGCTGCAATAAACATTGGAATGCAGATATCTCTTCAAGATCCTGATTTTGTTTCTTTTGGATATATACCCAGAAGTGGGATTGCTGGGTCATATGGTAGTTCTATTTTTAATTTCTTGAGGAACCTCCATACTGTTTTCTGTAGTGGCTGCACCAATTTACATTCCCACCAACAGTGCACAAGGGTTCCCTTTTCTCCACATCCTCAGCAACCTTATTATATTTCTTGTCTTTTTGATAATAGCCATTTTATCAGATGTGAGGTGATATCTCATTGTGGTTTTAATTTGCATTTCCCTGATGATTAGTGATGTCAAGCATCTTTTCATGTACTTGTTGGCCATTTGTATGTCTTCTTTAGGAAATGTCTGTTCAGCTCCTCTGCTTACTTTTTAATCAAATTGTTCATTTTTTGCCTGTTGAGTTGTATGAGTTCCTTATATATTTTGGATATTAACCTCTTGTCAGATAGATGATTTGCCGGTATTTTCTCCCATTCCATAGGTTGCCTTTTCATTTTGTTGATCGTTTCTTTTGCTGTGCAGAAGCTTTTTAGTTTGATGTAGTCCTACTTACTTATTTTTGCTTTTGTTGCTTGTGCTTTTGGTGTCATATCTAAAAAATGGTTGCAAAGACCAATGTCAAGCAGCTGTCCCCCTATGTTTTCTCCTAGGAATTTGATAGTTTCAAGTCTTATGTTTAAGTCTTTAATCCATTTCGAGTTAATTTTTGTGAGTGGTATAAGATAGGATTCCAATTTTATTCTTCTTCATGTGATTATCCAGTTTTCCAACACCTCAATACTTTTATTACAGATTACATGTTAAAATGATGTTTTATATATATTACACTAAAATATATTTTAAAATTAATTTTACCTCTTTTTAAAAATTTTTTTAAATGTGACTACAAGAAAAGTTAAAATTGCATGTATCTCCCTTTATATTAACATTGGACAGTGCTGTTGTATTCCATTCTTCTTCTCCCCTGAAAACTCCAGCTCTGAATCTCCCGTCATCAGATTATATCACCCTTATCGCTCATTGCTATAGTCCTCATTGTTATGGTCCTGGTCATTTCTCTTCATGTCTTCATCAAGTTAATGCCTAGGTCACCAATACTTTGTTCAACAAGACTGTCTTAAATTCATGGTACATGCAGTATGTACTTGAGTGAACTTTCCAATACACCGACCTCTTGTTTCCTTGAACTTATCCCCTCTGGTTGTCTTGTTTACCTCTTTGCCTTAATTATCCAACTCTATGAACACACCTAGACCTTGTCTATCACAAGATTTGTAAACCTTCCATAATCTCTATTTTAAGCATTCGACTCTCTCTCTTATACTTCGACTCCAACAATTCTTCAACCAGTACTCTGATCCATTAACCATCTTTTTTGCTATCCTTCAACCCTTGTTTCACTCCTTCTTTTATTCAACAAATATTTATCAAACACGTATTATGTACCATGCTGCATTCTAAGCACTGGAGATAGAAAATCTCTGCCATCATGTTGCTTTTAGTTTAATTGGGGTGACAAATAATAGGACAAGTTAAATAAATAACATATTTAGCATGATATTAGATAATAAGAGGTGCTACGGAGAACATTTAAATCAGGGAATGGGGCTATGAACTGTTGGCATGGAGGAGGGGAAACTTTTAGAGAGATGGCTAATGAAGGAAGTAAAGAAGCTGGCCGTGTGAATATCTGGGATAATGGCATTCTCAGCAGAAAGAACAGCAAATGCAAAGTCACTGAAATAGGAGGGACTCTGGTGTATTCAAGAAATAGAAAGGAGGAAGGAAGGATGGCTGGAGCAGAGAGGAGGAAGAGAAGAGAAATAGAAGGTGAGGTCAGAGAGATATCTGGATAACAATGCAGCGCTTTGTAAGTCCTAATAAAACAACATTGGGAAGTTACTGGGGGATTTTGAGCAGAAGGATGTTATAGTCCAATTTACACTTTAACAGGATTATTTTTGATACTGCTTGGAGAATAGGTGTGGGGAAATAAGGGCAGAAGCAGAAAGACCTGTTGGAGGCTGTTGTAGTATTTCAAGTGAGATATAGTGGTGGCTCACACTCCCTTACAGATTTTGGTGGCTTTAGCCATGGTTGTGGGTAGTGAGAAGTGGAAAAATTCTGGATACATATTGAAGGTAGAGCCCATAGAATTTCCTAAGAAAATGAAGAAGGGGTATAAGAAAAAGAGAGGAGTTAAGGATGACTCTGGGATTTTGGCTGGAGCTACTAATATGGAGAAGACAGTGGGAGAGATCAGGTTAACTTCAAGATCTCTATTGGATATCCAAAGGCAGATGTCAAGTAAGCACTTGGATATATGAGCTTGGAGTTCAGGAGAGAGGTCTGGACTGGGGATACACGTTTAGGAAATGTTGACAGAGATGGTATTTAAAGCCAGAAGGCTGTGTGTGAACACCAAGGGAGGGAATGTAATGACAGGAGAGAGAAGAGAATCAAGGACCTTGCCCTGGGCCACTCCAAAGTCTACAGGTTGGCAAAGGAGACTGAGAAGGGGCAACCAGTGGGATCAAGAGAATATGGTTTGCTGGAAGCCCATCTTCCTGGAAGAGACTGTATCCAGGAGGAGGTAAGAATGAATTGGTCAGATGTTGCTGATGGATCAAATAATAGCAGAAATGAAAACTGATCATCTGATTTGGCAGTGAGGATGCTACTGGTGATAGTTTTTGATAGACTGATGGGGCCAGCAAATTTACCTCATCTGTATTCCTACGATAATCTCTTATTGGTCTCTTGGCTTTCTTCTTTGCCTCCCCACAGTTTATTCTCAACACACTCAACTTGGTGACTTTTAAAAATATATAGATCATGTCACTCCTGTGCTCAAATGGCTCCCCATTTAATGCTAATAAAAGCCAAGGACTTTACAGTGGTTTCACAAGTCTCTATACAAATCTAGCACTTAACGTTTTACTCTGATTTCTCTCATTCCTCCTACTAATTTCTCATTCAGTTCTGCCCACTAAGCTCCTGAATCTCTTTGAAAGTGCCTGGGGTCATTTCACTGCTTCAGAGCCTCAGTACAGTCTGTTCTCTGAAGCATCCCACCCCAGGTATCCGTACACTGGCCAACTCCCTCATCTCCTTCAGGTCTTTGCTGCTATTCTATTGCTTTTTCAGGAAAGCCTGGCATTTTTGATCTCCCATCTACTGTGTTTTTCTCCTATAGCACTTACCACCTTTTCACATCCTAATAAACATATTTTTATCAATTGTGTATTAACCTCCATTTGAATGTCTGTAAAGGCAGGAGTTTCTGTCTTCTTTACTGATATATCCTAAGTATTTAGAACAGTGCCTAACACGTGGTAAATGATCAATAAATATTGCCTGGGGTAACAAATGTGAAATAAGCTACTCTTTTCAAAAGCCACTAATTGTTGGAACTCTTGCCAAGTAGGAAAGAACTATTTTGTAGGAATTAGATGATAGTAACTCAGCCTAATAATTAGCTTTTTGCCTCTCTGATGATTTATTCAGTTTTCCCTGATGTTTTATATGCTTAGGGGAAGCTCAGTAAGTACTTGTTGTCTGCCATGTTGGGAACACCGCAGCAGGTGTCTGTGATTCATGGGCCTCCTCTAGAAAGAGAGATGTTACAAGTACATCAATAGTTATAACCAAGTGTGACTGGGTGTGTGTAAGGAATAATTATGCTATTTAAATTGGGAGTTTTTGATGATCAGTCTGATGCAGACACATGCAAACACAGAGTAACACCGCAGAGAGGCGTATGAAATGAAAGGGCTGGTATATCACAGGTCAAGGTGTGCCATGCAGGGGGCCACGTGGGAGGAGCACCCAGGGAGCCGGCTCAACCAAGCAGGTGTGGAGCTGGGAGAGAGCGAGGACCTGTGGGCAAGTGCCTTATCGGAGGTCAGGGTGGGGTCACAAGCAAAAGCTGGAGAGGGTTTCATTGGTGTGTTTGAATGTCACTAGGTCACAGTCAGGGGAGGGCAAGAAGGGGAACTGTGGCAGGGACCAGCCTTATCACCCTGGGGCACCTGGGATGGGTGCTCACGGGCTTTTTGTGGGAATGTTGAGGCATCAGGAAAATATAAAGTTTTAAAAATTTACCATGCACTGGATGATATTAGAAATAAATGCACAGGGCTTTGGATCTACATAGAAAAGGCCCTCTGGCAGTCTGTAAATGGTCTATTTCAGATTGAACACTCCTGTCCCAGAGGCATTATTGTCCTAAAGACATAAATCTAGCCTTGTAAAACCTATGTAAGTAGGCAGGGGTGGTGTCTGTCTCCTTTCTTCTCTCTTGGTGACTCTCAGATGTCCTCCTTACGGCCAGAGCCAGAGAACCCGCGGAGCTGCTCCCAGGCTGGCTCCTCCCACCCCACCTGCAGCCTGCATCGATCCTCTATAACGTTTTTAATCAGTCTTGCTAAATACTTCCTGGAGGGAAAATGAGTCGTGATGAGAAGTAATCTTCCTGCTTCCTTATTCTGAAAAATTCAGTGACTATTTTACAGGTATTGCTTATTCATCATAATATCCCACTGTAGAAGATGGGGATTAAATTTCAGCCTTAAAGGTTGTGGGATCCCTCAAGGCTTAGAGTATAGTAATGAAAAATTGAGAACCTGAAAAAGGGATTCCAGAATCTGCATCGTGAATAAACTATTTTATCATGGGGCCTTGCTTCAGATATGAATTTAGGATTATGTAGATAGGAATAAGCCATGTGCTTTTTACTAGAGCCTTAGAACTTTCTATATATTTCATATATAACTTCTTTTACTGTCTTTCTCTTCAGTTTAAAGCAAATTCTCTTTGGTTTTTCTGAGGTCCTGTATAATTTCTTGGCCTTTCTCTACTGGTCTGGAGAGGCTTTACTGATGAGGCCTCCTCAACAGGATTAGAAGCCACTTACCTAACTTGACATGCAAACAGAAGCTTACAAGTTACCCTTTTCCCCTGAAGATTAGCAGATGTCCCTGTCTTCACCCACGTATTCAGAGTAATGCGTGCTTCCTGGGGTGCACTGTCTTCCTGGGCCCCCAAATCTAATTCTTAGAGTTCTAGAAAGATCTTCCAAGATAGTATTAGGTCATAGAGATGTGTGGTGTGCCTGTCTTAAAATACTATAGCTTTGACTTGAAGCATCTTATCCAAAGTAAAAATTCCCATTCTCCTTACACTCTGATAAGGTCAGGAATAGGAAACTTGTTCCAAACTTCTGAGTTCTGTGTGATTTACTTTTTGTGTTTTTATGGAACCTCATTCTGATTTATATATTCCCACAGTTTGGCAATTAATATATTTCTTCTTTAGGCTGATGAGTCCTTTCTTGCAATGTCTTCACTTATTCATTCATCAAGCACTTGAGTATCCTGTATGTGTTAGGTACTATGCAGAATACAGGGCCATAACCAGTGAACCAGAGGAACACAGCCTTCGGCTTCATGGAGCTATACCACTTATTGTTCCTCTGAGAATTGAACAGGTTATATTGGTGCTTGGGTAACATAATTCTTCTAAAATCATGCCATCTTCATGGACTAAACGTTATCTAAGCTTTTTTTTAGTGTACTACTTTAAAACCTAAACACCAAATATTCCCTATTTTTAAACAATTTCTATTTTATTCCTGAGAGAATGATTATTACTGTTAGTTGTTATTTTATGTAAGGTTTTCTTACAGTATTTTAATTAAGCTCTTCCCTCCTTCTTTCATGATCAGTATATCAGCTTTGACTGTGCTGATACATTGTAAGATGGGACCGACCAGCACCAGGAGAGTAGGAGTCAAGAGAGGAGGCATGTCTCTTTCTCCATTCTCCTCAGGACCATGAAAACTACTTTATGCAGGAGGAGACAGTTCCTCCAGCCCTTTCACTGCCCTGCAACCCTTCTTTACCCATTGTCTTATGTGTAAGAAAAGCATCTCAGTCATTTTATACATAAACATCCTGGAAATATGTATTCCACAACAGGGGAACATTTAAATAAACTATACTATAGTCATAGGAAATGCTCTCTTTAAAGTGTTAAGGGAAAGAAGTAACATACCAAACTGCATATAATAACAATATATAATATTATATATTATTAATAATATATAATTATATGATATATGACATTAGTAATATATATAATTATACTATATATAATAACAAAAATATTAATAGTAATATAAATGTAATAAAAACGTAATAGAAGAGTAGCTAACTTTTTTAAGCTTTTTTAATCACTATGCTATAGAACATGTTCTAGATGCTTTACACTTATTAAGTCATGTAAATACCTCATGTAATCCTCACAGCAACCCTGGCTGTTGTTATCCAATTTTTGCATGTAAAAATAAAAATGAGGTTCAGTAAAAAGACAGTCCAGCCCCTCAAGATTCTTGAATTCTAGAGGGTGACTAACCTGTAAGACAGGCTCAGTCATGTGAGCTGTGTTGTGAAAGAAGTGCCCACAGGTATGCTATGGGAGTGGATGTGAGAGGCACCAGCTGTGAAATCGGGGAAGATTCCAAATGGGAGGAACACGTAAGCAATTTTAAAGGAAGAGTTAGCTAGTTTTCCAGGTGAATAGGCAGATGGGAAAAACCTAAACTTTGTGCTCGAAAGAGCTGTTCTGGAAAGCTGACCCTGCCACACACCAACATGTGACCTTGAACAAGTAACTTCATTCCTTCATCTGAATAACAGAAATGATATCTACCATTTCTTTATGGCTTATCAAAGAAAATATAGTATTGAAAGCTCTATTTAGGTGTTTGATACTATTTAGTTATTTAAAGTTGTTGAAACATGTGACTCCCAGTTTTACTTTGCCTTTTGTAGGTGGATGTGATTGTGACCCTGGGAGGACTTGCTGGGCGTTTTGACCAGATCATGGCATCTGTAAGCACCCTGTTTCAAGCAACTCGCATCACTCCTTTGCCAATTATAATAATCCAAGAGGAATCTCTCATCTACCTGCTCCAGCCAGTAAGTGAAGAATAAACACATTGTCAGTACTTTGCTTCCATGAAACTGCTAACGTTTGCGTAGACTAGGAGAACATACCAGCTCAGTTTGTGTCCTTGAACTATGAGTGAAGTTGACCATGTTTGCTGAACTTGTGGCTACTTTAGTCTATGGCCTCAGGTCACTGAACAGGAAAAAAGTAGAGGAGAAGCCTCAAAGTTTTCATTTTATTGCACCCAGAAAAAAAAAAAATCTTGTAACTAAATTGAATTGACTAAGAATTAAGTTTAGCACTTCTGCATTTTGAGCAGCTGAATGTGAATGCCACTTGAGAAAAATCTCAACAGAGGAAACATGAAGCTTGGCAAATATTTCATGTGGAATTCTCATATATTTTCAGTGTTGTCGTTATAATTGGAAACTGGATTTGATTTTGTTAAGTACTTAAAAGAAAATCTTAGCTTTACTGTTCATAAGTTGCCTGCTTATTAATTTCACTGCTCTGGAATAAATTTCTAATGATGATGTCATTCATTTCCAATGATAAACATTGAGGAAATTTTCTATCAATGTAGTGCTTAGAACAGAGTTCTTATTAAAAGAACAAGCTTTATAAGGTTGAGTGGTGGATTTCAGTTTGAAAAATCATTTGGTAGCAGTTTTTTCAAGATAGTGGAGAGTTTTTTTCTTTTTGCCTCTCATTGTAATATACTACTTACAGTATAGTTTGTGCACCATTTGCTATCCACCATCTGTAGCATGTCTTTACCTAAACGTTTCATTAATACCGTGGGTGTAATGCATGCTCACCATTGTTCAACCAGTTTTGCACTTTTTTCTGCCTCTCTGCATTGCCTGTCTTTGTTGCTTTCTGGAACACTTTCTATGAGATGTGGAAGGGGAGCCAAAGAATTCAGTTCTCAAACTCCATACTGTCCATTTATTTAGTCAACAAACAGGTATGGAGTGTCTGCTACCTGTTACACTACTAGGCAGTTGAGGATTAAAAAAAATAGTAACATATGATCTTTGCTCTCCAGTACATGTCCAATGAAGGAGTCATTTATAAAAACATAAACATAAAGCAATGTTAAAAAGCTGGCACATAAAGATGGTGAAAGATTATATAATTTGGTAACGAGTGTGGTAAAGAAAGGCTTCCCAGAGGCACTCGTTAATTCAACAAATATTTATTGAGTACCTGCTATATGCCAGGCACTTTTCAGGGATACAACAGCCAACAAAACAGACAAAACCCCTTGCTTTCATGGAATATACATATATTGAGCTTACATTTCAGCAGAATCTTCAAGGATGAGTAGATGTTTGCTATGGGAGATGATGGGAAGTCGTTCAGGCCAGAAGGAGCCACTAAAGAAAGATGGAGGGGCAGGGTATGTTGTAGGATCTGCAGGTGATTCTGTGCAGCAGTATGGAAAAATGCCAGCAAGACAGGAAAACTAGTTAGGATCTGATTGAAAAGAGCTTTGAAATCTACACAATGGAGTGTGAACTTTTTTGCCATAGGTGGGAGGTCATGAAAAGATTTCAGTTAGTGGTGTTATGTGCACAGATATGCTTTTTGGATTTCTAATTACATGTTTGTTAAATACCCAATTTCCCAACAGTTTCAGATGTTTGCTAAAGTAGTCAACAGTAACTTGTCTCTGTGTAGAGAGTCTGGTTAATAGATTACTAGTTACAGATGCAGTACAATAATTTTTAAAAAGTAAAATTGCATGATTGACTGATAGAAAAAGCCACGTCTGAAAAATGACTTCTTAAGATCTTTTTATTGTTTTTGGTGTTCTGTACCTTCAATGTAATGTGTATAATTGTGGGCTTCCTAAAATGTATTCAGCTTGGGGTTCATTGGATTTCCTCTATCTACAGAGTGCTATCTGTCATCAATTTTGAAAACTCTCAGCCATTATATTTTCAAATATTGTTTCTGCCTTATTCTCTTTCTGCAACTCCAGTTAAACGTATATAAGATCCTCTAATTGTATCATCTATCTCTCAAAACTCCTCTTTCATATTTTCTGTCTTAATCTCTCTGGGCTGCATTCTGAAGTCCTTCGTCACCTCTGTGATCGACTTCCCTCTCCACTTCCACTGTGTCTGTTTTGCTGCTAAATCTATCCAGTGAGTTTTTAATTCCTATCATGTTTCTTCTTTCTTATATGCTTGCCCTTTACTCACATTTTCAAGAGTCTTTCTTAAAAGATAATTGTCATACTTATGATATAGTCTAGAATAATTCTAATATCTGCAGTCTTTAGAAGTCAGTTGTCTTTTATATTCACTTCTGCTTTTGTATTTTGTAACCTCGATTCCTTCTGTGTTTTGTTATTTTTGGCCATGACCTCGTATTTCAGGGAACTTTGCCTGTGGGAATCATTTGAAGTGTGAGTTATAAGTGAGTCCGAGGAGAATTTAGAGTGGACTCCTTGCCCGGTTATTTGTAGGTTAACAACTTAGGACATTTTGTTTGAGACTTTTTTGGACCATCTAGGCCGTGTGAATCCTGATGGTAATCCTGCTGGGACTTTGACTTTCTGGTTACAAATGCTCGGGGGAGCCTTGTTCTCTCCTCTCAGCTGTGGAGTGCCAAGGTTTGCTAGGGGTGCCATGGGAGTGTTGGTTATTTATCTTGACGCTGAGAGCCTCTGGCTTATGTGGTGCAGTATCCTTTTACACTCGGACCTTGGGCAGGCCTGGGGCTTTGTCTCCTGATGACCTTCCATCCTTGAAGGCCTTAGTAGCCAAAGCTCAGGTTCATCTGATTTGGTAAACACCAGATGTTTACAAGATGAAAGGTAGATTTGGGGTTCTTTTTCAGTCAAAACTTAGCTTTTGGCTTCTGAGTACTCTTTAAAAAACAAAACAGATGTTTAATACATTTTAAAAGATTCCTTTAAGTTTTTTTCTAGCATTTTTTATTGTTTTCAGTTGGTCAGGGTTCTACTCTACCATACTGTTTCTGTAAGTCAGGTCCTACCCTGTCTATGTTGCAGTAATAATTAACCCCCAAATCTCAGAGGCTTAACTGAGGTTAAGTTTCTTAAGTTTTTTCTCGTTAATGGAAAATCTGGTGGGGTTTGGGCAGCATCCTCCATTTTATGTCTGTGCCAACGGGAACACATTGCAGCAGCAGGGAAAGAAGTATGCTAGAAAGTGGCACCACATCTTTTGAAAGGCCAATCCCGGCCGTGGCTTGTGTCACCTTCAGTGGGAACACAGTTACACGGCCCCAGCCCAGCTGCCAGGTCTTCTAGGAAAGGAAGGCTGTGGCCCAGGGAGAGGAAACACTGTGTGAGCACAGAAGGTTCTCTGTCAAACTGCCAGAAAGTGAAGTCAGGAAAGAAAGTCTGGAATCATGACCCTATGTAATTTCTAGGAACATAATTATCTAATTTTTTTTCATCTATAAGATATGTCAAATTTTAGTTAGTTGTTAAAGCAGAATCCCCAGTTCTGTGAATATGGTAATCATGTTATGTGGACCTGTGTAGCCTGCATCCCCCAACACAATGCCCTCCAGGTACTCTCTCTGGTAATTTTGATTTTGTTTCATTGGAGCAAGTGGAAAATTACCTTATCCTAAGAAAGTAATTGTTACAGAGTGTGGAGCAAAAAGCTCATGCAAGACCACACCCTCTGTCGTGTAGAAGAGTGACAGTGTTTAGCACAGACTTCTGCCTGTGGGGTCAGCAGTGCTGGCTTTCTCCTCTTTGCCACTTGATTCTAGAGAAATCTTTCCAGAGACCCAGCCTAGGTCCCTGCTTTTCAATCACTTTTAGTGAGAGAATAGTAAGTCAACTACTAATACAAACTCAAAAGTCAAAATGAGTATGTTTGAGGGTTTAAGATATGAACCAACCTCATATAGGCCAGCGTGTTTTTAAGCAGTTTTTTTTTTTTTTTAATTTTTATTTATTTCTTTCTTTTTCCCCAAAGCCCCAGTAGATAGTTGTATGTCATAGCTGCACATCCTTCCAGTTGCTGCATGTGGGACGCGGCCCCAGCAAGGCGGGAGAAGCGGCGCGTCGGTGCGCACCCGGGATCCGAACCCGGGCCGCCAGCAGCACACCGCGCGCACCCAACCGCCAAGCCACGGGGCCAGCCTCTAAGCAGTTTTAATTGTACACTTATGAATTGTGGTTAACACTAAAAATCAATTAGGAGCTATAGTGAAATTATTGCGTAGAAGCATTCTACCTCCTAGAAACGAGACTTGCGTCATTGGAGCTGAACTGGCTCTGCCAAGTGTGTTTTCATATAACTGTGTTATGTGTTATACATCTGCTAGAGTAGGCATATGTATTAGAGAGTGTGCATATTCTGGGGGAATATTCAGAAAGGATGTCTACGGCTACTGTTCATTGTTAATAGGATTTACTGTAATCATAGGATGGACAGAAGTAGGACCATAAATTTAAATTGAAACTGTTTTTAAATTTTGTGGAAGTAGGCTCAAGAAAATCAATCTGGTATGGCTCAGCGCCAAGTAAAGAATGGTTTCAAAAATTTTTTAAATATTTTTTAATTACAAGTCAACCAATAGCTGTTCTCAAGAAGGAAGATAATTTGGGGGCTTTTATAAGAAGCATCTCATTTGAGCTTCATAACAATGCTGTGAGGAAACCAGGACAGATCATAGAGTTGCACAGTAAAGTGTTTTGACTCGATGCTTTTCCACTACACTACATTTCCTCTTTCATGGCGTTAATAGACTAACACGCAAATGACAGACATTTAAAACAAGTCACAGTCCAGAGGCTGGTAATTCTCCGTAAACAACGTGTGACTGAGTGGCCAGTTGGTGTGTGTATATAAATACAGTCATGTGTCTGTCGCTTAATGATGGGAATACTTTCTGAGGAATGCATCGTTAGGTGATTTTGTCATTGTGTGAACATCATAGAGTATATTTGCACAAACTTATGTGGTATAGCCCAGTACACACCTAGGGTATATGGTACGAATCTTATGGGACACCGTCATATATGCAGTCCATTGTTGACTGGAACATTGTTATGTGGTGCGTGACTGTATATATATATGCTCAACAACATTATTTTCAAATAAAATAAATCTTGAATATACTTTAAGAGTATATCCCACCTTGTTGCTGTACCTCTAAATTAAACAATGACTCTCTGAATTTTCCTCAACTATAACAAAATCTGCATATAACAAGAATCTTTATCATTTAAGCAGGTAAAGTGAGATTACCATTGAGTTTTGGTAAGATATTTCAAAAAGTGGTAAGATTCAATAGAAATGTTAATTATGAGTATTATTTTTGAGGACAGTGTCTTCTAGGATTTGTTCTCTAATTATAGATTATCTGAAATTGAAGGTAATGTAGGAGGAATGAGACATCTTACAGGAACTGTTTGGCTGGTATGTGTTTTCGTGCTGTGTCTTGGTAAGAGAGCTAGTGCTGTGTCTGCCGTATTGCTGAGTGGCTAGGATGGCTCTGGACTGTGGGACCAAAATGTCATCTTTCTGAAAAAAGCCTCCCTACCCTCAAATCATCTTAGTGGTCCTGTAACGTTCTGTGTTTCTTTCAGAGAGTCTTCATGTGAGACTCTCATGAAACTGTGTTGTACAAATAAGTGATCATCCTTCATTCATTAAAGTTATTTTAGTCATTTGGGACTGACCTGTATGTCCAGCAGCAGTTCAGTTAAAGTTGCTTAGGTTGTTCCAGCCTAAAGTCTTTCATCTACATTCTCTTTTCAGTACCCTTTTTGTGACTTATTTTTGTTAATTACAAATTGAATTTTAAAACAAGGAAACAATAGTGTAATTAAGGTCTATATAAATATGGAAAAATATTGAAAAAATATAATTAAAAAATTTTTAGCCAGTTAATTTTTTAGTATATAATATCTTTTATATTGTGTTTTGGTATATTTCACTTACTATGGGTCAAAATGTCATTATGAGTGAAAACCTCGGTAGGTAGCATTTGCTTTGAAGGAATGATCAATCTGCCATTTTTAAATTGAAAGTTAAAAATAGAATACATAATAGCTCCTCGCTTAAAAGTAAGCATCCCCCCTTTACTTCCAAAAATGTGTTCTTAATAAGACATCATCACCTTTTATGAGCAGGAGATTTTATGGAATCGATGAAAGACATTTTAGACATGAAACATCACTGACGTCAGTTACGAGTTGGTTATATTGCTGCTGAAGACAGTCAGGCACTCAGAACCGTGTTGATCATGCTAACCATGCAGAGTGTGAATGGCTCTAGGTTTCACATACTTTCTCATTTTCTGGTCCTGTGCTTCTCAGGAGTACAGAAACATTAGCTTCTGTACACTGAACATAAATTATCTTTTATCTCCAAGTTTTATGGCAGTTGGTAATACAAGTTTATAGGATTTATGACCAAGAAATGAGATGTCCAAGAGTTAATAAGCCGTGCCTTTTACATTATCCTAAACCTTGTTCAGTGATTCCTATTCAGGATTCTAGTATCTGATGTAGGAGAATGGTGTTACAGAGAAGACTTCTGTCAGTTTTTATCTCACTTGAACAAACTTCTTAAATATGTTGTAAATACTTCTTCATGATCGGAGTCATGTTTACTACTGCTTATTTTTTTTCTCTCTCACTAGACAATTATTTACTGCATAAAGTCCTGACATTTTATACATTATACATTTGTAATGCTGGTAATGAAATGGTAGAAATATGTTAATAGTCTGATAGAAAGAAGCTGAGTATGCATGATGTAAATTTGGCATGCATGATGGCTTCTGCTGAGAACTGAGGGTTTGGGTCTGTCTACCCACATAGACACATGTCCAGCACAATCTCATCAGTGGTAACACTGGAGAAGTGATTCTCAGAGTGATTCGGAGTGACGGGATAGGGAGTTCTCAATTCTAGACAACACTGATCGTCTTCTCACCATTTATGAGCCAATAATAATTCCTTTCTTTGAAATAGTCATTATTATTTCATTCTTCCCTGTATCTTCTTCTCATATAATTTTTGTTGTCGGTTGGCCTTTTAGAATCTCTAGTATTAACTATATAGTAGCATAGAAACATGAAATATTAGTGTAAATAGTATAAAGCCTTAGAGATCATTTATAGATGAGCAGTTGCAGGGACATAAAGGTAAAGTGACTTACGCAGGGTTATACACAGTATTTCTTTGAATGAAAATTTATGCTGAACATGAAGTAGATCTCTAAAAAAGAGGTAGTCTAAAAAAAGGACCACTAGGCGTTTCGTATTTAAGAATGGCCTGCCACATTGAGCTCTTACAACCTCCTTTTCCTCTTCCAGAGGCAAATTGCTGACACCTGTGTCTTCCTCTGTCCTACACCCAGCTAAGCTTGCTTCTCTGGGAAAGCTCTGCTCCTCACTGTGTGACCTAAACATTCATTACCTTCAAATTGTGCCCTTGCCTTGCTCACTCTTCCTCTTCAGCTTGTCTGCTCTGCTATGCTATGTCAGGGCAGCAGATTCTTCTCCACATGGATATAGACACACGTCTTCCCTAAACATCTTCTTCTTTGCCTTTGCTTCAAACTTTGCCCAGCTTTCTAGGGAAAATGTTTCTGTGCCCATTCTCTCCTTCTCTTCTTTCCTCTTCTCTGTGCTTTACTCCTCCTCCTCTACATGGCATTTTAAAAATATAAAACACAAACCTATTCTATTCAGAACAGTGTGTTAGTCTTGCACATGTTAGTAGGAAAACATTACTACAATAAGACAACCAAATTCCAGAGCTGTACAACTCTCATTTTTGTAAGTGCCGTAATGTCCCCTTTAGATTTCCATAGAAATTTTCCCTCCATGGCTTAATTAGACGAATTTTCTTTAATTAAGAAGTTAAGCCATACATGCATAAAGTGTTTATTTTGTAGGTGTTGTGTTCTGTTTTGTTGATTTACAGCGTAGAATACTTCAACAGCAAACATTCTTCAAACACCTATTATGTGGTAGACACTATTGTGGGCACTGAGAGTACGGAAATGAATAAAAGACACTGCTTCTGTTCTATGGCTCACAGCTTAGTGGAAGAGATAGAAGAACAAAGAGCAAAGTTTAGAAATATATTATAAGAAAACACTAGGTCTATGACGATGGCATGGAGAAAGCATCTCACCAAGACTGGGCATGGGGTTGGTGGTGATAACGTGGACAGTTTCTCAGGGAAGATATTATGCAATGAGGAGTTTGGCAAAGAAAGGAATAAAGACATTTAATGTGGAAGCAATATCGTGTACAAAGGTGAGATGACCTTAGAGAACTTGGCCCATTTGAGGGAACACCAAATTGCTGGATCCTGGGGAGTGTTAGGAGATGCAGCTAGAGGTAAGAAGCTTCTAGAGCATGGGGGCCTTGTTTGCGTTCTCAGGAAGATGGTCTTTATATTGAGGGCAAAGGTCAGGTATTAAGCATTTTGTTCAGGGGAATGGTATTAGATTACCATTGTAGAAAGTTTAGTTGGGTAGCAATATGGAGGATAAATTGGTTAGAGAAGAGATGGAGACTATTTAACTCTTTTAGAAATCCGAAAAAGAAATGGCGAGTAAGTGAACTTAAGAAGTAAATATGGGCATGAAGAAGAGGTGATGGAGTTCATTGGGATGTGTGCTGGGAAGTCTTCATTGGAGGAACACAGAGTGGGGAGTCAATGTCATGACTAGGATTCTGGATTAGGCAACTGGGTGCTGTCTTTCTTTGAAATAGAGAATATGAGAAGACTAGATCAAAATAGGAAGATGGTCAGGTGACTTTAGAATAGAAAGAGATTGATCTGTCTTTAGAACTGGGTAGAATTGCCTAAAAGGCAGGGCGGGGGGCGGGGGGCTGCGGTGTGGAGGGGAGAGAGAGAGAGATAGCCTGGCAGTATACCTTGAAAATTATCAACATATACATGGTAATTAAAAACTTGGGAGTGGACTCTTCTTACCCTGAAAGAAGGTATAGAGTGAAAAGAGCAATGGCGGATGGTGGAACCCTAGAGAACACCTTAAAGGAGAAGAAATAGGAGAACTAAGAGAGTGATGTCACTGAGACCAAGGAGGTTTAGTATTTCAAGAGGCAAGGGAGTGTGATCAGCTAGGGTGTCAAGAATATAAAAGATACAAAGAGTTTGGCAGCTAGGAAGAAACTTAAGGTACAGTTTTCATGGCAAAATGTGGGTAGAAACCAGATTACTATGAGTTGAGTATTAAATGAGAAGGGAGGTAGAAATATTGTATTATTGTTTACCCCTTTTCATTGTTCCCTTATAGCAGTTGCATTTTGGGGACTAACCTGGGAACTAATGACGGCTTATAAAATTATTTTGGTGAGGCCATTTTCCAAGTTAAAACAAACAAAACCAGAACATGTATGTTTGGGATTATGCATTTATTTCTTTCCAGGTATGACCAAGAGTACAGCTGCCATATTGCACCTTTGTAAGATAGCTTGTACATTTATGCATACTAATTGTATCACTATACACTGGGGAAGTCCTTTTCAACCTATTTTAAATCCATATTCTTTTCCAAAACAAGCAGAAACATCTTCTGGCCCACTCCCAGCTCCATAATCTGGATAGGCCCTCTCCCTCCTCCTTCTCTCCGTGGCACCCTTGGTCTAGGCATAAGCATTAACCTTTGAGTCAGACCTTTAAATCGCCCTCTCTCTGGGCTGTCATCTTCTCAGTGTTATATGGCCTAAGGAAACTGGTCCACCTATTGGTTTTCCAAACTTACCACAACTAATACTTTCTCTGTCAAATCTGTTTTTTAAGTCATTCTCCTCTTTTAAAGCCCTACTCAAATTTTCTGCCTTCTACATGGAATTACCAAATAAATCTCTCTCAACTTCCTTCATCGGGATCATTGTCATCACTTTTTAAAGTCTTTTTTTTCCTGTGGCTCAAATAGTCTATCCGTAAAACAAAATTTATTATTATAACTTTTCTCATTTTCTAAACCTTAAAAAATATAGAATTGAGTATTTTTGATCAAAGATGAAATAATTATCACACTTAGTTCATCCGGTGCTAGCCAAATGCAAATAAATAGGAAGTTTTAGATGATCTAAATGTACTATTCCCACGATCAAAACTGTTCATTATTGCCGCCTCTTGTAAAATTCAGAGTGCCTGGGCGACCCAGATTGGGAGTCAGAGGCTATGACTTAGTCCACTTATTTCCCTGTTGGCGTGTGCTTTCTTCCTAGTTTGTTGGAAGCTCATCTGGGGCAGGGGTGGTCAGGGAAGTGGGGGTGGGGAGGCGATTACTTCTTTTAGTGGCTGGTGGTGTGTTTCTACCCTTGAGCAAATAAATGAGGATGATGGTGGCAGGGGTGGTAGGTTTTAAAGCAACCTGGATTCAATGAAATCTCAAGGGGAAAGGCGTGAAATAACAACCCTGATACTCGCCACTTACCCGCACGGCATACAGGTTCTCTGACCTTAAAGGAGTCTTTCACTCAGGGAGGTTTATAGAAAGATGCCCATCAGCAAAAACCTGTGGTGACCGCTCAGTGATTCCAAAGTAGCAAGGGAGGAAATATCAAATTCTGTCTCCATGGAAGCTATTTAAAAACTTATTTGAACATTGGCCTTTCATTTTCAACCATGAGTGACAGAGAATGGGTTTTGGAGACTCAGTGCAATCCATAAGAGTGCTGTGTGCAGGTGAAACAATAGAAGAGAGAGTGTCAGCGTTTGTCTGAGCCCTGTCATCATAATTTATCATAATCCAATTCTAGGTAAAGTAATGGAATATTGGATGCTGGGTGTCATCTTTTCCTTTATCCCCCCTCCCACAGTCCTCTGTGGCAAGGACACAAGTACACTGTGTCATGTATACTTAGTTCAATTGAGCATTGCTTTAGCCTCTTCTTTTGATTGAAAACAAAAGGTTGCCAATGCGGTATCAATGAACTGTGAAGTGATGTGAGTGTTACCAGCAGGGAAATGAAATGAGCCTCTGGGAAGAAAATTGGCACAAGTGAAAGTTTCTATATAAAGAGCTTCATATAGCTCCAGCTGGGTTGTATTGCTTCTCATCCAATTAAGATTTCTTTTTTCCCTGAATTTGGGAGCATTTTGATCTTATTTGTTCCAAAAGTGATCAAAACTGAAAGTGAAGAAAAAGTGGAAAATTTATCCAAACAAGGTTAAGCTAAGAGGGCTGAGATTTGAGGGTACTTATTCAGACTGTATATTCACTTTGGATATTTTCATCTTTTCCAAGGAATGGTGTAAGGTGCCTCTCTCCCTTACACACACACACATCCTGCATGTAACACACAAGTGTCTGTACACCCCCACCCCCCATCCCCCAAGAATCTCAGCTCTTCTAAGCCAATCTTACTGAGAGGAAGGAAAGTAAGTTTTCTATCTCTCAGGTTTATTGGGGAGGATATTTTTTGGAAACCATTATCCTATATAGTTGTCTTTTAAAAGCTCCACTTAGTCCTTCATAACTTTGTCATGATCAGAATTAAGATATTTGACTTAAATGCGTACGGAATGTTTAACAGTGAAATTTATAAAAATGCATCAGAGTCGGGAACCAAGTTAGCAAAGCAGAATATAACCCAAGATGATTGATAGACTGAGAAAGAGTTAGACAACTTACTTTGACAGATAATAGGATTAAAGATGCCCCTGATTCCACATTGTCTTCTGAAGCAGACTGAGATACTGCTGATGTGATATTAAGTAGATAGGATAATCTAAATAATCTAAATGTTAAAGACGTACTGAATATTAATATACCACTTAAATCTCTTGAGAGCCATGTGTGAGTTATAAAGTAGCCTCTGTATCTGAAAGACTGGAAAATTACCAAAATAATATTTTTAGAGTTATACAGCACTTTTATAGTTTATGAAGTACCATCATCACCACCTCACTTGATTCTCCAGTAATTCTGTTAAGCAAGCAGACAGGTCCATTGTTCTTGTTTCTCAGATGAGGAAACTATGCACAGAACAACATTGCAAGTGTAAATACGTTCACAGTCTAGGAATTTTCTGAATCCTAGACCTATACCCTTTGCTTTATAGCTTTCTGTTAGAATCCACACTTACTCTCCAAATTTCATTAGATCCATATGGAGGGCTCCCAAAGAAGGAAGGAAAAGTAAACAGTTACCAGTAGCTTCTGTGCACTGAGAATGGTTCACTGCAGAGTATGCATGGAAACCATCTGCATAGCCTTTTTTTCTCCCCGGTCAGCTTTTTTTATTATAAAAATTGCCATGTATACAGAGAATTTGAAAAAACAGTATAATGAATGACATATTCCAGCCAACCATTTTTAATTTTTGTGACATTGTATCATGTATGCTCTGTCTATCTATAGATGCATTTTTTGGGGTAACCATTTGAAAGTAAGTTGCAGATATCACATCATAATTATACTAAATACTTCAACACGGGGAATGATGTTTAGAAACCAAGATTCAGGTAAGAAATGTGCTTATTAGTACTGTGGTGGCATTGCTTCTAGTTCGTTTTCAGTGAACAGAACTAAGAAACAACAAAAACAGTTGTGTGGGTGTATAAATCGGGAGTTTATATTGATATTTTGAATTCAGTTTTAATACATAGTTTTTAAACTATTTTTATTTCTTTAACCCAAAAAAATCCTCATTTGAAATAACATACTTCTTTTATACAATAATATATAGTAACTAGTTTCAAAATTATAATACCCATATTACTACTATTAGTAAAACTGCTGAGTACAATTTAAGATTTCTTTTCAGGTCTTTCTGTCTTTAAATTATATCCCACTCAGAGTATTGTGTCTCAAATTTGTCACTTGAAATATTAAATTTTGTTCTTTCTGTGGTTATGCTACTAATTTAATATAGATCTTCCTCA
Source organism: Diceros bicornis minor (assembly GCF_020826845.1). NCBI lineage: Eukaryota > Metazoa > Chordata > Mammalia > Perissodactyla > Rhinocerotidae > Diceros > Diceros bicornis. The sequence goes on along the minus strand of NC_080742.1, from coordinate 91,709,349 downwards.
ACTTGCAGTGGGGTTGCGTCCCGATAAATGTATCATAAGGTGAAAATATCATAAGTTGACAAATGCATTTAATATGCCTAACCTACCAAGCATCATAGCTTCGCCTCGCCTGATTTAACCGTGCTCAGACACTTAACGTTAGTCTACAGTTGGGCAAAATCATCTAACACAAAGCCTATTTTATAATAAAATATTGAGTATCTCATGTAATTTATTGAATGCTATACTGAAAATGAAAAGCAGAATGGTTGATGGGTACAGCATTGTTGTCAGTGTATAGGTTGTTCACCCTCGTGATCGCGGGGCTGACTGGGGGCTGCGGCGGCCCCTGCCCAGCATCACGAGAGAGGGTCGTACTGCATACCACTAGCCCCAGAGAAGATCAAAATTTGAAGTACTGTTTCTACTGACTGCATGTGGCTTTTGCACCATCGTAAAGTTGAAAAATTTTAAGTCGAAACATCGTTAAGTTGGGGACTATCTGTATACTATTAGATTCATTTGTTGCAGTTTATTTGAAGTTATAAGACTTTAGTTTTTAATTTGTATTTTAAAATATTTTAAAGTAATTACATAGTTTAAGAAGCAAAGCTTGATAAAAAGATATTGTCAGGAGAGGTCATGCTTCCATAACTCTCCCCCTCACCACCACCACCCTCGTTCAGAATCTTTCAGATTCTTGCAAAAAATAAAAATAAAAACAAGTATGTACACATATGCTCATTTTCCCCTTTTTATACGAAATTTAGCATACTATATGTATCTGTCTCTACCTTCATTTTTTCACTCTCTATATTTTGGAGATCATGCTATATTCAGTAACAGAGATCATCCTCATGCTTTTATTATGGCTGCTTAGTACTGTATTGGGTGGATGTACCTAAATGTACCATAATATATCCATGTGTAGCTTTTTGAAAGAACATACTGGAAATTCAGACTAGGTAGTTCTTTGCGTTGTGGGTCTGTATATTTTGAATTTTCCTCCAGTGATTCTATGTATGTTCTAATTAGAGACCTCTATTTTGCTCTCAAAACACTTTTTGAAGTGGAGATAATATGATCCGATTTTAAAGATGAGCAAACTGTATCTTAAAAAGATGAATTGACTTGTCAAGGGTTATTCTTCCATTTAACGATAAAGACACATTCCAAATCCATGTCAGACTGACCCTTTAGCTCTCTATATTCCATGATTCTGTTTCCAATCATGTGATTCGTGAGCTTGGTATGATGCCACTTAGTGAGAAGAAGCAATTATAAAAGGTAAACTCATTAAGCAAGCATAAGCTGTAAAGACCACATAATTCTTCTATAACAGAGCATTAGGCTTCACTGCCACCTTTTGTAGAGTGTAGGTAAGTTTTTAAATAGAAAGAAATGAATGGACATAATCAGTTTTCTTATCAAGGAAGAATATTCTATTATAGCTGAATAGTAATGATAATGAACCAGAGTCTTTCTTTTTTGGAGAAAATCATGTTGATTTAGCCTCAAAATTGATTAACTGCGTACACGTTGGCCTTTCCAATTGTCTGATGATAGGAAACCAATTTCACTCCTACCAGAAGCCCTCAAGGTGAAAGGCACAGAGTATGGAACATTGATCCTATTTTATCAGGCAAGTTTAATGTACAAAAATGCTGCTGGGTTAGTAGAGAAGGATTTATTTTCTCCTGGGTGAAGCTAGCCTATTAGGAAGTGGGCACTCTTTGAAATTTTGATAATAGTAATTGAAAAGCTATGACTAGAGCTTAATATTTTTTTCTGAGCATCTGTCACACTATAAAATATTTCCAGGAGCAGAGCAAGCCTTATGAAAAATAAAAGGACTTGGACAATTTTTTTCATGTATCTATTCAACCAACATATTAAGGACTTATTTGTATCAGGTATTTTGCCGTATTGAAGATCAATCAGTTACTCTCAAAGAGCCAATAATATCTTCTCTAAATAGATCATTATTACAAAATAAGATAAAATAAGTTCAATATTACAAATATATACGGAATATTATGGAAGCCTAGAGAAGTCGCATGTAACATACCACAGACAAGTATAGGAAGGATTCCTGGAGGAGGTCATATCTGAGCTGGTCTCAAAAGTAGGCAGATGAGTAGGGGTTACTTAGAGTTGAGAGGTCAGAAGACCCCTAGAAATGACAGTGTGAGCAAAGATGTACAGTGAAGAAGCCTCACAGTTTATTAGGGACAACTGTAGAAAGCCTGATGTTTCTGGGAAAGAAAAGAAAGATATGGTGATAGATGAGACAAAAGAAGGAAGGCAGGGAAGCAATTAAAAGATCACCTCCTGTGCCATGTTAAGGAATTTGGATCTTAATCCTTTAGAGGTTGACAAATGATTTGTAACTTTTGGGGGTCGTGAGCTTGTTTTTAGAATCTGAGGAAAAGTATGAGCCTGTTTGAGAATCTGAGGAAAAGTATTTTCTCTCCAGAAAAATGTATATTCAAACATACATTACAGTTTTTAAATATAATTTTAGGAGTTTATAGTAGCCCTGAGCCTATCCATAGAGTTCCACTTGGAAACTGACTCTTTCAGACAAATTCTAATGTACCTCGTTATCTTACCAGTTAGCGTGGAAAGGGTTTAGTTAGATTCATAGACAGGAGTTTCACATTGAGTTACTAATAGAAATTATGAAATAGAGGGTAGCCAAGTTCTTCAGTAATAATGAAAATAAAGATAGTAGCTAATACTGAGTCTCACCATGTGCCAGGCCCTATTCTGAGTGTTTCTTTGTTTTTGTTTATTTGTTAACTTGTATAACAACCTCACAGTAATTCTATGAAGAAGATATTGTTATTCTCCCTATTTCTCAGATGAGACAACTGAAGCCCCAGGTCTTGTTTACGGCTAATAAGGTGCAGAGATGGGACGCACTCAGGCATTCTGGCTGCACACGTGCTGCTCTATACTCTCAGTTACTACATTATGCTCTCCCTGAGAAAACCAAATTGAGGCTGTTTTCAGCAATGGAAACCTAGACAGATTGGCCATCGGTACAACTCAGTGTGCAGACTTTACGTTCTATTCGTTCTACTTCCTTCTTAGATGTCAAGATTTCTGCCCTTGTAAACACCAATTCATTGCAGCCTCATTCGTAACACGATTTTGAATAGTGTTAAATATGGCTACAAGATTATTCGCAGCAACACTTAATACTGCATATCATCCAGTAGGCTGCCATAAAGAATTTCATTTCTAAAGCCAAATAGTGCATAATTCTTTAAAGTCGTCTTATTCTTAACACACACTTCATTTAAAACAATTTTATGAACCAAATTCTAACTTACTACTTAACATAAAAATGTTGATGTGCAACATTAAAAAAATAAATTAATGCTACAAATCTCATCCTCTCTTCCTTTTACCTAGTGCTTTTTACCTGAAAAATTGCATTTATATCCAAAATAGAAGTGTATTACAACAAGGCTCTTTTGGAGAGGAGTTATACTCAAAGAAAGGAAAACATTCAGAACCGTTAGACAGGGAACTAGAAGGAGACTATGTCATAGTTAATCGTAGAATAGATGTTTAATATGCAAGAGTATGAAGAAGCAACGTGGTGTCTATTATTCTATGTTTGTTAGGCCTGAAAATTTTAAATTATTCAGCATAGACTTAGGTGTCGTCTAGGGGCTTCTGGCTCTGAATGGGAGGGTTGAGTCTTGAGTGTGGTGTTTACCAACTGTGGCTCTTGGGGACTCTCTGAGTCTCAGTTTCTTCATCTGTAACTTTGGAATGAAAATGCACTTGATTTTCATGAAAATTAAAATATTTAAGGCCATGTGTATGAAATTACTTTTTGCTTTGTTTTTGTTTGGTTTCTTTCCTTTGGGCGTCGAGTGGAAAGGGTTCAGTTAATCATACTCCTATTTCATGGCACGTTTAATTCTTTTTTCTTTTATTTCCTATTTTTCAAAATAATAAGTTGATTCCCTAGCATTCATCAACACTGATCAGTAGTTTTTTTAAGCTCATGGTTTTAAACATATTTGATATGTATAATCAATCCATTTTAGTTACTGTCTTCATTGCTACTCAGAGTGTCCTGTGTTTGGCCAGTGGGTGCATATTCAATTTGGCTCCTAAACCCTTTTTACACAAACCCAGTAGTCTGATAACTTTCTTGCTTTCCATCTCTGTCAGATGTTCCCAGTTCATCTTGTACATTTCCTGGCTGAGGTTTGGAATTTATCCAAAGGGCCCTTTTAGTAAGAAATAATATTTAGAGATCGTAATCTGGGCATTAACAGGAGTGCTTGTTGCTAATGAGTTGATTCAGTAGACGAAGCTAGGATTTTTTTTTAAGATAACATAAGTTTATACTTCTTCTCATCAACCTCAGTACTACAGGCAAATAATATCTTTTTATGAGCAGAGTTTTTAAATTTTGATTAAGTTCACTTTATCCATCTCTTCTGCTATGATTCATGCTTTTGGTGTTGTATTTGAGAAATCTTTAACCTGCGGTTACAAGGGTTTTCTCTTATGTTTTCTTTTAGGAGTTTTATAGTTTTAGGTTTTACATTTAGGTCTGTGATCCATTTTGAGTTAATTTTTATATACCATGTGAGATATGGATTGAAGTTCATTTATTAGCATATCGATATCCAATTGTTCCAGCACCGTTTGTCGCAAAGACTCTTCTTTCCCGAACACTGTAATGTCTACAGCTTTGTCAAAAATTAGTTCTCCGTGTATGTGTGGATCTATTTCTAGTCTCTCTGATAGACCCCATTGATGTTTTAGTTTGTCTTTAAGCTAGTACTACAGTGATATGATTACTTCAACTGCTATGAATAGTCTTTTGCATGTGTCTTTTTGTGTTTTTGCCAGTGTGTCTTTTGGATAGATCCCTAGAAATGTGATTACTGGGTCAAGGTTACTTCCAATGCTCAGCCCTTAGAGTTGTACATGCAACAATCAGAAGACCTCTTTCCCCTCAGCCTTACCGTCTAATAGGTGAGAAATAACATCCCAGGGTAGTTTTAATTTGCTTTTCTCTTTTTATAAATGAGATTGAGTGTATTTTTATATCTTTAAAAGCTGTTCACACTTCTTTTTCTCTGTAGTACCTATCTTTTCTAGAAAGTTGTTTGTTTTTTTCTTCTGCATTGGTAGAAGTTCTTGATGTTAGTGATATTACCCCTTTATAAGTTGTATATACTTTTCTCTGTTTTTCTTATTTCTTATTTTATTTCAGGGAATGAATGTATGCAGTTATTCTTTGCACAAATGATATTGTTTTTGCCTTTTCTTTATTTCCTTTCTATGTAATTTATTTTTTAAATAATAGGGTTATTTTTTAGAACAGTTTTAGATTTACAGATTGGATTGAACAGATAGTATGGAGAGTTCCTGTATGTGCCCCTGCCCCTGCACATAGTTCCCCCTTTTAGTATTGTACATTTGTTAAATTAATGAACCAATAATTGATTCATTATTGTTGACTAAAGTCCATAGTTTATTCGTATGTCATTACTTTTTAACCTAATATCCTTTCTCTGTTCCAGAATCCCATGTTACATTTGGATGTTATATCTCCTTAGGCTTTTCTTAGCTGTGACATTTTCTCAGAATTTCCTTGCTTTTGTTGACTTTGACAATTTTGAGGAATATTAGTTACACATATTGTAGCATGGCCTTCTGTTGGAATTCTTTTGATGTTTTTCTCATGATTAGACTGGGTTATGTATTGTAGAGAAGAATATCACAAAGTTAACCTGCCATTTTTATCACATTATAACAAGGGTACATGCTATTAACATGGTTTATGATAGTTTTGTTGACCTTGATCACCTGGCTAAAAGTAGTGTGTGTCAGTTTTCTCCACGGTAAAGCTACTCTGCCCCCTCCTTCCATGTGTGCTCTGGAAGGAAGTCACTATGTGTAGCCCACACTTAAGGAGTGGGGAGTTATACTGCCCCTCCATTAGGGGGGTGTAGTTACATAATTTACTTGGAATTCTTCTACATGAGAGATTTATCACTTTTTCACTATTTAAAATTTTATTAAATAATTTATTTTTATCAGATTTGGCTCATGAATATTTATCTTACACTTTGATTTGTATTCCAATGCTACTTTATTTAGTTGTTCAAATTGTTCCAATTTTGGCCATTGGGAGCTCTTTCACTTGACTTCTGTGCCACTTTGACATAGCCCCATAAATGTGTGTGTATGTGTGTGTGTCTTTGTGTGTGTGCATGTGCATGCACACATGCGTTCTTCCTTTCTTACCACTACAAGATATGTCAAGCTCATCTTGTATATTTCCTGCCCTAGTCTTATAATCAGCTATTTCTCTATAGAATTCTGTTTCCTTTTTTTTGGAGAATGATATTAGAAACCAAGATCTGGTGCTAGATGTGCTTATTGCTACTGGGGTGTCATTTTTCAGGCCCTCTGCAAAGAAATGTAGGTGTGTATACTAACCTGTGCATTTACACATATTTATACATATTTCTATATGTAGCCATCTGCATCTACATTAAGTTCAACGTGAGTTCTTACTGATATTTCCAACTGTAATCCGTTACCACACGGATCATTCTAGCTTATTCCTCTTGCTTGTCTGTAACCTTCTACTTTAACAGTGAGAAACCTGGATCCCACCGTCCACTATCCATTTACTTAATTATTTAATTCCAATATACATATATAGCAGTGTTAGAATTGTTAACTTGTCCTCCTGTAGGAAACAACTTTATCAGCTATAATACGGTACTTATCTGCAGTTCCCTTTGCTTTTAGTTTTACAAACTCTGTTCATTTCCAAAGTTACTTAGGTCAGCACCTTTTTTCCTGCTCTCTTCATTGAGGTTGTTTCATATATTTGTAATACAATTTGGTTGTCTTGAAACAATCTGCATTTTGCCTCAGAATTCCTTGATTCTACTAAATGATTTTTTAGATTTACATATGATAAAGTTAATTCTTTGTGTTGTCAAGTTCTGTAGGTTTTGACACACCCTTGCTGTCATGCGTCCACCATTACAATATCATGAATGCATTATAGTTTCACCACCCTGATAGTCACCTGAGCTGCACCTATTCATCCCTCCCCACCTTTCCCCACACTCCTGGGAACCACTGATCTTTTTACTGTCTCTATAATGTTGCCTTTTCCCACTGTCATATAGTTGGATTCAGACAGTATGTAGTCTTTTCAGACTGGCTTGTTTTGCTTAGCAGTGTGCATTTAAGCTTCCTCCATGTCTTTTCTGATATCTTTTTCACTAGGCAGTATATTTTTAAGACCTATCTGTGTTGCTGTGTATACGTCAATTCTTTTCCTTTTAATTCTTTCATACCACTGTGTGTTGTATATCTAGTATATTTGCCTATCCACTCTCTAAGTGCTGGACACCAAATTGCTTCCAAACCTTGCATCCCCCAAACCCCACCCGCCTCCACCACCACTAAGTAATCTTGCAATGAACCACCTCACATATATGCCTTTATGAACCTGTGTGAGCTTTTCTTTGACGTTATCTATCTATCTATCTATCTATCTATCTATCTATCTATCTATCTATCTATCTATCCATCCATCCATCCATCCATCCATCCATCCATCCATCCATCCATCCATCCATCCAGGAAAGGAATTGTCAGATCACAGGGTGTATGTTTACTTTATTTGACTAATGCCAGATTGCTCTCTAGAATGGTTTTACCAAGCCAGTAGCGTGTGAGGATTTTTGTGTGTGTGTGTGTGTGTTTTAAAAATTATCCCCATATCCCCACCAACACTTCACATTGTCCAACTTTCTGGATATAAATTATGTAGGAATCAAGTGATATCTCATTGTGTTCATTTGTATTTCTGTAATTACTAATGAGTCTGAGCATTTCCTCATATGCTTTTAGTCTTTGCTCATTTTCTATTGGGGATACTGTCAACTTTTTATTGCCAACTTGCAAGTATTTCTTATATATTTTAGAGATGAATCCCTGTCAGTTTTGAACGTTACAAGATACCTTGCTCATTACGTCAACTGTCTATTAGTTTTGTTCATGATACCCTTTGTTGAATAGAATAATCAGTTTAGTCTTTGGCTTGGTGGATGGTAGTACCATTTACTAACATGCTGAAAACTTGGAGGGGAAAAGGATGGGCTGGGAGTAGGAATCAGGAGTTTCATTGGCTGTGTTAAGTTAGGGCTGTCTATTGAACCTTCAAGTAGGAATCTTGAGAAGGCAGTTGGATATGCGAGCCTGGAATAAACATGAGGTTTTGTTAGTTTTAATATTTTAAATTGTTTTTATTGTTCCTTGAAGATTATATTTTCTTCTTTCATTTATGTTTTAAAACTTGAAGTTTTGTTTAAAGTTACTGAGAAAATTTTTATTTAAGGAATTGGGATTGAAGTTGTATCATAGTGATTTTTTTTTGCTACTTATGTAATGTTGATCATAATTTCATTTTTTTATCCCAAATATTTACGTTTTATGGAGTCATGGTTACCCAAGGAAATGTGCCGTCCTAACCCTACTCACTCCCTGGCCCTCTCAGTCACCTGGTTTATTTCAAGGGCTCTCTGGATGTATTTCTTAGAACATTTACTATTCACCTTATAAATGATACTATTTCTCCATTTCACATTTAGATTCTAAGAAATAACTCAAGGTGACTCGCATGTTTAACTTGAATGTGAAAATAGTTTTGATGCAGATCTATGGTATGTTCATGAGATTCAGTCATCAAGTATTGAATATTATAGTTTCAGGACCATCTTCCTTGAGAAAAAAATGCCCATGGGTATGCAACTGTGTATCTTTTTTAACTTGTAAACAATTTTTACCTCAGGATTATTATTTAAAAGCAAAACTTTAATTATTAAATGGTTTTTAAAAGAGAAACAAAACACTTTTATACAATTATTGTCGGGTTTGTGATGTCAGAGGTTGCCTTTGGCAACCTCTGGGCTTGCAAACAACAGGAAACATTAGAGTCGAACAATAATACTAATGTGCTTCTCTCTCACCCCCCCCTTTTTTTTTTTTTTTACTTTTCTCTTTTTTAAGGCTCACAAAGGTCATTAATTCTAGATTCCTCCAAGACTGTGATTTTTTTACAAGATTTATTTTATTTATTTATTTTTTTTGTGAGGAAGATCAGCCCTGAGCTAACATCCGTGCTAATCCTCCTCTTTTCGCTGAGGAAGACCGGCTCTGAGCTAACATCTATTGCCCATCCTCCTCCTTTTTTTCCCCAAAGCCCCAGTAGATAGTTGTATGTCATAGTTGCACATCCTTCAAGTTGCTATACGTGGGACGCGGCCTCAGCATGGCCGGAGAAGTGGTGCGTCAGTGCACGCCCGGGATCCGAACCCCGGCCGCCAGTAGTGGAGCACGCGCGCTTAACCGCTAAGCCATGGGGCCGCCCCTGAGATTTATTTTTTGTTTTCATCAAATAAAAAAGAGTTATTTCTATTATACACAATTGTATGTTCATCTGTAATTTATCTTTTTATAAACCATAACTAATTCATTATCACATACACTGTCATTTTAAGTAGAACTAATCCTTTTGGTTGTTGTAAATAATACCATAATTCTAATTAGGATATACAGTCATTAACACAAATCCATGGTTTTATAAATTAAAGTATATTCATAGTTTGATTTTTATTATTTGGGAAGAATGTCTATTATCTTAGCTATTTAAGTTTATAGAGGTGACATTTCTTTCAATAGGGGATGTGACCATCCTTGAGAAGCCAAAACAAAGAAAATCTTTCTTTTAGGTACAGGAAAAAAAAAAAGCCTTCTATTGCTGTGCTGAGCACTCATAAAAATGACTGGTAGTACTTTCAAGCCTCATTCATCAGGCTTACATTTTAGAGGAAAAAAAAATCTCATTATCCACTCCATATTCATTTAAGTTTTAAGTGCTTAGAAGGCTTGTCATAACCTAGACTCAAGGTCTGAAATGGTAAATCTTGACACATCTCAATTTTAGCAGCTGCCCCTGGCACCGCTAGAACTATGAGCACAGTACTACATACAGGAGCTTTACCTTCTATTCTGCCCTAGTTCTTTCACGTTTTCACCCATCACTCCTAACTTTGTAATGTTGTTAGCTTTTACATCTTCCCTTATTTTAAAACTGGATCAATCTAAAAGTTTCCCATTCAATAAGAAACAGCAGAAGAATATATGGGGCATGTTGCACTTACATTAACACATTTAATCACAATAGGCAAGTGAGGAGTACTTTATCATATCCAAATGGGCCGAGAGAACTAGATTTCTGTGAGGTCATAAACCATTATATTTACCTTCATTTTGTGCTCTTTCTACTCTGCCTTGTGCTCTCTTCATCTGCCACACCATGCTGACTTCTCATACAGCAGAATTATTCTGATTGTTTAAAATTTATTCTATTTGAGTATATAGTTTTGGTTAGGAGAGAAAAGACTGGGATTTTTTTAAATTTATTTGTTCATTAGTATCTGAGGAGTGGCAGGTTAAAATGTGCTACTTTTGTTTAAAAGCATATATATCATATATATAGTTCTTTCATTTGCAAAAGTACATTATTTATGTTAACCACATTTAGATACTAACTTTCCTCATTTGAGAAAGTAGTATCTTTCCTTTCAGAATGCATTTTTTTGTGAGTTACTTAAAGAATTGAATGAGGTCATTTATTAATACTCAAAGCTAATAAGATGTCATCCTTCAGCTCTCAGAAGAGGGGCATTAATAGAAACTATTTTAATGGGGAAAAAACTGCTTGGGTTTAAAAACTCTCCTTTTATACTTTCTAATGTCAAATTCTCCCGTAAGGAAAAGGAAGTGGGATAAGACAGTTCCTACAGAATGAATCCTAATTTATCTCTGTTAGAAACACATGGCAACCTAGCTCCTGATACTCCAATGTGTAATGTTTATAAAAATTGAAAAATTGATTTTTTAAGTAATATTTTAAAAAATTCATTGAGAATTTAAAATTATCACGAAATTACATTTTTCCGATAACTGATTATACCAGCTATGGTGTCCAACCTAGAGTCAGAAGATAAGGGTTCAGATATTGGCAGTACTAGGATATGTCCAAACAGAGCAGCACTGTGAATTGTGGAATTTATGGAGGTACTCGGATGTAAAATAAAGCATAAAATTATGGCATTTTTAAGACAAATAATGATTTGGTTATACTATTTTTTTTTTTTTTTTCATGTAATAGGCTCTGTGCCTGCTTATTTGGTCTGTGTTTTCAAAGCAGCCTTGAGATAGTGGGAAAGTGAATAACACTGCCATGTAGACTGGCCTTAGAATGGGGATTGAGGCTGAACAGAAGTAATGTAGACAGAGGTGGAGTTATATTAGTGTATTTCATATCAGAGCACTGCATGGAAATCGTGACCTGTCTTCTGCCTCTTGCTTCTCTATTAGCTTATCTGACAAAATTAGAGAACAGTTAAAGATGAACAGCAGAGCCCCTGTCCTCATGCAAGTGCATCGTTCACACATTAAGCCCACCTCAGTCTTTTTTTTATTAGCCATGACAAAATAATGATAATGAAATAGCTAAGATTTATTGAAAATTATGTGCCAAGCACTGTTCTAAGCACTTTATGTGTACGATTTAATTTAACCATTGCAACAACTCTGTGATGTTGGGTAATAGCACCTCAATTTTGCAAATGAGGGAATTGAGACATAGAGAGGTTAAGTGTCCAAAGTCACACAGCCAACAAGGGGCAGAACAGCACGTGATCCCAGGTAGAGTCTACGCTGATTCCTGCTGCAGTGTTGCTGATTCTCTTAGCACTGTTCTTGCCAAAACAATGATAAATATAAGCTAAATTATAGCGACTGAGATTGAATGCCAATAATCCCTTATAAAATAGTCATCTGAATGGCCCTTAATAGGATCATATTAATTTTTTATTAAGATAAACAACTAAATGTAAAAGCAACATTTAATTATATTCATAGATAAATAGATAACTCATCGATTGAAAACCATGCCTGCAGATTAAAGATCCTGAGTTTTCAACTGTTTTTCACCTGGGATGTTATTCAGACCCTTCACCAGGTACATCAATATATCTCAGAAGAAGTGCCCAACTGCCATGACTGAGATGTTAAATGCCAAATGTTTAAAAAATAATATTACTTATTATTAGAATAAAAGGCCTCCCATGACCTACTTCTTAATGTCCCCTGCAACAAAGAATTACTGACATAGAGAAAAATCAAAATATTTAGTCCTGCCTTTTTTAATGTCTTTCTTTAATTTGACTTGTTTTTTCTAAGTTGTTAGTAGTTATATATACATATATCCAGCTATTTCACTTGCCGTGTGTCATTGGCTTGTATTATAGTATGCCAAAATCACACACATTTTGCGTATTTTAAGCTTGGAACAACAAAGTCACGGCAGGATTAATCGAGAGAAACAGTCACTAAATCTGTGATAGTATTTAATTTGGATTTGGAGAGTGAAAGAAGAGAGGATATTAAAATGCCAGTGACATTCCAGAGCAGGACCTTTATTTTTTATAATCCCAAAGACTGATTTTCTTACAGATGACTTCGGAAATTAAACCCCAAAAACATCCTAGGTGCACTGGTTTTTCTAAGTGCTGGCACTCAACAATGAAAATGCAGTGCTCTGCTTGTCCAGGGCTAGAGGAAAAAAGTGCTATCAGTTATTTAGAATCTGATTTATGTCTTAAGAGAGTGGCTGCCACTCTCTGTGATTTCAGGGAAGCCGGGATCAAGGAGCAATTTTCAGAGAATTGAAAGCTTGTGCAGGGTTATGAATAAACTCTGAGAAGCTTTGACCTTCCCTGTCAAATGATAAGGCTGTAAATATGTTGGTAATTCTGCTTTGTTGAGAGTACCTGTTCTTTTCTATCATTGTGGAGTTTCTAGGATACCATAAATTGGTGCCAGCAAAACTAAAACAAAATTTTTTACTGTATAAAAAAAATAGAAGAGTAGAAAATATAAAGTAGAGAACACAGGAGGCAGCCTCTTGTGTGTTGCTCCTGAAGTATGTCTGGAATTAGAGGATCCAATTTTGGAAACTTTACAGTATCCAAATGAAATTTAAAATAATTACTTGGTCACATTTTATCATTTATTTAAATGATATTAAATAAATGACTTTGGGATAGGAAGTGAGGTAGTTAATATACAACACTAGTGCTTTTTTCCCCACTGTGCCAAATTCATTCTCGCTTTGATGTAGTCTTTCTAAATAATGACATAAAGTATAGTGAGTTTGAGTACATGTAGCGTTGTTAAGCATAAAATGTTCTGTGTTAATGATTTTGTTAATTTCATTAAGATGAAATCTAATGATTGTTGGGAAACCTTTTCCCTCTAACTCCCTCCTACCTTTCCCAAGTTGATAGCTTAGGAAAGAATAAAGATGAGGGGAAAATCAGTCCAGATAAACCACAGAGAAGGGGGCAAAGAAAAGCTGGTGATGTTTTCCTTTAGAAACAAAGAAAAATAAAAAATAAAACTTGTCATTTCCACTTTTTAAAAAGGATCCATACACTCTTTTGAACAAAAGTAAAAAAAATATATATGTGTATATATGCTGTATATATATATATATATATACACTATATATATACATATTGTTCTGTTTTATGGACATTTAAAGAAGCAGAAAGGGTACAGGAAACGAGAAGGAAAAAAGCTGTGGGGATATAAAGATAAAGCAGTGCCAACAAAGGCATCTGGAAAGGGACAGCAAAAGATTGAGAGTGTGTTACAAATTTCTGTAACAAATTACCGCAGAACTTGGTTTACAATTGTAAACACGTATTATCTCTCAAAGTTTCTCTGTGGGTCTAGAATTTGGGCTTTTCTGAGTGCTTCAAGCTTGGGGTCTCATGAAGTTCAGTTGTCCGGGGCATCAGTCATGTGATTCCAAGGTCGCTCACTTGCAGACCTGGCAATTTGGTGCTGGCTATTTGAGGTCGAGGGGGACAGCTCCATTCCTTTCCATTTGGGCCTCTGCAGGGCTTCTTGGATGTCCTCATGACATTGTGATTGACTTCCCCCAGAACAAGTGATCTTCAAGAGCAAGAAGCAAGGGGGCAGCTGTAATATTTTTTATGATTTAGCCAGAAGTCACACACCACTACTTCTGCAATATCCTCTTGATACACACAGGTAGCCCTATGCAGTGTGGGGAATCACTATACAAGACATAAATACCAGAAGGCAAGGTTCATTGCGTGCCATTTTGGAGACTGACTATCACAGGGAAATATGATCAGTGGTAGACATGCATGAGCACATACACTTGTACAAGTGGGAGAAGGTGAAAAACTAGGTTTTGTTTAGTTATGAGATGAATGTGATCATGATCATCTTGCAACGTGCTTGATTTGTAACAAACATAAAGACTCTGTAATATCAGTTGTTACTTCAAACCCAGTGCATCAGATCTAGTATGCTTAATTGTGCCTTCATGATGATAATCTCCTTTACAGCACAGAACTGTAAAGCTAAGCTGCATTAAGGCATGAGATTTCTCTCAGAAAGCTTACCATAATTTTACCTAAGTCATCAGAAACTACACACCCCCCCAAAAAATAAGTATTTTTACTTTCTGATGTTAAAGACTCTTACCTCATATGTAAGAGGTACCAAAATAGACTACTATAACAATGAAGATTGTGATTTATATAACTTGAAAGATATATTTATTCCAACATTTTGCCAATGCATAATATATGGGGTACTTTTCAAGTTGCTTTCAGAAGACAAAATTATCCCAACATTCTTGACACAAAAAAATGGAGGCAGGTAAATTGACTATCTAAAATTAAAAGTAATAGATTGTTGCCCATTTTAATCCTTTTGTATGATAAAAATAATGATAGTGAATGTTTATAGAGCATTTGCTCTGTGGCAGGCACTATTCTAAACACCTCACATATCAAGTCATTTAATCTCACAACAACCACTTTATTCTGGCTTTATAGATGAAGAAAATGAAACTCAGACATGGTAGAAAAGGGATTCAAATCTATGAAGTCTTTCTATAGCACCCATGCGCTTAACCACTGCACTGTACATAGAACAGACTCCTTCAGGCTAGCTCAAAGCAAGAATTCAGTAATAATGACAGCATTTCTCAGACTCACTCCATGGACAGAATCAAAGTCTAGGCAGACTCCCAGGGTCTAGAAGAGGGAAATGGAAAGCTTTCAGAAAGCTTGGAGTGTTTCCCTTCAGGGATGGGGACGTGTGGAGGTAGGTACGTCTGATTTACTTTTTAAAAGGATCACTTTGACTGCCAAATTGAAAACAGAGTCTGGTGGGGCAAGAGGAGATCTTGTTATGGTGACTTGAATAGGGTGGTAGTAAGGGAAATTGTGAGAAGTGATGGGATCTGGATATATTTAGAATATAGAGTAAATAAGATTTCTTTGTGGGTGTGAAAAAAGAAGAAAAACTTTTCAGCTAAGCAGTTGGAAGGATGCAGTAGATATCAACTCAGATCAAAAGCTGTGAATGGAGCGAGTTTGAGGTAAAAGATCAGGATGTGTCAAATAAGCAGTTAGGCATTGAAGACCAGAGTTAGGGAGAAATGTCTAGGCTGGAGATACAAATTTGGGATTTGCCAAGATCTGGTTGGTTGAGATCATAAAGGGTATAAATGTAGGTAGATTAGAGAGGAGAATCTAGCTGAGACAAAGGGCTGAGCCCTGAGCCAGTCCAATTTTAGGAGTTTAGAGAGAAGAGGAGGAGACAGCAAAGGAAATTGTGGGTGAAGAGGAAAACCAAGAGAGTGTGGTGTTCTGGAAGCAAAGTAAAGATAGTATATCAAGGAGGAGAGAGTGATAACCCATTGTGAATTCTGCTGATAGGGGTCAGGTAGAGAAGGGTGTTTGTGCTTGGAGTAACTGTGGGAAGCTGATAGGTCAAGTCAGATGAGGACGAATAATTGACCATTGGGTTTAGCAGTTTGGATGTCTTTGGTTATCTTGATGAAAGCCAGTTTGAAAAAGAGTGGGAGCAAAAGCTTAACTGGAATGAATGTAAGAGAATTGGAGGAGAGGAATTGGAAACTGAATTTAGACAACCTTTTCTAGGAGTTTTAATGTCAAGAGGAACAAAGAAATGGGATAGTGAGCTGATAGTTTGCACAAGAATTGGGAGTCCAGAGTAGTTATATGAAAACAACTAAGCTTAGTGCCCCCTATTGGTAAATATTTATTATATTCCTACTATGTGTCCAACATTGTACAAAGTTTTAAAACTATAAAAATTCATCAAATACGACTTCTTTCCTTGAGGTATTTACCTTCCAGTAAGGGAGTTAGACTTAAAACAAGGTTCTGTGGAGCTAAACAGTGTGCAAGTAGCCGAGGCTGCAGTCAGGGAGGGCTTTGGAGAAGAAGGATGATGGAGAAGATGATGTCTGAACTGAGTCTTGGAACTTGTACCATCTGAATATTAACCCAACTTCTTCTAATTAATATTTTATAGGATCTGGGGGAGAAACAAAATTGTCCTATTTGTTGCTGACTAAGAGTAATCCAGTCTTTTAAAAAATACTTTCGTGTGTTAATTTTCTTAATCTTAGCCCAGTCGTTGATTTTGCTTTAACCATTCTTTGTGAACTTCTGGAAAACCCAATAGGTGGGTTTTGAAAACATGAATGAGTGTCCCACACATTCTTATCAGCACCTTCCATATATTCAATCACTAGCACAGAACAATTAAGTAAATGGGACGTGTAAAGAGAATGGGAAATGTTGAAGAGAGGTCAAGGAAGATAGTTATTCATTCACTTCATTCATTTACTGCACAAGTATTTATTTATTTAGGATAAACTTTGGACAAGGTCATGCAAAAGCTTAACTTAGAGATTGAATATAGGGAACAAAAAGCAAGAATGGAAAGAAAAGCAAAGGAATAAAGTTCTGACTGGCTTTTGAAGTTAGAAGCCTAAAAAAAATGATGATATAGTAAAAAGAAATGGACTTGAAAATCACAGCGTACTTGGGTTTAGATCTCACATCTACTAGTTACTAGTTGAGTGATCTTGAGCAAGTTAATGACTGTACTGAGTCTACAATCTCTATCTTAGTAGTAACTCTACCACTCAAGGTTGTTCTGAGAATTATGGTGCTCAGAAGAATATTAGGACATAGCAGATACTCAAAAATTGTTACTTCAGTTCTCTCTCTTTTTCTTTAACTGGAATGTCCTCATTATTTCTTCCAGTTTGTAAAGTTTGATAGTGATGCTGGGGTTTGAAATATATAAATGCAAAGTTGTCTTTTTCTCCCCTCTTCTTTAGGAGCACTAACAATATCTCATGAGTATTGTGAATACGAGTGAAAAAAAGCAAACAAACTAGACACCCAACTCAGTTTAACATACTGAACATCAGTCATACTACATCCAGCAAACAGAAGCACTTCCTGGAGTTTATTTAGATAGGATAATGACTAGGATCATTCCAGTAGTTCTCTCCACTGTCAAACCACCTGACCCTTACCCTCCACCTGCCTGCCAGTCTTAATGACTTGCAGCTTCATGACAGAAAAGAGAAATGCATGAGGGGTTGATGAATCTGACAAAAGAGAGAGTCAGGTAGAGGAGAATGTTGGTGCTTGGAGTGATTGCGAAAAGCTGATTGTCTCTTGTAGGAGACTCTACATACAGCTCTATGTAGAAGGAAAGGTGGAGTAGTTAACAATACGAGGAGGATCGTTGAAATATATCTTTCAGTGTTGGCATTCCCATCAACTCTTTACCAGTCATGAGAAAACGTGAGGAACAAGTCTAGTGGATTTAGAATCTGAATTGAATTTTATTTCAATTATTTGCTTGCATTGGAAAAAGAGAATCTTGTGTTATTTTGGTACTAAGCTCAGTTCATATTGAGACTTCCAAAAAATAACTTCAAGAATTGCATTTTGGATGTGATACCAGACTTGAGACCTCAGAAAGAGTTCTTAGAACTTTTCTAAAATTGATGGACAAAGTTGGGAAGGTATGATCCTATAAAAAAGGACTATTTCAGAATAGGGGATCATTTAAAAAAATAGTTTACTGAAAACTAGAGCTGTTATATAGCAATTGGAGATATGATTCTTCTCCTTAAGATATCTTAATACCTTATAAATGTTTAAATAAAAAAATTTTCCCCCTTCCTGCTATTTCATATTAGTCTTATGAGGAGTAATCACATATATTTTCTTTTAAAAATTACTGGAACAAAGTGACTAGGCTTTTAGAAAATAAAAGGCAGAAAACAGTGGAAAGAAAATTTGTGTTCACATTAAACTTGGAGGACCTATGGAGGGAGAGGGGTAAGTAAACTAACATTTATAACATGAATGTTTGAAGCCCTGTTCTTGGCACCTTATACGTATTATCCCATTTAGTCCTCAAAATAATTAAATGAGGTAGTATTGTAATGCCCATTTTATATAGAAATATAAAATGTATACTCTGTATATACTTTCAAGTGTACTTTGAATACTTTTGACAGGGTATTTGTAATTATTGGTTGTGTGTGGTTTTGTCGTAGTGTCCAGTGAAGCAGACAAGATCTACACAAAGAATTCTAGGCGTCTGTAATGAGTCCTTTCAGTTCAACTGGACCCTCCCTCATCTACTCTATTTTGATAGAGATTTTTCTAAGCATATTGACACCTTTATATCAATACTTTTTCCTTTTGTTCTAAGCCATTAATCAATCAGATATTTATTAGACACTAATATGTTCCTTCCACTGTGCTATAAATCCAACAGAAATAAAAGGCAGGATCTTTGCCTTCAAAGAAATTTTATTCTTTTTAAGGATATTACATGAACCCGTTTGAGAGATGCAATACAGTAACAAAATGCTATATTTTATAGTGTAAATAATTGAAGAGTGTAGCCGTTAGAAGGAAGTGATCTATGTTAACGGGAATGCATAGGGAGTTTTCATAAAAAAGTAGAGCTTGCCCTTTGCTTTGACGTTTCTCCCAGTTAAGGAAGGAGAAATAACATAGGAATGGATAGGAGAGCATGGGCATCCTGATCATACCTACGTTAAGTAGAGTAACATTTATCTGAAAGTTGTTTGAAAACTGCCATCACTCTTTGACTCAAAACGTATCTTTCAATGTAACCTGTCCTGTTTCCACTGTTAGAAATGCTTGCTTCTGGGATAAGTACTGTCTTTAGAAGTCATCGTTTAAAACGTCGATATCTTCTGAAGGAACCAAGAGTAGGTTTCTGACAATTTATTGTGAGAGCACTCAGCAGATTATTTCCTCTGACAGGAATAAAAGAGAGGCATAAAGATAGGATAGGATACATTGTAAAAAGGCATGAATATGGAGGTGATAGAAAAGAAAGGATAAACATCCATTTCATCAGTTTTATTTTGAAATAGTCTAGTATTGGGGGTTAATGAGAAAATTAGCCTGTCATTATAGTATTTTACTGTCTCTAACAATAGTTGGTATTTCATAAATATTTTTGACTTTTGAATAAACAAACTAGCTTAACTAGCATTCAGAAGGTTTTCTTTTGGATAATCATCCAGTATTGTCATTAAACTTTTAATTAGAGTAAGTGCACCTCATGTCAAAACACACATGATTTCAGCCAGAGGTTATTAAATAATTTCCAAAACAAAAATCAGATGGAGGTTATTAATTTCAAGCATGTCATTGAAATGTTCTGACTGTGGAAATATTAAACCAAAATAGCATAGTTTTAGACGCTGTGTGCAAAATTACTATTCCAAATCAATATTTTCCAAGGTGGATTTCATGAAATGCAGATTCCATGGGTAATTACGAGGTGTTATTTGAGGGGCAGGTGGAGGATCTATAGGCAAGTAAGTTTGGGAAATACTCAGGTAAAAAAGACTTTTTGCTGCAAGACTACCTAGAACATCTAACATGCTGGTGTGCATTGTGACTTCCAAGAGGAGAATCTAAGAAGCAATTTTTCCAATCTTATCTGACCCTGGGAGTAGTGTTCTGTGGAATGCACTTTGGAAAGTGTGGTTCTGACATGGTTTGAAACTCTAAAAGTTATCTATAGATAAGATATTAATGCATTTTCAAAAGGAAATACCATTAATAATGAATAAAGATGTATAAATATATATATTTATATGTAACATTGATTCAGTATAGGCTATTTCAAATAAAACCAATACCCCTGTGTATTTTGAATTCTACATTTGTGGGACAGAATAAAAGTAAGAATACCAGTCTTCAGGCTTTGAGATTGTATAACTACAAGTTCACTGGGAAGACCGTTTCTCTTGTGACTACTTTCAGTCATTGAATAGTCATGGTATGAAAAGACGCACAAAAGTCTATCTTTGTGTGGGAGAGGTAACCTCTTCTGGTAAATATAGTGTAGATCCTTCTATTTACTTCTTTCACTATTCTTTCCTGCAGGCTATTTAATTTCCTGCGGTGTTTGTTGATGAATTTTTTAAGTACCCAGACAAACTAACAAAAGATGAGCTACCAGAGGTCAGCCTTGTATTTTATTAGTGTACAGCAGTGTTGCATGCATACTGGTCTGTGTGCCAGAAATTCTAGCTGCAATTAGCCACAGGGTGTAAGTTCAGCATTAACAGCAATTTGATGAACGGTTTTCTACTTTATCACCTAGCAATGGTACCTGCTCCTTGAATCTTTTATACCAAGTAGAAGGTACATTTATGCTCTTCTTGTGTTCATTTGCTTTGTGAATGATCTTATTAAATTGCTATGTATTTTGTGAGAGCCACACTAAGCTGTCTTAACATAAAACTTGGCATCATTATTGGATTTAAGGATTTAGAGATGTAAACAGGATTCAGATGCCTCAATGTTTGGTATTTTTGCAAAAGCAAAATCCAAGGTGGGCTGTCTTTTCTCTCAGTCATGTCCTAGTCATTTGCAAAGAGGATGTATAATACAAGCAAAGCAACAGTAATTTCTTACTCCTTCATTAGGGGTCTATTTGTGTTTATTTTGCTCTGACTTGGCATTACAGTCTAGGGAAAGTGACCCTATGATGGTACCTGTCCTTAACATGCTCATAAGTATGATTTCTAGCATAGGTGCCAAGCAGCATCTTGGCTAGCTTTCAGTAAATTACAATTTTATACCTTATAGAGGTTGTTAATATGTTAAAAATAACCGTGATTGGAAAAGCAAACTGTCTGTGATTGATTTTTGTTTCGTCTTTACTATATAGAACTGCCTTTGACTTCCAACAGTTATCTTAGCTCAGAACAGGAACCTGTGCAATGATTCATGCGAGGAGATGGAAGTCAGTGATTAGCTCACGTGCCTCTGGTCTCCAGTAATGGCATAAATCTTTAAGGAGGTTCTTTAATGTCAGACTGTATGCCTGCCTGTGTCAAATCACATATAGGCTAGCATATATTATAAATCGAGAAATCAGAGGAATGAACAGAATTCCTTTTGTTGTTCATTTTTTAAAGATGTCACATACAAATGAGGATATAGGAGAAAAGGATCACTCTCCTTTAACTACACAAAGCTAAATTTGCATGTTTGTAAACACAAAGACCATTTACATATGGCTACGTATGTAACATACATAACACCTTTTCGGAACAGGAGAAAAAATGTTGATTGATTATAGGCTAAGACCTAGGTGACTTCTCAAGTCCACGAACTAGTTTATTCCCAGATTGAAAATTTCAAGGTCTGTTGAATCTTAAAATAATGAGGAAGGCAATGAATGTATAGCAACGCTGGAAAAGAAAGCTTTCTACTGTGTCATTTAAATCAGTAGATTTTATAACAGCCATCCTCTCCCTGGGATAGTAAAACTTAACATGTATATGTGCTTTTCCCTTTGCATTCTGTAATACAAGTTGAAGAATCTTCTTAGGGAGTTAATATCCACAAGTTGAGAAATCATTCCTTATTTCCTTCATTATTCTTTACTGAAGTTCGATGGAGAA
Organism: Diceros bicornis minor; assembly: GCF_020826845.1. Taxonomy (NCBI): domain Eukaryota; kingdom Metazoa; phylum Chordata; class Mammalia; order Perissodactyla; family Rhinocerotidae; genus Diceros; species Diceros bicornis. The sequence goes on along the minus strand of NC_080742.1, from coordinate 91,687,379 downwards.
GCAAACATTTTAACGTGTTCAGCTGACCACTGCCAAACCATTAAGCAGGCCACAAACAGAGGGAGGAAAGTCTTCAGAATTAACTGTAACATACTGAAAATAACACAACCCACAGACACATGAGTCTCTCTTTGATGAGGAATGAAGAAGTCACAGTCTCTAACAAAGGTCTCGTTGTCGGAGACACTGTTACCGGAGCCCTGGGCCAGGTGTGCATTCCTGCCCTTCTTCCAGTGTTCTCTGCCACCCAGTGCCCAGGAGGCTCGGGTTACCTGTAACCCCTCTGATATGCTGTGCTTTCTGATGGGGACCTGGGAGGACAGGTTTTATCAGGCTGGGATCTGCCCACATGACAGGTCACCTCCTCCTGTGCTTCCTATTCCTTCACAGCTGAAGCCAAAGCAGTTCTAAGGAAATCGGAATTTCTCCAACACCCTCTCTCATCAACTCCTTTGATTATAAAGGAGGCTTTGTTACTGCTTTCAGAATTGTTTAAAGTGTGTTACGTTTGGTATCTGTGGATGATAATTTGTATTATATTTAGTATCTATATCTTCAGAGAAAATTAATTCTACAGTGGAGGATAGTAGGGAGAACAAAACTCATATTTGTGTGGCAAGCTATTCAATGTAAATCAATTTAGGGAAAAATGCTATACGAAGAGATAAAGACAGCTCATGGCTTAAACTAACAAACAAAAACAACCCTATTTTTTTAGGCAATAAAGCAGAATAAGGTTGTAATGGCTGCTGAGAAGCAGCTGCACGTTTCTCTTTGTGTGGTCCCTTTCATCCAGCTAGGACAGGTTGCAAAGCACCCATCACATGCCCGTCAGTCCCATTTAAGGGATGGGAAACTGAAAGGTCAAAACTGAAAAGTTGAGAGACTTTTTTTTTTAATTAGTAGACTTTATTTTTAGAGCAGTTTTAGATGTACAGAAAGTTCAGCAGAATAGACAGCGAGTTCCTGTATATCTGCCTCCTGCTGGCAATTTCTCCATTATCTGGCATTAGTGTGGTACATTTGTTGCAAGTGGTGAACCAATATTGATACATTATTATTAATGAAAGTCCGTAATTTACATTAGGGTTCACTCCTTGTGTTTATACCGTTCTGTGGGTTTTGACAATGCATAATGCCGTGTATTCACCATTACAGTGTGACACAGAAGAGCTTTACTGCCCTAAAAAATCTGTGCTCCACCCACTCCTCACAACCCCCCTCACCCAGTCAGTGAATGTCCTGATGCCATCTCATGCCTTTGCATGTGGGCGCCCTGGACCTGCACACCTCTTCGCCCTCCCTTCACGGATCTGACTCCTGTTTATCCTTCAGTTCCCACAGAAGCATCGCTCCGTAGGGAACCCCTTGCTTACATGCTGCCCCCACTCCCCACACCTGATAAGGTCTCTGATCTATTATCTTTCCTACCTCTCCGTGCTTTGCCTTCCATGCACCGATCACAGTTTTCGTATGTATAGTTGTGTGAATAACTTGTCTCTGACTCTAGCATGGAAGCTCATGAATGATTAATATGGCTGGATGAAGAAAAGAGCTATTTTGAATCTCATACTCAGTCTCATTGCTGCTGCTTTTGCATATTACCAATTACTCAGACCAGGAGCAATTTTAAAATCCTCCTTTTTAAAATCTACAACTTCAGGCACAATTTCTTGGGCTTCCCCCCACGATGCAAAATGATGAGAAAATTAGGGCCACTGCATTTTCTTATACTCTTTTCCTCAGCTGTATCTTCTCACAATCGTAGCACTACTTTTACACTGTAATATGTAGAAAGTTTCTATAACTGTATTAATGGTTTCTATGCTTTTGCTCTAAATTGACACTAAAAGAAAAACACCAAAGATCATTATTCAAGAACAAGATTAGTTTTTATTTCACTCCTAAGTTTTTTCCATGGTTGTGTCCTAATTATTCCCTCTTTCTTGAATTACTGTTTAGAATTATTAGAATATATTCTCTATTTTTTCTTCAGAAAAGTCTAAGAACTTCTGTCTTGTTTTGTTCCATGTCAAAAAAACATATTTGTTATTTTATTTTTATAAGATCTTAATGTTCGTGGCGCATCGTCCTCTCTGGTCCAGGCAAGAATCCTATTGATTGACTGATCCGTTGCTTCCTTTATATCCCTACACCACATTCCCATTCTCCTTGCCCTTCCCATAGGCAAACATGTTCACGTGTATATATGCACTCACATATTTAAAAAATTTTTAACATATATTTTTTAAAATTTTATTATTAGAAAAAATATCTTGTGTTTGCATTTATTTTAATTTACATGAATGGGTTCTGTAATTTACATGATTCTGTTTCCTACTATGCATCGTGTTTCAGAATGTATTATGTTTTCAGTCTACCCACATTTCTCTGTGTGCATCTAATCCATTGCTTGGTGTATATCTCCATGTGTGCCTATCTTTTCTCCCAGTGATTGACACCAAGTTCAAATGTATTTTATATTGTCTTTAAAAATCTTGTGTTTGAATATATTTAAGCCCTTTTGATTGAATTTATGCCCTCTGATTGAATGTTCAAATAGAAATATGTGTATATGAATTGTGTAGCTAATAAAGATCTGAATGAATTTGTGTTAAATTTCAAGGACTGATGTGTAATCTAGAGAACTGTGTTCCTAATAAAAGCAATCCTTTGACTAAAGACAAAGTGTACTCACATGTCAAGGCTTTGTATACAGCAGAATAAGTCCTCAGAAGCTTGCAGTACACGGTACAAAAGGCATAGTTGGAATAAAAGTAAAATGACTGTAAAAGGAGACCTAGATACCTTAGTCTGGTAATATGTCATATATTAAATATATTTTAAAACAATATTTTATTAAAATAAAGAATATCCTTTGGAACTTATTCCTTCAGAGTTATATGAATTATGAAAAATACCTTTTTTATTCTCCTATCGAATGCGCGCATGCCTCGGCATTTTCCCATAGGGACTTGAAGTATCTTTTTATAAAGACCATATGCACTGAGGATAATGAATAGAGTAGGAATGGAAAATCTTTACTCTGTAGAAGAAGAGGAGTTTCCAAGTAGTCTATTTGAAAGCAAACGTTGTAGCCTTGATTGAACATTACATTTAACTTTAACCTTCTTGTAAATGGAAAAATTGAAAACATGGTAAATTATGTCAGTTTTCATAATCAGAATGGAAGCAGCATACCAGTTCCTCAGGGCAGATACTCTGTTTCCTGGTAGAGGTACTTCTCACTGAGCATCTCCTAGAATGGCTATGGGTATAAGAAACAGGTTAACCACTAGTAGGACTGACATTGAATTCTGAAAGTTAGAAACTCAATTCTCAGATAAAGCAGAGATTTTACTTAGGAAGCAATATTTTATTTACACTTGAGTTAAATGTTTGAGTAAGACCCTAGAATTCTGTATCATATGGTGCTACATCTTTAGCATGTGGAACCAGTCTAGTCTTTGGAATTGGCAGCTATAGGTAGGAATCCCGATTCTGCCCCCTTGCTCCTAGTGTGGTCCTAGACACGTTTAATCTCTTCGAGCTTCAGTTTTCTCATATGTAAATGTAATAATTAACAGTAAGCTACCTTGTAAAATTATCACTAGGATTTAGTCAGCTAAAAGTTCCTAGGATTATTCAGTACATACTACATAAATTTGTTGTTAAGATTAAGTATGATAAACCATGTGAAGTTCTAGGATGGTGCCTGATACATACCACCAGGTTGTCAATGCACATCAGTGTCCCTCCCTTCCTCTTCCCTGTCTTAATGATCATTTCTTCTCTCGTTCAGGGAAGGCACAAATTGCACGTAGATACTGGAATGGAAGGTGATTGGTGTGGCCTTATTCCTGTTGGACAGCCATGCAGTCAGGTTACGACAACAGGCCTCAAGTGGAACCTCAGTAAGTAAAACCCTTGCACAAAGGGATATATTCTTTATTTCTTTAAAAACTTTCTCTTTGGTATATACCTAGGAGTGGAATTGCTGGTTCATATGGTAACTCTGTGTTTAACTTTTCAAGGAACTGCCAGACTATTTTCCACAGCGGCTGCACCATTTTCCATTCCTACCAGTGATGTATGAGAGTTCCACTTCTCTACATCTTCACCAACACTTATTATTCTCTTCTTTTTTTAATACATATCCTAGTGGGTATGAAGTGGTATCTCATTGTGGTTTTTATTTGCTTTTTCCTGATGACTAATGATGTTGAACATCTTTTCATGTGCTTATGGACCATTTGTATATTTTCTCTGGAGTAATGTCTATTCAGATCTTTTGCCCATATTTTATTCCAGATACAAGTCCTTTATTAGATATATGACTTGCAAATATTATCTCAGAGTCTTTGGCTTATCTCTTCATTTTCTTAAATTTAATTAACTAAAATCGTTAATTTAATTTTGATGAAGCTCCGTTTTCTTTTATGGATTGTACTTTTAGTGTCATATCTAAGAACTCTTTGCCCAGTCTTCTTTCTACAAGATTTTGTATACTTGAAATCTACTTTATTTTTCCAGAGAAGGAGCTATTCTAACTAAAGTAGCAAGTTTTTTTCATAGTCAAACCTCTGAGATTTTATAATATTAGCTGCTCTTATTAAGTTTTAAAATGTTTTCCACTACTTATTAACTGCTTTAGATTCTACTTATACTAAAACTGGTTTGAAAAGAACAAAAAATGAGGTGAATCTGGTCATGAAATAAAGGCTGATTCCAAGAGAAACCATCAGGTGTTGTGAAGTGAATCAACTCTAGCATCTTTAAGAGTAATGATAATTAAATCAAAGAGCTTTGATTGAATGTCAGAGGGAGTATCTCCTGATTGACCAATACCTCTAAGGTTGTAAAAAGTAAAATACAGAACCATGTCATTCTTTTTTTTGTGAGGAAGATCAGCCCTGAGCTAACATCCATGCCAATCCTCCTCTTTTTGGTGAGGTAGACTGGCTCTGAGCTAACATCTATTGCCAATCCTCCTCCTTTTTTTTTTTCCCCCAAAGTCCCAGTAGATAGTTGTATGTCATAGTTGCACATCCTTCTAGTTCCTATATGTGGGACGCCGCCTCAGCATGGCCAGAGAAGCGGTGTGTCTGTGCGCACCCGGGATCCGAACCCTGGGCCACCAGTAGCAGAGCGCGTGCACTTAACCGCTAAGCCACGGGGCCGGCCCCCATGTCATTCTTCTATAACATGTAAAATTTTTAGGTTCCCAGAAGAAAATAAATATTTTAAGAAATAAGTAATTCGAAGATAAAAAGATATTTTAAAAGACATTTCTATGAGCCACTGCTGAAGTAATTAGGAAAAACTAGAGAGATTTTGAAGCAAATGTCTGAAGAGCTCGCCAGAATTTGAAAGGACGCTGGGAACACATCTCCTCAGTGCACAGAAATATGTGACAGGCTTTGAAGCTGTTTAGCTGAGACTGACACAAGCTCCCATTAGAAGCTTTTTTGAAAACATTCCAGCCTAAAACAATTGTCGTACTTTTTACAGTTCCCATTCTTTCCAAAAACCCAATCTAGACAGTGGTGAACGTCTTCCTGGATCTAGTAGTGACCACTTTTCAGGGCTGGCCCAAGACAGGAGGAGCCCTGAGCAAAGTGAAGAGGAGGGTTGGCGATATTGCTGATCGCCCCAGCTTCCTTTATCTTACAGTAATAGGGAAGAGTCATAGCATTAGGCATGATTCTTCAGGGTTCTTTAGAATATCCTCTGATCCCCTGCGTCCCACGGTCAGGTGCACATCCTCATTCTGTATAATAACGTTTACTCCAGGGAGGCCTTCGGCATGCTGAGGGTAAAGGGATTTTAACCTTCCTATCTGTGATAATGTTTCAATCCTGCTGAAATGCTATATACTATTACTTATTTATATATTTACAGATTGCTTTGGCTTTCAAAATGATTACTTTTTTCTCTACAATTTTATGAAAATAAGTAAACAGCAACTTCATGGAGTATGCAAAGCAATAGAGTTGAGACACGAAGTGTTTCCTCAATTATCTATCGTAAAAGTGCTAATTAACGGGTTCTTCTGATACAAAAGATTACCACATTAAAAAGTAATAAAAATAGCTGTGAAATCACAGCATGTTGGCTTGAAGAGAAGTGGCTAGATTTCTTTCACAGAGAGGGCCCCTGCTTACTCAGTGTCTTGCTCTGTGAAAGCGGAGCCCTGAGGTCAGTGTCATTTTGTCAGTCACACCTACAAAGTGACAGGATGGGGCTGGGCCCAGAGAAGGAGGAATGAGATGCAGTAGCTTAGTCAGGGCTGCTCACTTCTTGGCTCAGGGAGAGGAAGCAAGTCCTCGTAAGGAAGCATATCAAAATCTTCCTCAGTAGGTCTCCAGGCTTGGTCTCTCCCAACCTACACCCACTGTGAAATATGGCAGAAGTTCTAAAATAGTGGGATTTAGCTGTTTCAATTTGCAATATCTCAGATCACATTCTGTCTTTTAAATAAGTGTGAAAGATGCCTATGTACCCATCACTCAGAAATGAATCTTTACAAATATTGTTGAAGCTACCGATATTACAATATTTTATTTCATAGCAATATGCTGTGACCATCCTGTGACATGTGTCTGGCACAAGAGCTTCTCTAGGCTATGTACACTTGGGGGTAAAGCAGCTGCATCGTAGGTAAGAGCATCCTCACCTTTGCTAGGTATGCCACGTTGCTCTGACACTGATTATACCAGTGTGCACTCATCCAGGAGTGTACAAGAGTTCTCGTGCTCCACATCTCCACCCAGTTCTTGGTGTTGTCAAATTTAATCATTTTTGACAGTCTGGTGAATGTCAATGATGTGTCACTGTGGTCTCTGATTGCTGGTGAGGGAAGCATCTTTTTGGAGTTATTAACCATGCTGGTTTCCTCTTTTGCAGATTGCTACTTTCTTTTGCCCATTTAGCCATTGGACTATTTGTTTTTTTCTTATTAATTCTTAGGAGTTCTTCAGACCCTAATTATCTTCTTCCTGGCTATCCTTTGCCTTCTCCATTTGTTTATGGCGTTTTTGTATCCACTGAGGTTATTAAATTAAAGGTAGTCATTTATCAATCTTTTGCTTTAAGATTTGTAATTTTTGTGTCTTAAGTCATCTTTCTATTCCTGATGGTCATAACGATGTTCTCACATTTTAGTTTTATTTTTAGATCTTTTATTTCACCTGAAATTGATCTTTGTGTATGATATGAGTTAGGGATCTGATTTTTTTTTCGTTGCTGATAACCAATTGCTCTAGCATCAGTTATCATCCTTTCTCTAGTGATTTGCAAGGTACCATACAGTTTCGTATTCGTGGGTATGTTTCTTAAATCTCTAGGCTGTTCCCTTGGCTTACATTCTTCTTCCTGTACTGATACCACACTGCCCTAATTACCATCGCTTTATAATAAATATTGACGTATGATAAGTTGAGTCCCCAACCTTGTTCTTCTTCAGAATTTTCATGGCTATTTCAGGCATTTTGCTCTTCATAAATTTTAGCATTGGCTTCACAAGTGTCACACACACAATTCCATTGTAATTTTTTTCATAATTATGTTAAATTTATAGATAAATTTGGGGAGAATAGAACAATTAGATAAGAAAATTTCTGAAGGAAATTGTCTTCCCATCCATAAATATAATTTATCTCTCCATTTACTTAGAACATTTTGATTGCTCTCAATAATTTTAAAATTTTGTCCATAAGATCCTGTACATCTTATATAAGATTTATTTCTAGAAACCCTGTATTTTGTGTTGCTATTGTAAGTTATACATTTTTAAAAATCACATTTTCTGATTTCATTGGTGGTATTCGAACATACAGTTGATTTTAGTATATTGTATTAATATATTCTGAACACTTTTATTGTTTCTAAAAATATGACTAGATTCACTTGGGTTTTCTATAGACAGTCATATTTTTGTTAGTAATCAGGTTTTCTTTCTTCTTCAGTCTGTAATAAATAGGATTGCATTCAGTTATGACTAACTGAAACAGTAGCTTTAAAAAAAGCCTATTTTTTTTTCTCGTGTAGCAAAGTACAGAGGTGAGTAGTTACAGGGCAAGGTTTCTGTGATTTCCTCAGCCTTTGCCTCAAAATCATAAGATGTCTGTTGCAACTCCAGCCACTGTGTCTCCCCTTCAGCATCATGAGGGAGGGAAGGGGAGAGAGGAAGATGGGCAGCACATACAGTAGGAAAACAAGGCAGCCGAGATTCCCAACATTCCCAGATTCCTTCCTGCGTCTAACCTTTTGACTCAGTGGCCAGAACTGTCAAACAGCTACCCCAGCTGCAAAGGAGGCTGGGACGTGCAATTTTCTAAGGATGTAGTCACCCCAAATAAAACTGAGGTTCTGTCGGTGAGGAAGAAGAGGGTGAGTAGAAGTCTGCTCTTCTGTCTATCAAAAAATGTCTTTGCTTTGTCCACCATCTTGTTGAACAGTTTAGCTATATATATAATAAAAATTTATTTTAACTTTCTTTCAGCCACACTCTTATGAATGTCTGTTGTTGCTGTTAAAGAACCCGTAGTCAATCAAACTAATTCTGATTTGTTTATACTCTGTCTTTAACTCTCTTCCTTCTTTACACCTGATGTTTTTCTTTGATGTTCCACAGTTTTACTATAACATGTTTAAGTGTAGCCTAGCTTTTGTTCTAGTTGGTGTTCCTTAGCTCTGATAATTGATGTAGTTCATTGATCTGAAAATTTTTCAGATATTCTCGTTTTTCAGAGAAGGACGTAGTAGCTCTAGTTAGTGATTTGCCCAAATTCAGATCATTAGGGATTGATGCACTGAAAATCTGAATTCAAGTCTTCGTTGCTATTTTTCCTTGTTTCCAATTAGTAAGTGAAAAACTTTCCATATAAAGTAAGTTGATGTCTAAAAAAATCACTAAAATGAATTCAGGATAAAGAGAAGAAAACAAGAGGAAGGTAACTGTAGACAGGGGAAAGCAAAGGAGATAGGAAAGAGGGGATAATGGTAGGAAAGGGAAAGTACTTAGGAAGAAAAATAAAAATAAAAGTAAATAAATAAAAATTCTGAGGGACAGGACTTTTAACTTCTCTACAGTTTTGCCTAAGAAAAATGTTAAATGGAGTTGCCCTCCATTCGCGCAAGCCTCTTAATAGAACACTCAAGTTGAGTTTGAAATTATGTATTCATTGTTCCTTCTTTTGTGTTTTTTCCAAGAAGTATAGAAATAAATGACAGAATGAAGTAATTTTGTAGCATTGACTGAAAGGGACTCAAATCTCCTAACCCAAGTGAGAGTTTTGAAAGAAAGAAAAAAATTGTGAGAAAACAGTTTGAAAAGATTTTTCATCTCTATGGAAAATGATTTGTAATAAGTGTGTACAGGCACCGTGATTTTCTGCAGGAGTTCTCTATGAGGATTTTAAGTGCCAGTCTAACAAGGGAACAGTTCATGCCTCTATAAAACTATAAAACTACACTTGCTAATAATGCAGTTTCAGTGAGAAATGCTGTTAATTCTCACTCCATTATGCCTCACAAAGCAATTCTAGTCAGTTGTCATGGTTCGACAATAGCTATACCCACTTAGATTATATATATACATAGTGATACCCACTTTTGTGAGCTAGTGCCACTAATGTGTGAGATTGTTCATATTTTTATATGTCTTTGTTATTATTTTAATTATTGCTTTTCTAGTCCAGTGCTTATAAAAAAAGCACTCCGAAACCATGACGTCAGTATTTCCTGTCTGATTCAAGGACAGTATCTTTTGTATCGTAATTCTTTGATAATCAATGACCCACTTTGAGTTGAATTAAAGATATTGTTAAAATTTTTACATAAAACATGCTTCAGAGATCAAAGGTGGTAATAAGGATGGCTTTTTTTTTTGCCTCAGTCTTCCTCAAGGAAGATGTTAGCTAAAGTTTCCCACCCCCAAATCATTTTCTTGAGTTTACAAGTTGGTGAAATGACTATATTTCATCACTTCTAAGATGTCGTCAATTGTAAGATGCATTATTATTTTATGTACTTTAAGAAAAAAATACTACTAATTATAACTCCATAGATGTGGGGAAATGTACATGTTAGAACTGATAAAATATGGTAGATCAAATAGCATAGCAACTTAATTATCAAACTATATGCATAGAGATGGCACTCTTAAACCTGTCATGACAAATTGCAAAAGGCTTTGTAATGGAAAAAAAAATTCCTGAGTATCTTTCAGTGGATTGTTAGGCCTAGTCTAGAGGTCCCCTCAAGAGTTATCTGATTCTATAGGACACTTAGCCTTTCATTGTTTTTGCTTATTTTGCAACTTTTTGGAGCTAGAAGTTAACTAGTAAAGGGCTGATCATAATGTAAATGATTCCTATTCATATAAGTCAATTGAGCTTTTGTTCTGTGAAAACACAATGGATTATCACCCTATGGAAATGGCCAGTTTTCCATCTATTAGCAAATCCATATCAGCCTTCCTATTTGTCTGTATGTATGTGTGTCATTTGTAGTGTCCTTTGAGCTAGTTTTTTACATCTTACTGCTTTTCTCATTAGTTAATGACTTAAATGAAATCTTTGATGTGTTCATTTTATCTTTGTATGTCATTATTTTACCCTTTGAAAGATTATTCTCTTAACAAACCAAATTGTAATCACCTATGATATTTAAAGGATCACAAGCTATTGTGGTCTTTTAAAAGAAATGTGTAATGTAACATTGCAAAATACCACTTAATTTCCGGCTCTGTGAAGTAGGTGAGAGGTGGCCCTGGAACAGAGGTCTGAGGATGTCACTTTCTATTTGTATGTTGGGAAAGGTCTCACAAAGAGCTGTGCTGTGCACTCTTTGTTGAAAAAGAATCATGGCCATGACTGTGAGCCCTTTAAGCAAAATGAATCAGACCAATGTAATCTTTTAGAAGGCATGAGTTCATTCTAGCACTAGTAAGCTAAGCTAGAAGGAAATGGCATTTTTAAACAGTTTTATAGAGATATAATTTACATACCATAAAGTTCACCCAGTTAAAGTATACAATTCAGTGGTGTTTAGCATATTCACAGATATGTGCAACCATCACCAGTCAAACTCAAAACATATTCATAACTTCAAAAAGAAAGCACTTGGGACCGGCCTGGTGGCGTAGTGGTAAGGTTTGTGCGCTCCACTTTGGTGGCCTGAGTTCCTGGTCGCGGACCTACACACTGCTTGTCAAGCCATGCTGTGGTGGCATCCCTCATACACAATAGAGGAAGACTGGCACAGATGTTAGCTCAGGGACAATCTTCCTCAGCAAAAAGAAGAAGATTGGCAACAGATGTTGGCTCAGGGCCAATCTTCCTCACCCCCTGTCCCCCCCAAAAAAAGAAAGTATGTACCCTTTAGCCACCCACTTCCCACCCCCCTTCCCATCCCGCACCGTGCCCTTCACCCCCCAGCCCTAAGAAACCACTAATGTACTTTCTATCTCTATAGATTTCCCTATTCTAGACTTTCACATAAATAGAATTATATAATATGTGGAGTTTTGTGACTGGCTTCTTTTACTTAGCGTAATGTTTTCAAAGTTCATCCATGTTGTAGAATTTATCAGTATTTCATTCCTTTTTATGGTCAAATAATATTCCATGGTATGGATGTACCACATTTTGTTTATCTGTTTGTCTGCTAATGGACATTTGGATTGTTTCCACTTTTTGTCTGTTATGAATAATATTGCTATACACATTCATGTACAAGTTCCTCTGTGGACATATGTTCTCATTTCTCATGGGTACATACCTAGTGGTAGAATTGCTGGGACATATGGTAACTTTATGCTTAATCATTGAGGAACTGCTGGGCTGTTTTCCAAAGGAGATGCACCATTTTACATTCGCACCAGCAAGGCATAAGAGTTCTGATTTCTCCACATCCTTGTCAACACTAATTTTCATCTGACTTTTTGATTTTAGCCATCTTGGTGGAAATCAACTGGTATCTCATTGTGATTTTGATTCTCATTTCCCTGATAACTAACAATGTGGGACATTTTTTTCAGGTACTTATTGGCCATTTGTATACCTTCTATGGAGATCCTTTGGCCCTTTTTTAATTGGGTTGTCTTTTTATTATTGAGTTGCAGAGTTCTTTATATATTCTAGATACAAGTCCCTTATCTGTATAAGATGTATAAATATTTTCTCCCATTCTGTGGGCTCTCTTTTCACTTTCTTAATGGTGTTCTTTGAAGCATAATCATTTTTAATTTTGATGAAGTCTAATTTATCTATATTTTTCTTTTGCTGATTATGCTTTTGGTGTCATATTTTAAAATTCATTGCCAAATCCAATATCATAAAGATTTACTCCTATGTTTTCTTCTAAGAGTTTATAGTTTTTTCTCTTACATTTGGATCTTTGATCCATTTTGATTTAATTTTTGTATATGGTGTGAGGTAATGGTCCAGAATTAATTTGTTGATTTCTACAAAGAAGTCAGCTAGGATTCTGATAGGGATTGTGTTGATTCTGTAGATTAGTTTGAGAAGTATTGTCATATTAACAATGTTAAGTCTTCCAATCCATGAACATGGGATACTTTTAATTTACTTAGATTTTTACTTTCTTTCTACAAAGTTTTGTTGTTTTCATAGTATAAGTTTTGCACTTCTTTTGTTAAATTTATTCCTAAGTATTGTATTGTTTTAATGCTATTGTGGATGGAAGAGTTTTCTTAATTTCCTTTTTGGATTGTTCATGGCAAGTGTATAGAAATATAGTTGATTTTTGTATCAGTTGATCTTGTATCCTCCAACTTTGCTGAACTCATTTATGAGTACTAATAGTGTTTTAGTGGATTTCTTAGGATTTTCTGTATATAAGATCATGTCATCTGCAAATAGAGGTAGTTTTACTTCTTTTTTAATCTGGATGCCTTTTATTTCTTCTTTTTACCAAATTGTGCTAGTTAGAACCTCCACTACAATATTGAATAGTATTCAAACAGTATTGAAATAGTATTCAAATAATACTAAATGTAGCAAAAGTGGACACTCAAGTCCTGTTCCTGATCTTGGGAGGAAAGCATCCAGTCTTTCACCATTAAGTATGATGTTAGCTGTTGGTTTTTCATAGATGTCCATTCTCAGATTGAGGAAATTCCATTCTATTCCTAGTTTTCATCATCAAAGGGTGTTGGATTTTGCTTTTTGTCTATTGAGAAATTATTTTTAAAAAATTAAATTGATATAATGTATTATATTAATTGAATTTCAGATGTTAAATCAAACTGGCATCCCTGGAATAAATTCCACTTGGTCATGATGTATAATTCTTTTTATATGGATTCAGTTTCCTAGTATTTTGTTGAGAATTTTTGCATCCATATTCTTAAAATATATTGTTTTGTAGAGTTCTTTTTTGGTGATAGCTTTGACTAGTTTTAGTATCAGGGAAATACTGATCTTAAAGTATACTACTCTTAAAGTCTAGGCATTCAAGAGGGAAACTCTGGAGAAGTCAGCCAAGGCAGCAAGAGCAAAATGCAAGTAAAGTAGGTCCAGCAGGCAGGATGCAGATTTGGGGAGGACATAGCATAGAGGGAGTACTGGTTGCAGGAGACACCTGAAGTATGTTCTGATCCAGAGACAGGTGGTGCCTTGTACCTTGCCGTCTTTTATTTGTGTGCTTGCTGCCAGAGAGGAGGGGAGGAGAGAATGAGACCTACAGAGCAGCTTGTATCTAACTAATACATAGCGGGACTGCCAGCCCTTCTGCTGAGGAAGTGGAGGACTGAGCATTTAAGCAAGCACATCCTGCTGAGGAAGAGGTTTCATTTACGTGAAAATTGTATCCAATAATCTCTGAGTGTTCTTTTAAAAAACACTTATCTCCACACATGAGTAAGGAGAAATCTTTCCCCAGTCTATGTTTAGTTAGCCTTCAATGGCTTTCCTTCTCCACAGCTTTATATTATTAATTTAGGAAAGGCGTTGTTTTCATAGGCCATTTTTATTTATAATGGAAAGTGCTAGCTATGAATTCCAATATTGATTTTTCTCCAAAAATAACTTCCAACTAAGAATCTTTCAAATCTTAGAAATAAAATGTTCTCTCACAAATTTGTGTAAATTTAAAGGGGTGGTACAAGACTGAAAGGTTTATTTTTCATAATAGCTGTACCTACAATATTACATTTATTTATATAATTTAGAATGATAATTACAAATAAATATTCTCACAAAAGTTTTTCAGGGAAGCCTTACACATTTATTCGTAGGGTACTGAATATTTTCAAGTATTTGGTAAACCTTTAAAGTGTAACAGTGCATATTAAGTTCATTACTCTAGGCTGCATTGAGTGATTTCTTATACTTTGGACTACATTATGGAAATAGCAGAACATTACATTCTTTTTAATGGGATATATTTGAAAAAAGAAATCTTAGTTGTTGATACCACATCTTGATTTTTTTTATGCATTCTCTGTAGTAAGTGCCAGCAAATGACAACTTCTGTGATATGTAGGCCAGACTGTATGAATGCTATTTCTTTTATTTAGATTCTAGAATAATTATAGTATCATAATGTCGAAAGGCACATCATTGTTCGTCTAGACCTATGATTTTCAAATGAATTAACTAAGATCTAAAAGTGACTTCCACATGAAACTATGAAACTTCTAGAAGAAAACATAGGCAGTACGCTCTTCGACATCAGTCTTAGCAACATATTTTCAAGCACCGTGTCTTACCAGGCAAGAGAAACAATAGAAAAAATAAACAAATGGGACTACATCAAACTAAAAAGCTTCTGCACAGCAAAGGAAACCATCAACAAAACGAAAAGACAACCTAATAATTGGGAGAAGATATTTGCAAACCATGTATCTGATAAGGGGTTAATCTCCAAAATATATAAAGAGCTCATGCATCTCAACAACAAAAAAAACTAACAACCCAATTAAAAAATGGGCAAAAGACCTGAACATACATTTCTCCAAAGAAGATATACAGATGGCCAACAGACACATGAAAAGATGTTCAAAATCATTAACTATCAGGGAAATGCAAATCAAAACTACAATGAGATATCACCTCACGCCCGTCAGAATGGCTATAATTAGCAAGACAGGAAACAACAAGTGTTGGAGAGGATGTGGAGAGAAGGGAACTGGCATACACTGCTGGTGGGAGTGCAAACTGGTGCAGCCACTATGGAAAACAGTATTCTTCAAAAAATTAAGGATAGAACTACCATATGATTCAGCTATTCCACTGCTGGGTATTTATCCCAAGAACTTGAAAACACCAACGAGTAAAGATACGTGCACCCCTGTGTTCATTGCAGCGTTATTCACAATAGCCAAGACTTGGAAGCAACCTAAGTGCCCATCAAGGGACGAATGGATAAAGAAGCTGTGGTATATATACACAATGGAATACTACTCAGCCATAAGAAATGATGAAATCCAGACATTTGTGACAACATGGATGGACATTGAGGATATTATGCAAAGTGAAATAAGTCAGAGGGAGAAGGTCAAATACTGTATGATCTCCCCCATTAAGTAGTAGATAATAACAAACAAACACATAGAGACAGAGATTGGATTGGTGGTTACCAGAGGTGAAGGGGGGAGGGAGGAGGGCGAAAGGAATAATTCGGCACATGTGTGTGGTGATGGGTTGTAATTAGTATTTGGGTGGTCAACATGATGTAATCTATGCAGAAATATAAGTATAATGATGTACACCTGAAATTTATACAATGTTATAAACCAATGTTACTGCTATAAACAAAAATTAAAATAAATAAATAAATAAATAAATAAAAATAAAAAAATAAAAGTGACTTCCACAAACCACACAGCAGCTTCCTAGTGCCAGAGCTGGCCTGGAACTCAGTATCTCAACTCCCAGCTCAGGGCTTTTTCCTCCTAGTTCCTTTTACTACTAGTAGAGTAGAAAATATTGATATTTGATAATAGATTTAAATATATATAAAGATAGGTAAACTTAAAAGTGTGATGTTTCATAGGCACATCAAAAAATATGACGATATTTGTGAAAATTTTCATGATACAAGTTTTCAGCTGTATCAGTTTCAAATTGCTGCTATAAGAAATTACCACAAACTAGTGGCGTAAAACAACACGTTCCTTATCTGTAGTTCTGGAGATCGAAGTCGGAAACGGGTCTTACAAGACTAAAATCAAGGTATTGACACAGCTGCATTGTTCCCAGAGGCTCCAGTGGAGAATCCTTTTCTTACCATTTCCAGCTTCTAGAGGCTGCCCACATTTCTCAGCTCATGATTCTTTCCTCCATCTTCAAGGCTGGCAGCATAGCATCATCAAATCACTCTCTCTTTCTCTGACCTCTGCTTCCATTGTCACATCTCTTTCTCTGACTTGTACTCTATAGCCTCCCTCTTTTAAGGAATTTGTGACTACACTGGGACCACCTGGATAATCCAGGATAATTGTATCTCAAGATTTTTAATCACATCTGCAAAATCCCTCCTGCTATGTAAATAATTTGTTCATAGGTTCCAGGGATGACAATGTGGACATTTTGAGGGGCCATTATTCAGTCTACCATATCAGATCGGTAATCAATGAATTAAATAATTTCCTGAAATAATACTTATTGAATACAATTATTACATCATTGAATCTTTGCAGTTACTGTGAAAATTGATGTGTGAAGACTGTTTATATTGTCACTGAGAAACTGAATCTCAGTGTTGTCATTCATCTTGGCCTCAGATAACTTGTGGTAAAGACTCAATACAAAACAAAAACCAAACAAATGATGTGAGGATGATTGATCTGGTGTCCACAAAGGGGAATGAAGGTTATAATTTCCATTCAATCTGGTTTGTAGTCAAGTTTAGCCAATTCTGATCCCCAGGAACCATGAAGGAAACCAGAAGGTTTGCATAGGCCAGAGGTAAAGCTCCATTCAACTGTGGTTGTAACCAGTATCTTATTAGAAATATTCCTGTTTTTCTATCCTTTGTATGCTTCTTCTCTTGTAGCCTTTGAGGCTGTACTTATATGAGAAACTGATGGTTTCTACCAATAACAGACAGCAATCTGATGCGTGATTAAGGTGGTAAAAACAAAAGGTGGAAAATTTGACTCTTCCTTATATTGCTTTTATAGTCACATATTATTAGAATCTCAGGACTCTACAGGTCCTTAAAGATCAATCGAGTATTTATTAGTTAATTTACTGAGCACACATACACCATCAGACTACTGGGTTACTACTTATGTCGCTGTCACTTTTATTCCTACTCCTTCCACATACACATGCCACATGTATATACTTGTACTACGATATATTACAATTTGGGTTTTTCTTTTGTATATAGATTTGGGCAGTCTGGGGTTATAGACCACAAAACTGCTACTTCTGATAAGTTCTGAATATTAGCATTGAGGAATCGTTGCACAAAATGACGATCATGGGAAACTCTAGGACCCAGATTTTATGAAGAAGGCCAAGTTGGGTTGAGGGGGAGGTTGACAAGCAGTAGATATTATTTCTATGGAGAGAAAAATACAAAGAGGAACAAGATTATTTTTTAGGCTATGTTGTTCTGAAGAATTTTCACATATTCTACTTGTAAGCAAATATTTCATTTTGGACATATAAGACTAATGATGTACAGCCTACTACAAACTTGTATTAAATATATATTTCATTAACTCAGCTCCAATTCTATTTTCTATGTTGTAGGATTTGAACCAGACATGATTTTTCTTAAGTTCTTACCCTTTTGTGATTCCGCTGAGAGCACAAGAACCAACAGTAATTTACTATATACCGTAATCATCCTGTTTTGTTTTTAGACAACTCCCAACAACCTGACAACATACATTTATTATAGTTGATTCTAGGCATTTAAATATGAAAACAATTAATGTGCATTTGTAGGGAATATGACAAATGGGAATTTGTGAACAGACAAGTTTTTCATTGACCTGCATTCACGAACACTATAATAACTCAAGTTTGCCTCCCAAGTTGTTGAAATGAGTTGATTTCCTGGTATTTACGTGGGCAGGTTGACGGATGAGAATGGTTTCAGTGAAAGCTCGAGAGTCCCTTTCTATTTCCCTCCTCCAGGTTTCACTTTTGTGCTGATTGAGATGTGAGCTCTGTGCATTCAACCATCCAGCTAATAAATTGAGACAAGAAAGCAATAACTTTTGGTCATCACATGAATTGTGGAGAACAAATCAAGGGGTGCAGGTGAATAAACTTTTACCACGGGAATAGCTCAATGGGTATAATTTTCTACTAGGTCCAAATAATCATAGTTTGTGTTTTGAAATAGCACTTTCCCATATATACTGTCTGTCTT
Organism: Diceros bicornis minor; assembly: GCF_020826845.1. NCBI lineage: Eukaryota > Metazoa > Chordata > Mammalia > Perissodactyla > Rhinocerotidae > Diceros > Diceros bicornis. Next base: position 91,669,019 of record NC_080742.1, on the reverse strand, counting down.
TTCTCCACACTCACTCTCATTCAGGCATAACATCAATTTTTTTATTAATGCAAAGTATTATTATCCCCATTTTGTAGATGAGGAAACTGAAACACAGGATGTTAAATAAATTGTCCAAGTTCTTGTTTCCTAACTTGGTCTCCTGTGCACATAAAATGGATCCATCATTGGTCCTTTACATACGTGTCTATTTTTGAAAGCTCTGGACGTGGTGAAATAACTATCTCAAATGAAAGTGGAATTTTCCCTGGAATTGAGCAGGGTCAAAGACAAAGGAGACAGAGAATTAACACCTTAGCAATTAAAATCACGAAGTGAACCCCACCTAAGACATTTCTTTCCACTCTGCGAGCCACAAATCACAAGCTAGAACCCATGCAGATTTGTAGAGTGTGTAATTTAAGTGTAATTTATGCTCACTGTGATATCTGGTTTCTGGGGTGATTATAAACCAATGTTGTCATTCATCATGGTTCTCAAGGTACTTATGTTAAGGAAAAAAAGATTTATTTAGCATTCACAAAGGAGGATAAATGGTTAAAACAGAATTTTTTGTGTGTGAGGAAGATTAGTCCTGAGCTAACATCTGTTGCCAATCCTCCTCTTTTTTGCTGAGGAAGATCAGCCCTGGGCTAACATCCGTGCCCATCTTCCTCTACTACTTTATATGGGACGCCGCCACAGCATGGCTTGACAAGTGGTGCTTCGTCCACACCTGGGATCCCAACCTGTGAACCCGGGCCGCCGAAGTGGAGTGCGCGAACTTGACCGCTACACCACCAGGCCGGCCCCCTGAAACAGGATTTTTGAGTGTCTAAAGATTCAAGGATGAAACAGAAAAAACAGTGATAGAAGGGCAGAATGGCTCGATTGCAGGAGGTTTAGGTTGTATACAGGTCTTTCAGCAGTGAGCTGCCATTTGTCCTCTGTTTTGCTTGGAGGCCAAATTGTGAAAAAGCTGAAACTATTTGGAGAACACTAGGCTTAAAGTAAAAGAAGGGGAGGTCAAACTGGGGAAATGTCTAGGATGCAGACTAAAATAGAAGCATCCCCATAAAAAGGCATATGTATATCTGTGTATCCCAAATAAAATTTTTAGTGAATTAATATTTTTTTTTTTTTGCTACACTTTAAGGGAAACTCAAGGTACAGATTACATAGAGAGAAAGTAAGTTCTCGAGCCAAAGGAGAGCATCAGGGAACTACATGGTAGTTCTCTTTCTTTTTCCAGAAAAGAGAGTAGAATTGCGCTAAAGAGAGGGTGAATCCCCTGGCTTTGTGATTATAAAACAGCCAAAAAAGGGAACAAATCAATTCTTTAAACCCCTTGACAAAATCACTCTCTGGAGATTATCGTAGAACGTATAATTTACCTTCCCTCTATGTAATTTGTACCCTGAGTTTCCCTTGAAATGTAGCAGAAAAAAAATTCTGCAGCTATTTACTTCAGTTAATAATGTGGAGGAAAGATGACAGTAGGGTTCAGGTTATGACTCTGACACGAATGATTTCTGTGGTACTGGGACATCATGCCGATTCTTCATCTATACACAGAGGGTTGGTAGATGATGTCGAAGGTCTCCTTCAGTGTAACAACTGTGGCTGCTGACCCCACAGAGAAATGGGTGAGTCCAGATCATAAATGCCAGGAACTTAATGCCTCTCTTCCTTAATTCCCGATGTGGTGGCAATTAAAAGTTCCCATGCGAAGCAGTAATAGGACCAGAGGTCAGGGGACTTTTGTTTGGAAGCGCATCAAGGGTTGGCTTTGCATTGTGCATACCCTTCCCTTCTCTCATAGATTGCATGTCATATAGTTCATGGACGACAGTGGCTTTGAACACTGCGGAGGAGGACGTCCTGTGTCATCACTACAGTTTATAATGTCCTGCTGAAGGTTCTCACTCTTCAGAAGTTCACAGTGAAGCCAGGAGTGGAAAGTTATTATTACTCCTCGTTTACACTGAAGCCAGGTTGCAGCTCTGGCTTCAGTCAATAAAATACTCTTTGATAATGATTCATTAGTAGTATTGTGATCTCCCGGCAGCCCCAGGGCCAACATCACACTCGGGCTGTCTTCTCCATTTAATTGCAAGGTTTCACTTTGGGGGAATCACATCAGCCTTTTTTACTCATCTGTTTTCTGGACCACATTTAATTGCAAATTAACAACTTGTCTCTCTCAACTATCTATCCCTAAATCCCCTTTTTCTTCTCTGTGTGTATGTATAATGTGTGTCTTAAAGAACGTGCTTAGAAAGAGTTATCAAAGCAAGAAGGCTTTCTAATTTTTTTTACCAGCTACAACTGATAACCAACTTTTATATTTAACCATTTAAAAAATTACTTATTTGCAGTATATCAGTGGTAATTTAAATCTGACATATAATTAAGAAAAATACAAATTGAAACCTGTAGTGTTTACAGTTGACCTGTATCCCACCAAAGGCTGATATTCCGTAGATAATGATAAAGAAGTTTTATTTCCTACTGTCTTGCGTGGTACATGCTAATTACTATGTGAATTAAATAGATAAGGCTCCCCCTTATAGAAGGATACACTGCTGTAGGGGGAGAAATCTGATTTGTGCATGTAGGACAGTGATTGAGGACAGAGAGGCTGGCCTCTCCTCATCCTGATTCACTGTGATTACAATCATGATGTAAATATGAGCAGGACTCTCACCTGCCCTCAGTATTCAGTTCCCTTTCCTTTAAAATGAATGACTTTAAACTAAATGATCTCAATCTTTTTCATCTCGAGCATTAGTCTTTATTCCTTACTCTCAATAGCAGAATTTTACTATTTTGTTCTCTCCTCCTGAATGCCTGTGAAAAGCATTTGAGGTCCAGTACATATGCCATTTCCCCCATAAAACATGACCCCATTCCCAGGATTCTCAGAATTTGTTCTCCCTTTAACATCTCCCCTCCCTTCCTATGAAAATCTTACTCATCCTTAAGGGCCATTTCAAATCACATCTTTCATGAAGCTTTCCTAACTAAATGTGATTTCTCTCTCCTCTGAATTCCTAAAGTGTGCCGTGCCACTCTTCAGGATTCTTACCTGTTAGTGTCGTTCTTTGTGCAGATTTCTTATTCCTTTTACTAGAATGCATTTGCATCAAAGATTTGGTGCTTGTCATCTCAGTCTCCACCTAGTCGGCTAGAATTGCACTTTGCATATTTTATGTAATTAGCAACCTTTCTTAAATTAGCAAGTTCATTTTACCCACGGGAATTCTGTATTGGGACACAGAGTCAATTGCACTTTGGTAAGAGATGTTGAGGCAAGAGTTCTTTATCATAAACCTTTACAACAATTAGAATAATGAAGGGTAAGTTGAATTTTAAGGGTGAAAAAAGGGTGTAAAATTTTACAGGTGTAAACCCTGCCAGAAGTTGATAGGATTTAAAGTGATGCCATCAAGAATGTGATTATTACAAAAGAGGGTTTTTGAGTCTGAGTGTGTTTGTGTGGTTGTGTGTGTATTGAGAGAGGGCCTGTCTAGGGAGTGGGCGAAGGAGGAATGAATCTGTAGACATCTCGCCATATTGGGGATTTGGGGTTTCAAACGAATTCACTGCTTACCTAGATGCTTTTCTCTGGCCCATTTCTTCCCTGCTCTGAGCATGAGGCAAGGTGTAAGCATTTCATTTTTAGATTTCCCTTTTATAAATGTTGAAAATGGTATAAAACTATAATTTGAGAGCAAGTATCATTATAAAAACAAAGACAAGTGAAATTGGTTCTCTCATTGTCTTGTTTAATGAAAGTTACAATATTTGCTTTGCAAAAAGAAAGAAAACAGAAAAATCCTAGTTGAGCTTACTCTACTGTGTCCTGCAGGGCATTCTGATAGTGTTGTATAAATATAAAAAGTGAGTTTATGTTCATTGTAATTATTTTGTATCTTTATTTTACCCACTTAACTAGATTGTATATCTCTTTAGTTTACGAGCCCTTTAGGTTTTCTCCGCATCCTATTTAGTAACATTTTCAATAACAGATAGTTAATTGACATTGATTAATAATGATTCCTCGTCAGAGTTGCTCTTTCTTTTTCACATTCAGACCTTACCCATTTCTCTAGCATTATCAACTAGAAATCAGTTAGGAAGTGGTTCCTAACCTTGGGAAATGATCATATTTACAGGTTGGTAAGAAATGGTGGATCCTGCAGGAAAAGGCAAAGAAGGAACAGTGAGTAAGGCAGGAAGAGGATGGGATTGTACAGTTTAACTGAGAAAAAAGCTGCCATTTAACGAGGGGTTTAGTGAGAAGGCTCCATATGCAAAAGAGAGTAAAACTTGGATTTCACTGAAGGAATCTTTTGGTGACTCTTGAAAATGCAGAAAAGTAGTAACAAACTAGGGATAAAAGCCAGATTTCTGTTTCTCAAGGTGGCTGAAAGGAGTTAAATGCATGTTGAGAAAACAATGGCAACAGATTTATTAAGCTTTTTAGAAGTTTACCAGTGATAGAGGAAGAAATATAGGTATAGAGTTCCGTTATCAAGGAGGCCTTTATGCTTTATGTCCGAGGTAAAAGAAGCAAGAGGTATGTGTAGCTCCGCCTCCAAAACTAGAAAGAAAGAACAAAATGAGAGATGTCGATTTAGGTATTAAGGTGAAGACACTTAGGGATAAAGCCACAAATTATAAGTGGCATGAATCTTTACCAATAAGTTGGCCACAGCATCAGAGGATAAGGCACTGGGTTAAAGTCAGGATTTAGAAAATTTAAAATAACTATCAAAGAGAGTGTGTTAAAAATTAAATAACTTTTTTTAATTTTTTTTGTTTTGAAATAATGATAGATCTACAGGGTCTTAGATATTTGTATTTGTAGTTCTACTAGAGATGAACTGTGACTATTAATGGGACAGATTTTTATTTTTTTTATTTTTTCACATTTTTTACTTTTTTTGTGAGGAAGATCAGCCCTGAGCTAGCATCCATGCCAATCCTCCTCTTTTTGCTGAGGAAGACTGGCCCTGAGCTAACAACCGTGCCCATCTTCTTCCACTTTATGTGGGACGCCGCCACAGCATGGCCTGACAAGTGGTGCATGGATGTGCGCCCGAGATCCGAACCCATGCCGCCAGCAGTGGAGCACGCACACTTAACCGCTGCGCCATGGGCCAGCCCCTAAATAACTTTTGAATAAATTTTGTGTTAAAAATTAAATAACTTTTGAATAAATTTTGGACCACAGCGAGGACTAATTGTTGAACGTGCACGGTTCTTTAATTCTGAATTTCTCTCTAGCGGAATTCTAGTGGGGACTAGTGGACAGAGTGGATTGGGGCCTCTGATTATGGGCAAGTGTGGTCTATGGCAGCAGGTCTCAGTGCCACGGCATCTCCATCAGTTATAAATTATGCCACAAGTAATCTGTAACTACGTGTAGCTACTAATGATTTTGATTTTTTTTTTTTCATTCATTAAAGTAGGTTAAAGGTCACTCTTAAAATAATGTCTCCCTGGCAATTCAGTGTACTTCTTTGGATTGAAAAGAAACCTGTGGATTAGAGTCAGGGTTGTAGAAGTTGTCTGTACTTTCACCCTCATCTATTGGTGCCTCCTTCTGTATGCAGTATTCTTACTGATTTATCACTAATTGTGATGGCAATCACAAATTGTTTAGAGTTTCATAGTTGCAGTTTTATAGTTGGCTGTGTTTTCTGTTTAACTTTACCCATGAGTAAATTTTTAATACAGAATGTGTGACTAGAAGAAGAAAATGAGAGTAGTACATCAATAACTTGATTGTACTTGCCCCTGAAAAATCTAAAAATTCATTGGGGAGGGGAGGGAAGGTAACTTGGTCATGTCATTTAATATACCCAAACAAATGTAACACAAGTTTGTTACCTAGAATTCAATAGATTTATTTTGCCCACTTCATTTCTCATTAAGAAAATGCTCCCCCTTGCTTGGTCTGGTCCTGAGTCCCCTTCTATCTATAAGCTGTCCCTAAATGATCTTATCACAACCTGTAACTTTAAATACATCTAAATGCCATTGCTTCTCAACTGTATGTCTCCACCCCCTGACCTCTCTGACTATCCTTCATTTGCACTGGGATTCCTGGAATATAAGCTGCTCTAGAGTGTAGAAACTCATCTATTTTGTTTAGAACTTAGTGCTCAGGAGAGTACCTGGTACAGAGTTGTTGTTGAGTACATCTTTGTTGAATGAATGTTTAAACACCTTGTCTGAGCTAACATGACCGTGACAAAATACTTGACTTTTGCCCCACCTGTTCTTCTCCCTGTTTTCCCCAGGCCAGTAAACCAACAAATACACAATCACTCAAACCAAAAACTTTAAACTCATTCTTCCCTTCTCCCCATCTCCTCTACTATGATCCTAGAATGGGCCATTTACTAATGCCCTGAAATCCTCAACTTCCATTTTCTGAATCTCACCTTATTTTCGAGGCTTCTTCAAAGCAGCTATTGCATTGTGAAGATGTATACCCCCAACCAGATGTGATCTTTCATTTCTTTGAATCTTCAAAGCGCTTTGTGAGTGTCTCTTTAAGGCACATGTAGCCTTGGGTTGTAATATTTTAATAATTGCCTTAGCCTCCTTTCCCTAACTAGATCATAAATTCCTTAAAGGCAGAAACTGGGTCCTAATTCCTATACACTAATTCCTGTACCCTCTAAAGCACAATCACATGCCTTCAACATTAATGAATCAGTGTAAAGCTTGGGAGGGAGAGGGCGGTGGGTTTCAATTGGTTCTGCTACTTACTAGATATGTGACCTTGTGATTCACTTCTCTAAGCCTACATTTTCTCATCTCTAAAACTGAAATAATGATAGAGAAAATAATAAACACGTCATAGGACTGTCGAAAGAATTAAACGAGATGGCGTATACACAGAGATTGGCACAGAGTACAATAAATAATAGATATTATTATGGCGATGACTTTTATGGGTACCCCAAATGTCAATCCCAAGAGAACCCAAGAGTGGCCCAGGTTACATGACTATCTGTGATTCTAATATGATGACATTCTCAAATATTGACATCATGGAGCCAATAATAAATACAGTACCAAAAATTCAGCTGTGAATACAGGCCTACATCCTTAATTAAGAAAAAGTTAACAGTGGAAAATTACTTCTGAGTCTTATGAATAGGAAATTGGATTTCCTAATGGGTGATTTAAAATACTTGGGAGCATAAATACACCTGGCGCACTCAAGCTATAAGTTGGTGACTCAGAGAACAAGGGCACAAGATCCTGAAATAAGCAACAGCAAATGGCCACTTAAGCTCTTAAAGAGCAAATTGCAGAAAATAAATTAATTCGTTTAAATATGCATGAATCTCCTGAGTGGGGGAATATGCTGAAATGGTGGTAAATGATTTCCTTTGTTGTGTGTGTTCTGAAGTATTAATAATGCCTTGCTTTGTGCCTTATACCTTTGATTAGAACAAATCCCAGAATCTTTTGCCTTTTTAAATTGTTTTTAAAGTAATTTATATTATAAAAGGGGAAATTCCAGTCAAAGTACAAATTGGTCTCATTGATTTGGAAAAGTGGATAGAAAGTTTATCAAAGGATAGATGGATCCCCGAGAGAAGGGAAAGTGCTTCTGATTAAATTACTAGAAAAGAGCTTTGGAAAGGCTGACATAATTTTGCAGAAACTTCTTAAAAGTTTGAAACTTGCCAACTTTTCCCCTAAAATACATGCAAAGATGTTATCAACCTCTCAGGTACTGTATGGCGCAGCAATTTAAGTTCTAAGAATCAATATATTCAATTCTAGACTATAGGGGCTATTTATCAGAATTGTTACTCAGTTATTTCCACCTCTATCAGATCCTTTAATTTTCATTATGGCAACCACAGAGATGAAAATCCAGTATTTTATGTCCTTGCATACTCAAAAACAAATTTTATGGTTGTATAATTGAATAAATAAAGGAAAAAGGACCAGGGAGAGAAGGCAGAGATATCAAAAGCAGAAGCAAACTATCCATTAAAGACCTATAATATGCAAGGCTATGTTTGATCTGATTTTTTAAAAGAGAGGGACTTAAGGAAATTACTATTTGCCTGCACACACTGATTGTTAGGGTAGCTTTCCTTTATGGCAGCATTTCATTGTTGATGCCAAGGCAGTGAAGGAGCGCTTGGCAGCAGAGCAAGAATTGGAGCCGAGGAGACCTGAACTAGGGAAGGGATGAAGCTGAGAAAAGGATTTGGCAGCCCTGCCTGAGAGCAAAAATAATCAAAAGAATTGCCAAGAACCATAAAACCAGGAGAGAGAGGAGGGACATGAAATACATCAACTTGATTTTCTGAACATGGAAAAATATTAAATCTATTCTAAGTCTGTTATGATGTTCATGTATTTCTGTGTCTGTTATTATAGTAATTTCTGTTGTGCCTTGGGCCTATGAATAAGATCAAGTCAGATAAGTTTTATTGTTATTGTTTATTTTGTTTATTTTTTGTGTGGAAAAACAAATATTTTTTCACCAGGTTCAAATAATTTGTAACTTATGTATAAGTGCATATATCCATATAGTTGAATATTTCCTTTGATGCCAAAGGCTCATTATTTTTCTGCTAATTTGTTCTCTTGGGAAGCTATGGTATGTTACAATTACAAATAATCTTTGAAGAGAAACCTTTTGGAGCAACTACAATGAGAAACCATCCAGGAAGATGGTACAGCATTTGCAAGAGTATGTGATGGTAGGTCAAGAGGTATTTACGTAGCAAAAGTGTATAGTAGAAGTGGTGGAAAGATGAGAGATGATGCTAGAACTTTAGGTGAGATCAGATCATAAAGTCCTTTATGTACTATCAGAGGAAGTTTGGATTTACTCTGCAGGCAGTGGGGAAAGATTTTTAACAGAGGAGGGAAATGATCACTTTTGTGTTTAACAAAGATGGCTCTGGAATTATTGTATGGATTGGATTAGAGAAAGATACAGTAAATAGAATTTTTTTTTTCCTTTTTAAAAATCAGACCATATATGAAATTAGAACCTTATGTCATTTATCTGACTAAACACTCAAAAGAAGCATTTCTCACTCATTAGAGGGATAAGATCTGTTAAGTGACATTTTTAAAAAAAGATGGCTACATTAAATATAGAATCCTCTTTTTCAGTGTATACCATTGACCTTTAAAATTCCAAATTCAACTTCCATGTATGCTTTTGAAAGAGGGTATTTTCTTCTTCAGGGATATGATTTGTGGGGTCACTTGGTTCTTTCCAACAAACACAAGATTGGAAGTGTCTCTTCTCCTTGTGAAATGTGACGAACTTCTGTTTCTGTAATTTATTCTATCCTGTTGTTCTGACCCAACCAGATGACCTACCAGTCTTCTGGTTAAAACAGTGATGCAATTTAGAGAGCCAAATGTACTACAAATGAAGTTCTTTAGACATTAGGAAATCATCACAATTACGCACCTAAAACCACACACCCACTCGACTGCATTTCACACTGCCTGCTGCTGCTGATAGAAGGATTATACTTAGAGGAAGAATTCAAATATTACCTTCAGATAATGGATATATTTTCATGTCCTTATGTAGGTACTAATTGTTCACTGATGCTTCTTTAAGAGCATATGTCCTATGATAAATTGAAAAGCAGAAGCTTTAAGAACTTTCAGTATGAAATATTGTTCCAACACTACTGTTTTTCTAATAATTAATTTGCTTTTGTAATAGCTCTGATATGTTTTTCTAATCAGTGTACATGAGCCATCATCAAAACTGGAATTCCTAATTCTGAGCCCAAACAGTTGGAGACCAATCAAATCAGGACCTTTAATAAGGTTTATGAGGAAAAACCCATCAATCATTCATTCCCTCTCCCTAGCTCTGCATACATTATTGGAAAATTTTTATCAAAGTTTTTATACTAAAAAGCCTTTAAGAAATTTGAATTGTATACCTATTAGCATGTAATATTATCTAATCAAAATTTGATTTGTGAGGGTAAATCAACTAATGCACTCATTTTAATCGTGTTAACTACTCTGAAATTGGCTGATAATAACTTTAGAATTAAAGGCTCTAATCTGTACATTGGTGATGTGTTTCCAATCACCAGCCAATGTAATTACAATAATAAATTATACTTCTACCTACATTGAGCTCTTGATAGACAGCTGAAATAGGATATTTCCACCAGAACTGAAGATCAAACTTTTTTCCTGAATATTAAAAACTTGTGAAGTTTCTGAAGATTCAAGGCCATGTTTAGCACTGTGCTAGTGAAGGCCTATGGTGTTCTCAGTGGTTTTAAGTCATCTAAAGTCTGTGACCAACAACAGTCTTATCAGTATCATTATCTCTGTCAGCAAAGTTTCCAAAGTACACTACTAAGCAAAGATGTTTTGTAAACGGCTTGAAAGCCAAAATTTAGCCATATAGCTTTACCCATATTTAGACTAGGCATCCATCTAATGAACATAATCAGAGAGACCTCAGAAAAGAAAATTCCATTGCCTGTGAATATTTCTAAAGATGTGTTTTAAATCTATGCAATAAAGGTAAATTATGTTAACACAAAGCATTTTAAACATTTTCTTAAATTGCAGAACCCTTTGCTCAACCAAAATTTTACCTAGACTCTTAAACCACAAAGATAGATAAATAGCTGTTTTATTTGGAGTAAGTGTAATACAGATGATTAGTGACTTATCCCATACAGTTTTTTTTCAAGTCCATGAAATAAATCTCTATCATTTTACCTATATTTCTAATTCTATGGCCTCTGCTTTATTTTTTCTGCAAGAAATAATAGCTGGTAAATACCGAGGGAACACTGTGTGCTTCCTATGTGTCAGAAACTTTCTCGAGTGCTTTCTGTGAGTTGTCTCATGTACTCAGCAGTGACAAGTACCATTTTACGGGTGGGGAAACTGGGGTGTAGCGATATTAGCTTTGTTGCCCCGGGGTCACAAAGCCTTGAAGCAATAGAGCTGCAACTGTTCTCTGGCTGTTTGACTCCCAAACCCGTGTATTTATCACTCATGCACCACCTCCTACCTAAGGTAAAAATAAACCTTCACCAGGATCCCAGAATTCCCAGGGCTGCTATACAGAGATTTTCGTCAGACATACTTGAAGAGAATTTTCCAGAGAATTAGTTGTCTTATGGCCTTCTGATAAGTTAGCCCACAGGCCAGGGATTTTGTCTTATTATTCCCTTCTTTGGTACCTCTTGAACTATTTTTGAAGCAAATGCGGGTCTCAACCCTGGCCTGACACTGGAGCTGCCTGGGGGCTATAAAATGTACCGATGCCTGTACTTATGTCCCCACGTGGAGGGTTTGATTTAACTGATCTCAAGTGTGGCCTTGATGATGCTGGTTTTTTTTTTTTAAGCTTCCCAGGTGCTTCCTGTGCAGTCAGGGTTAAAAAGGGCCGGCTTTAAAGCTAAGCCGTCTTTCTGTGTGTTCATGCCTTTGTTCGCAGAGGGCATACATGAAACGGGGCTAACGGACAGAGTGGGATGGGCCGCTAAAATAAAATCATTCCAAGTTTCCTATAGTCAGCCCACTTAGTAATGCTGAGTCTTTAAATCACTATTCTATCATTCCACAGAAACCAGTAATTCCCTAAGAATTCTCAAATGGGTTCTTGAAAACAGTCTAGGTGTGTACATGTTCATGTACGTGTTTTATGATTTCGAGCTTTACACCTTGTGATATGAAAAACAATAAAATCTCAAGTTTGGAAAAGCACTATTTTGGATAATAGAATATAGGATTGTATATGGGAAGATTCTGTAGAAAGGGAACATCTGTTTATGTCAATGAGTAGGAGTGGTTAAAAACCTTTTCCTCATAGGGACCTCTTACTATTTCTTTTCTTTCTTTCTTTTGTTTTTTTTTTTGGTGAGCAAGATTGACCCTGAGCTAACATCTGTGCATCCTCTACTTTGTATGTGGGACACTGCCACAGCATGGCTTGATGAGCGGTGTGTGGATCCGAACCCGTGAACCCCAGGCTGCCAAAGTGGAGTGTGCGAACTTAACCACTACACCACTGGGCTGGTGCCTGTTGCTATTTCTGTAGTAGCCACACTGTGGCTTGTTAGCTGGAGCACATGTCATATGTAATGCCTTCTTTATGACTATGACAGAGCAAAACTATTAGTGACCAGAGAGGGACTCACAGCCCTGGCATGTGTGCATGCATACATACATACATGTATACACATACATGATGGGGGAAGGAGGAAGGGAGGTGGGAGGAGGAAAGAAAGAACAGAGAGAAAAACAGGTTGATTTCCATGCCTATCACTAAATTATTATTTGGGCAAATAGATTAGTTCTTTTCTGTTATTGCATGTGCATGCAATTATATTTCCATCTATTAAATATATTCATTTGTTTTCTTGGAAACAACTAAAAGTAAACCATATGCCATCAGGTGATTTTCATTTCAAGAAAACAAATACTTGTTTAATGGCTTAACACCACCTCCCAAAAAATATCTATACATTCCTCTTCCCCCACCACCAATTTTCGTGTGTTGTGATTTTTTAAAAAATCATGATTGTTTAGTTCCAATGAGCTCACTATGCTGTCACATTAAGGATGTTCCTTTTTAGATTACAAATTAGAATTTATACTGTGGTTTACTTCTTACTTTTTTCCCTTTCTGCATTCAGATTATAATTAAATACTTTTTCTACATAACCTTATATATCCTGTAGATAAGTTTGCTTTTTATGAGGACTTTGTTACAACATGAATTAACAGAATCCTTGGAAGCATGAAGACAACTACTTGCCTAGGAAAGACACGAAGTCTGAATTTGTTTTTACAGTAGCCTGCAGTGCTCCTTCTAGCTGGAGGGCAGAAGAGCAGAACTCTCTTCTTGGATGGCTCCCCTATTAGTAACTGCTGACTGTGAATGCACAGAACAATTAGTGTTGAATCAGGGGATCACTAAAAAAGTTGTACTTTGTTTTTTTCAATTAAAATATGTCACATGTGATATTAGAGTAATTGAAATTATTATGTCAAATGATACACTTTGACATATAAGTAAATTTGACCTTATAGTAAATTTGGGGAATTCTTTAAGACAAACCTCCCAGCTATTCACTGTGCCTGAGATATAGGGAAGCAGAGTAATGTTATTGCTTCGACAGTTTATTTGTTGGTTTTCTAATCTAGGCTGTTGCCCCACTAGGATTCTGAGAGCCCTGGGGTCCTTGTTGGATTCCTTTCAATACTTCAACTCCTAGATAATTGAAAAATAAAATCATTGTGGTCCACTTGAGGAACTGTGGATCAGGATTGATATACTACATCCTTTCTTTCTCTCTTTGTCCAAATTGTCATTCTGCTTTCTCATCATTCTAGCACCCTCACTGCTTCTGGATCGGAAACATCTGTCTCTGTATTACTCTTCACTCTTTATTTCTGTTACCAAGGTTCAGTTGGCCAGACAGACAGGAACAATGAGTGACTGCTTGAAGCAGCACACTCCAAGGAAGGGCTAAAAAGAGAACACCTCATCTCTCCCCTGTCAGCTCCTTAAAGTAACAGGCTCAGACCAAGGGGAAGAGAGATGGCCCAACTTCGATGGAAGAGGTGACCTAGTATTCATCAACAAGAAGAGTTCAGCAAGGCGTCTCTTTAGTACAGAGCATAAATAGCCAAGAGGGTGAGGACTGCAGGGAGCTGTGTCTCTTTAACAGTCTAACTGAAGAAAGGATTTCTTTCGCTGAGAAACTTCATCCTGACACTCGAATGGCCATGACAATTAACTGCCGGACTTACCATCCCTCCAGTACCTTCAGGATTTACCTGTAAGGAAATGGATGCATGTCGAATGAAACATGCTTTTGAATGCCTGATCAATGTGACCTGTTTTCTGGCCTAGTACCACAGCCAGAAAAAACAAGTGTAATTGAAGCATATGGGAAAAGAGAGTAGTCTGATTCTATGGCATAGTTTGAACTATTCTGCCCTCCTTCTACCGTTACATTAGCCATTAGTGACCCCTGCTAAAAGGTTAATCAATCAGTCAGTCAATACGAAATAAAATAAAAGTCTGGGTTTCAGGACCAGAAGCCTTGACCTTTCTCTTTTCTTAAATACTTCAGCTGACTTACAGCAGTTCCTTACTCTAGCTCAAGATGACAGATGTGCTGTCCTTGGCGTTATGTTCTGACTGCTGTAATGCCTCTCTCTTTAACCCTTCGTCCTGTACCTTCCGCAGACATTAAATCCACCGCCCCGCAGAAAATTACTTAACTTTCTGGGTTAGGAAGAAAAACTCAAATGCCATAAAAAGCATTCTTTTGGTTGAGTCAGACCCAGAACCCACAGAAATGATTTATTACGTATCAGTATATCAATGAATCATTTGTCCGCTTCAAGAATGGACATTATACTATACCTAGCAACAAACTAAAATAGATACAGCAGGATAAACATTTTAGCAGTTCAGCCTTTGTGGGACCTAATGCTTTATAAGGAAAGTTTTAATTAAATTACAGATTAGAGTTGTGTCCTGCCATTGCAAAGTGATTTCTGCTTTTAGAGTGAGAGTGGTTTTCATAGCCCCCAGCCTGATACTTAGCTGTGCCTGACGACTGCAAGACTTCTGAGTGAAGGATCATTGTTGGACTCACAGTGCCATCTACAGAGTAGACTGAATAATGGAGATTCCACTTCTCTTGTGCACTTCAAATAAGGCAGCCACAAGGGAATTAAGAAGTGTATGTTTTAGAGTTAGCTGTGTACATATAGTAAGACTGTTGCTACATTAAAAAAATTGGTTGTGTGTTTGCAAAATGCTGTTATCGTACTTAAATCTCTATTAGTTAGACTCCTAAGGGAATGGAGTGCTGTGTTTCGTTTTGGTTTTTATTAATTAACTGGAGAGCCCGTTTGTTTCAAAAATCCATTTGATAATCATTTTAAAATATAGTATTTAACTTTCTGGTTACTTTAATAGATTGTATTGGACTTAGTTTCATGATTTACTTATTTATTATATCTACTGCTTCTATCGGTCTCTCCCTGCCAGAAGATAATTACCATGAGGGAGAGGTTTTTATCTATTTTATTTACTGATTTTTCTTAAGAACTTAGAACAACGCCTGCACAAAAGCAGGTACTCAGATATTTGTATGTGAATGAGTAAATATCACTGTACTTTGCTAGTAAGAGGACCAAAGGTGGAAAGACAGTTAGTTACCTTCCTTGAATCTTAGGTTCTTGCTTTTAAAATGGGGTTGCCAATACCTGTTCTTCCTATCTTTCTGTTCTTTTGAAAATTAAATGAGATAATGGATGGCAAAGTACTGTAAACTATAAGGCACTATAAAATTTACTCATTTTTCCCAAGAAGCATTTTTTATTTTTGGTAGAGCTCTAGAAATGAAGAAAATGTAAGAACTCGCCCTCCTTTCCCCCTATAATTTCCTTAGGTACTATTAAAATGTACATACCTGGGCCCCAGATCATATAGGTTCGGGGGGGGGGCTGGCAATCTTCATTTTGTAAAAAAAATTCAGAATCCTGAAGCATACTAACATGGAACTTCTGACATGAAAAAGAGGTTGAAAGTGAATTGAATCCAAAATGAAAGTTACTCCTTTAATATTGCCCCTCCCTCAGTTATTCTTGATAGGAAGTTGTATTTCTTTGTCATAAGGAAAATACAGAAAATTTTAATTGATCTATTATTATTTAGTTTATGGTGTAGAGCACTACCTAACTTTTATAAAAATTTAGAATTAAAGGATCTAGGCATATGTAAATAAAAAGTCCCTTAATACATAAACATTATTTAATTTTAGAGGATTTTACATACATTTCACAAAGTAGGATACAAATGTTATATAAAATAGTTTAAAAAGAGAGCAAAGGAAAAAAATCTAACCTATATGGGATTGACTTTCAGTTTTATTTAGAAAATGCCACATTAGTTTTTATGTTAAAATGCTGTACAGTATATTATATGCTCTAGCATATCATAAAAATAGTTAACTTCTTAGCATTGAGGTTATTTCTCTACCATCCTCTATTCTTAAGCATTTTTTGAGAACTAAATGGGAAAAATCATATCTTTAAGATGACCATATTTGCAGATTAACCATGTAAGAAGTAAAACATTTCTTTGTGTGATAATAAGTTTATAAATAGGTATATGCTTCTATAGCACACAAGTATCTCTTAGGCCAGTTAAACTCGTTTTTACTCATTTTTATATTTGCTTTTGTCTTGAGGACAGTGTCTGTATGCCGAGTCATTATCTACCCTATAGCACTTGCCTTGTAGTATCAATGGATGGATTATATATTTACTCTAAAACAAAGCAGGAGTACTTTGGATAGTGGCTAAAAGTAGAATTTGAAATCAGATAGTCTTAGGTGCAAATTCTGGATCTATCTGTGGATCTCTTCCTCTAATCACCTTCTAAGTATTATATCCAGTCATTCATTTATATATCATTTATTCATATATATTCATATATATAGTCATATGTTTTTTTGGGGGTTGGGGGGTGGGTATGTCCATGTACCAAGCACTACTATGCTAGCACTGTCAAGGATAACCGAAATTCAAGAATTCAAGGGTTTCCATGACACATTCAGGGAGGGGGGTGAGAATATAACAAGTTTTTACTTGTGATAAGTGATAAGTGGTGTGAAGGAAAGTAGCAAATTAAAAATATAGAGTAAATGAGGAAGGTCACATTAGGTAAGGTTTCCATGGAGGGTTCCTTTGAGGAGGTGAGACCTAAAGAATGAGAAAGAACTCACCATGGAGAGAGCTGAGGGAAGAGAATTCTGGACAGAAGGGAAAGAAATGCCAAGTGTGAAAGGTGAGGGCTTGGCATTTCTGAAGACTAGGAGAGAGGCCTGGGATGGGGGACAGTGGTTGGGTTGTTTGTGGTTAGATAAAGAGGTGAGCAGGAGGGAAGCCTTGTAGGCTGTGGGAGATGTGAGTGTTCAAAGAGCAGTAGGGAGCCAACTGAGGGGTTTAACCAAGGAGGGATATATGATTTACATTGAGAAGATGACTTGGGCAGAGGGGTAATTATACCTCCAAAATATTTCTTGCATCTTCCCCTCATCCCAAATCTAATACTCCAGCTGAGTGTCTCATTGCTCATCGCATCTACTAATTGATCTCCTGCCTTCAGCTCTCTCTCTCTAAATCTGTCCTTTACAAAACTGCCCGAGTAAACTGTCCAAACTGTCCTGTCACTCTCCTTGCCTGCACAGGAGATGAAGTCCAAGCCATTAACCAGGTTATCAGGTTATGGCACGGCCTCTGTTGTTTTAATACCCATTCCTCACTATTTTGTGCTTTGCACTTCTAGTTTCAGCAACAGCAAACTGCGGTCAGCTCCCTGCACCTCCCATCCTGTCCCACCTCCCTGTCTGCATTCCTGCTCTTCTCTGTGCCAGGGTGTCCTCCTACTTTCAGCCTAACTCCTCATTTAAAAAAAAAGTCTTTCTCCCTATACTCGTTATCCCTGCCACTACAATCCAGAACTCATTGTGCCATATTTCTATTTAGTTTCCTTATCTGCTTATGAGTTCCCTTGAAGATATTCAGAGAAAAGTGCCTAGCAGCCAAGAGGCTTGCAGTAAATGTTGGATGGAGATTTTGGATAAAGATAGCTGTGTGGATGCATGAGAGAATGTTGCTCGAGTGCCGAGCTAGCACAGGGGCACAGTCTTTAGTAGACAGTGGGTGCTAACCAGGTCGTCATTCACATTCATTCTCCTTCCTCTCCCATTTTGCCCCGTGTCTATCTGGCAAACTCTCCTTCCTTGATATCATGCACACGTACTTTACACTGGGCACTCTGTAGACCTTGCAAACAGATGTCGTGTCCTGGATCTGTCTCCAGAGGACTGGGAGTCTGGTAGAGGAGCTGGAGCAGATTCATAAAAGAATAAGCAACTACATAAATGTGTAGGATGAAGTGATAAAAAAATGAGATTATGGATAACAAGAGCCAAAGTCTTGAATTGAAAAGAGAGTCTCACTTCATTTATTTCTTAGAAAAGAATGCTAGAGAAAAATTTTGCATTATTAAACCTTCATTACTTTTCCAAAATATCCTGCAGCATGCTTACTAATGTATTACGAAATTCTCATGAATAAGTCACTCTTATGTCACATTTCAAAATATGTGAACAAAGGATATTTTTTCAAGTTTTTCTGCATACTTCACTTTGTGTGTTACCTCTAAGAAATGATGTATATATAGTTAGATATATTTATAGATTTGATGTACCATAAATCCCATTACTGTTTTAGATAATCTTGCTTAATTGCTGAGGAATGTATTAACCCATTTTTATTACATAAAATGTTTAAATGGATTCCACTATCATAATATATCTATGTTCAAAGCATTTTAAAGTTTGAAAACATGATTTTTATGAAAGTTACTTTAGAAATGTACAACAGTAAAATCCATTTGAGTTGGATCTTATATAGACATTGGAGCTCTATCCTAATTGGCTTTAACACTACCTGTGTCATTATTTAATTTCCCAGAAATCTAAAAATATCCAGTTTCTAAGCCTTTAAGGCACAAGAGAGTGTTTTTCTCTTCCAAATAAGTAATTTTTAAAAATCCAAGTTCTAAGAAACATCAATTTAAATATTATTGATTTCCATAAGCCTGACTAGCACAGTGCTGATAGAGGACTGTTGGCTCTCAAGAACACCAGAGAGCTTTGGAAGGGACACGATCTTGTACATACATGAAGAATGCAGTATGTAGTAGAATTCAGTGTTATATATTCCAGAAAATATGCAATAAGAAGTACATAAGGAGAAATTGCTGTCATATTCTGGGAGGGCATCACAATTCAGCTTTGGGTTGAGCTGGGCCTTAAAAGTTGGGGAAGATGAATAGGTGGAAAAAGGAAAGAGAGAGGGAGGTGAGAGAGAGAAAACGAGCATTCCTGGCAGAAGGAAGCATATAAAAATACTTGTGGAAGCAGGAATGAGCATGCTGGCTACTGAGCAACCCACCTTCTCCTTCTACTGAAAATATCCTAGAACCCAATTATCACATTATCCATGCTAAAGATAGGCCTGGCAGAGACCCCAGGGGAGGCAATTTTTATACTACCTCAGATACAACAGCACTGAGGTTTCGGCCTCCTTTGTAGGTAGGAACAGATTTAAGCATGGGGCAGGGACAGAGGAGGAGATATTGACCTGAAAGTAGCACTTTTCAGTCTTAACCAATGTTTCAAGTTCCTTGAGGATGTTTTCAACCAGGATGCAGAGTGCAACTAATCCTTTTAGCTGAAGAACAAGAGAAACTCAGCTAAATCCATTGGGATAGCTTAAGAGTTAATATACTTTGGACCCCCTCTCCCCCTACCCCTATATCCCCCATCCCTTAGTGGGTTTAGTTAAAATTATAAAATTGCGAGGGTTTATTATCATGCAATTCCCCACCAAATTGTAATAGCTACACTAACACAATCCAGGAGCAAGGCCAGGAGCAGGTGACCCAGGCCACACTTGACTTGAGATGTGCTGTTTGCTTCCCCAGGTCTTTGTAGCTGATCACACTAAGTGTGCAATGTAAGCCTTGCTAGAATGTTATCCTTTAGCAACAAAATCATTTTGCTATCGCCTAAGTGTTATATTATTTAAATATTTCTTTTCAAACTAAAATAAATTGTGTTATATATAACAGAAGTTTGAGAGTTTCAAGTCCTTAAATTATGTTATATACAGTAAAAAGTATATAAGCACATTAATGATGTAACAAGAAGTGAACAAAAATCAATTCAGTATATGTCTGACCAGTGAGGTGTGATTCTGAGTCAAAACACACACACACGATTGTGGTAGGAGAGGCATGAGACGTTTCCAAGTAGAGGAAAAATGAAAGGTCATTAGTGTCCTGTCCGTGACCATCTTCAGTGCTTTTAGTGTTGTTAATGATGATCCCAAAAAGATGTCATGGATAAAATGACTATGTAGAAGCTTCAAGGCTAACTGTAACCATGAAAAGAACCTGATGTAGAAACCACTAAGATAAAGCCTGGTAGGGAAAAAAACACCATGAATGGAGTGAAGAGAGGTGATTGGGGAGATATGTGTGCAAGAGCAGGGAGGAAGATGAATGGAAGTATAAAGCAGCTTTGCATAATGAGCCCTTTATGTGGTTATATAAATAAAAAGAGAATATGCTTAGGACCACAGTCCCAGGAATTAGCAGCTCAAAGGATGTGTTCCTCTGCTGGTCTGAAGAAATGTGGCATGTGATTAGCCCTCTAGTCTCATTACAGTACAGTATTCTACCCTCCCCCGCCCCTCCTTAAGCATGTGATATGGGGGAGAGAGAACATATATGGTTCGTTTAAATGAAACATGAACAGGAGTAGGCATATACATTTGATAGTGTTAGAGAATTTGTGGGTGATTATAACATAATCACCCTCAGTGTTTCTGTGGTAAACTGATTTTGAGCAGTTCATGGGTGGTAGCTGCTGCAGGCTGTGATTAGATAAATGGATGCAAATGGTAGTTGTAACTGATGAATGATTGATGATAGCATTATATGTGTGTTATTCTGCACCCTTGGAAACAGCCTCTGGCCTCCCAGAAATGTAGCCTTTAACCAGAGGATGATGATCAGTCTAAAATGTAGGCTCTAATTTGTTCTCTTGGGGGTGGTGGGGTGGCGGTGGGGCTATGGCAGGTCATAGGAAGACTGAGGCAGTTTTCTCTGGCCTCTGTCTTAACCCAAGTTCACTACTTCGTGTGTCAGATCATTGCTAGTTAGAGTAAGAGGGCCAGAGAAGGAGTCTAGGATCGCAGCATGGGGATTTAGAAGATCTAGCAAGAACTGCATTGCTGATTTCTCAATTAGAAGTGCCCAGTACTAGAAAGCTAGGCAGTCTGGGGTGGATATGCAGCCTATACCTCTAGGTTTAAGACTCACTGGCCTACATTAAGAATATATATTTTAGTGGTACTGCATTTCCTAAAGTTTGGAACAGATTAAATAGATTATCTAATGCTGTTCAGGTACAATGGTAATTCTTGGCATCTCTCCAAAGTTTGTGTGTGTGTGTGTATGTGTTTGGGGAGGGCAGACATATTTTGGTCATGTTTATTGAGTATATTTGACTCCTGAAGCAAAGACATGAACAACATATACATTAGGGTGGAAAAAACAGACGCATGACTAGGAAATAAATAAGGCTTCTGACATGCAAAATGTACATCAGAAGTTTCATAAACAGTATGTGAGATTTTCATTTTCCTTTCTGAATCCAAAGAAGTTAATCCTATCTATTTGGCCCATCTTTTTGGACTTTAGTCCCAGGAGGTACTAGCTGAAGTGAGATTGTCAAGAAGACAAACATGAACTGATGAAAAATTACTTAGAATTTAGAGTGCCGAGAAACTGATCTGTGAAATGAGGTTCACTGAGGACCTACTGCATGTTCAGCACTGTGTTCTCTGCTATTCCTGGTATTTGGGAGCTGATAATCCTGGGCAGGAGAAGGAAGGATATAGGAGTTGGGAGGGGCAGCATGATGGAGCAGAAATGGGCCTGGAATCAGACCAACTGGTTCTGGTCACATCTCCCACCTAGTCAAATTATATGACCTTCAAGAACTCTATATTTCCTGATTTTTCCAATGTAAGAGTCTTCTTATTCATTTTCCTTCCTTCCTTCCTTCCTTCCTCCCTCCCTCCCTCCCTCCCTCCCTTTCTTTTCTTTCTTTTCTTATCCTCTTTGTTCAACAAAGAGTTTGGCAGAATTTACAATAAGTGATCGAAAATAAAATGCCAAAATAGAGGAAGAAGTCAAAACCACAGTGAAAAATCAGACCACAGATAAGTAGGACAAAAAGCAAATAATTTTAACAATGCAGGAGTGTTGCAAAATTCAAAAAAGATAATATATGGAAAGCACTTTACACTTTTAAGGTATTAACTGCATAGTATTTCAGGTAGTTACAGATTCAGGGATAAAAACTTGGAGTTGAGTGGACTCTTACCACTTACAAGGTTTTGTCTTTTGTTGCTTTTAAAAAGTATTGACCAATACCTCCTCATTAAAATAGGATTTTCATTTGAGTGAAAATCCAAATACTCACTAATAGATAAGTAGAGAAATAGACAAGTAGGGAAAAGGGCCACTGAAAAAAGACAGGATAACAATAAAACCATAAGGCGTGAATGCACTAAATTGTCCTTGTCTCCTAAACACTTTACTTCAAATTTTTCTTAAACCATCCCTGGACATTTCTCTTTTTAGTGGGTAGAAAGAGTTTGGAAAGAATCATAAGGAATGTATAAGTTCTACTTCTATCTAGAAGTAGGTAGATTCCTGTCTACTCATTTGGTCCTTGTATGGCCTTATAGGGATTCTGAAGATGTTGGCTTTTGTTGTGGGTAAGTTGGTAAAAATTGGCGAGTTTTCCCTCTGGCTTCTTTCAGGATGCTCTCTTTATCTTTGGTTTTCTGTTTTGAAAATGATATGCCTATGTGTAGTTTTCTGGCATTTATTCTACTTGGTGTTCTCTGAGCTTCCTGGATCTGTGGTTTGGTGTCTGACATTAATTTGAGGGAAATTCCCAGTCATTAGTGTTTCAAATATTTCTTCTGTTCCTTCCTCTCCTTCTTTTCCTGGTATTCCCATTACACGTTTGTTATAAACTTTCTGCTTGTCCCACAGCTCTTGGATAGTCTGTTCTGATTTTTTCTGATTTTTTTTTAAGTCTATTATCTCTTTGTTTTTCATTTTTGGAGAGGTTTCTATTGAGATATCCTCAAGTCGGAGATTCTTTCCTCAGCCATGTCTAGTCTACCAATAAGCCTATCAAAGGCATCTTACGGTGTTTTTGATTTCCAGTATTTATTTTTGGTTCTTAGAATTTTCATCTTTATTTACACTGCCCATCTGTTCTTGCATGCTGTCTACTTTAGCCATTAGAATTCTTAGCATATTAATCATAGTTGTTTTAAATTCCTGCATCTCTACCATATCTGAGTCTGGTTCTGATCTTTGCTTTGTCTCTTCAAACTGTTTTTTGCCTTTTGATATACCTTGTCATTTTTTCTTGATAGCTAGACGTGATGTACTCGGATAAAGGAACCGCTGTAAGTAGGCCTTTAGTGATGTGGTGGTGAGGTGTTGGGGGAGAGGAGTGTTCTATAGCCCTAGGATTAGGTCTCAGTCTTTTGTGAGCCTTTGCCTCTGGACTGTGAACTTCACACGTGCTTCTCAGTTGTCCTTCTTCCCATCCCCCGTACCTTCAGTGGGACAGGATGGCTAACATGGGCTAGAGTTGGGCATTTCCCTTCCCCTAGGTCAGTTAGGCTCTGATAATACCCCAGCAGGTTAGGCTCTGGTTAAATAGTTCCTCCTGAGGGCAGTCCTTGTTAAGAACAGAGTGCTCTGGTGTATTTCAAAAATGGTTCCTTTTCCCCTCCCCCCATTAAAAGCAGGGGAAGATTTTTCCCTGATATTTACTGTGAGAATGTGGTCAAGCTCCTAGAGGTAACACTTACAGAAGTGTGGGGGCTCCTCATGACTGGGCCTGCTATAGTTTTTGTCTCGCAGACTTGCCCCTACTGAGCCTCCAGCAATTCATCAATTACAGCTCAGGTTTCCCTACCCCAGCACTGGTTCCCCTGCACATGTCTGCTCTGGGAAGGTTTGAGTCTCTGTATTCATGCCTGTTGGTCTTTCCAGTGTTGGGGGCAGCCGTTTGCCCTGTGACCTCACTTCTCTTAAGGATCTAAGAAGAGTTGTTGCTTTTTCAGTTTGTTGAGCTTTTTACTTATTGTTGGGATGGAGCTGAATTGGAGGGTTTTAAGCAAAGGAATAACATCTGACATACTTTATAAGAAATACTCGGCTGCCATATTGTGAAAAGACTACCCGTCCTCAAGTGCCAATGTTCAGGCCTCTGCTGCATCTAGACTTGCTGAATTATTGAAAAATCATTATGTTTTTACAAATGATAGCTCACTTTTCTGAGATGTGAGGGGTTAGTGGGAGTTACTAGGCAGTCTGTGGCTATGAGGCTGGTTACAACGTTGGATTCCAGCGAATCATGGGAAGATTCTTACTCACTGAGAACACAAGTATCCGCAGGTGGATATGTGGGGGATGGGGAAGCATTAATAAGATAGAGAAAAACGCTGGATCTAATTCTAAATCTGACCCTTTTGTAAGACAGAAATCATTCAACCATTGGAGAGTTGGGTAGTTGGCAATTCATTGTTAAGTATCATGGATAATAAAAAGAAATCTTAAGGTTGACTTTGGATATAAAATTAATTCCTTACTCTCGCTCAATACAGGATCTGGTGGCCCCACTTCATACAGTCATCCCGGACGCTGGCTCCTTCCACCTTGCCTGAGTGGGGCTTTCATTCTCCTGGTCACGGGTGGCAGCTAGAGCTTTGTCCTGTTAGTGCTCCAGGCAGCAGCGTATAAATAAAGGAGCAAAATCATCAGCTGTCTTGTTAAGGAAAATTCCCTTAAGTTGCTATAAAACCTCTGCATATATCTTTTTAGCCAGAACTTCGCCTCATGGACTTACCTAATTTACAAGGGAGACTGAGAAATGTTATCTCTATTCTCAGAAACTATGTACCCAGCTGAAAATCAGTGGTTCTATTATTCTAGATGAAGGAAAAGTGGATATCATGGGACAATAAGCCCTTTTTGCCCAGATTGTAAATGCCGTGGGGAATAGATGGTGTCTTTTTTTTTTTCCTACCTCAAAACCCCCAGGACCTAAGGACCTGAGTCAAACAAAAAATGTAGAGTATTTCTTTGAATTGAACTTATAGATTTGTTCAGCATATTTTCCTACTAGTCACAACTTTCATTATGCCACTTGAGCTATTTATTTCTAAATCCATCCCTGATTTAAACTCTGATCGAATTCACATAGATCATATAACTCACCACCAGACAACTGTTTTTGACCAGACTTTCTACCACACAGATCTGTAAACTCTGGGGTTTGTGTTATGTTCCATTTGAGATCTACCATCATAGAAGGAGAGGAGGTTTGTTTAGGAAGCATTGTGAATTAAAATTTAAAAAAAGAATTCATACAGAGTTACTGTGCATGTAGGACAAAAGTAGAAAAGTGACAATTCTCCAAACCATGAAAGCCAGGTGAAGCCCTACTGACTTGAATTAGATTCATGGCTTTCGGTGTGTTTTATACAAGAAAAGGAAAGCGAGGAAGGAGGAAATTAGGAAATTGAGCCATTTGGCATAAAGAGCCTAATAATTTGAGTGGATATTTTAAATCACCCGTTCATTACTCAAAGACATGAATTTTTGTCAGGTATCTACTCACTTTTTTTTTTTTTTAGCTTATTTGCTTTTTTTCTCCTTTTAATTTAAATATGAAGAAAAGACGGGGCAGGTTTCTCTTGTCTCTTGAATCAAAATGTCAGTTCTGTCAGAATGTGAAAACGTTGACAAATGAGACTGTAACTTGATCAGCAGTTTCAACATAGGTACAAAGGTTCTTGGGTCCCAGAGGCTCTCCTCGACCGTTCTGTCATCCACAGTCAACGACCTGACAGTTACTTTGCAAAGTTTGGAAATTTAACTTGGGAAGAATGAGAAAGAATACAGAAACCCAAAGTATATAAATGAATTGGAAACCAAATGCTATTTTGTTTTGACACTTACTAAGAAAAAATTTCACATACCTGGATTTGAATTTGTTTAGTTTCCATCAAATATATATATAGTTCACGCTGGATGGAGCTCCATATTGCTCCATTTCTTTTCAGTCTTTGTTTCATAGCTATTAAAGCAAAATTCACAACCTCATCAGGTTCTAGAAATAAAGGACACTTTCTATCTTCTTCTCTGCTTGTTGCTAGTAAAACCACTTAAAAGGTGGAGTGAAGAATACATCTACATATCTCTATTTTTTCAGCCACCTGCTACATTTTTCTCTTTTGCTCCCCCATTAAGACCCTTTTTATTTATTTAATTTTTGTTTTAGTTTATTATCATAATCACTTCATACAAGAGTATGCAAAGCTTGATTGATTTGGTATCTATTTCAGGAAACAATGTCGTTTAATCTGTGGTGAAGAAATCACTCATAAAGAATCTTGAAAACTAATTAAGATGGTATGGTGACCCGTGGTCCTAGAGACCATGACCTTTCAAAGTCAGTGCTCCTCAATATGAAAAGGAGAGAGGAGGGAGATATTCCTTTCCTTAGGCCACGGGCTCTCTTCCTGAGATTTAAAAAAATTTTTCCAAATACTGAGGACCATGCATTTTCATTCTTATGGTTCTGGTCTAGTCACCTATTCAGCACAGGTTTCCCCTGGTCTAGCATTTGGATTTGTATCTGGCTGTGATTATTTTTTCTGCTTGTATCTAGAAGCATAGTATGCTACTTAACAAAATAGCTTCTAGCACACGTGCCTGTTTTTTAAAAATCATTTTTCCTACAAAACAAACCCACTTATATTTCCCCCCACACCCCATCCGCTTCAGGATTCTCAGGGTGAAGCTCTTTTTACTGTAGAGGGGACAGGTGAGCCAACACACCCTTAGAGTCCCTTTTTAAAATTTTTTGAAGTCTTTATCTGTTGAGCCTAGCTTAGAAATAACAGTCCCGTGACTGTAACCTCATTCTTTCAAAGATTGCTTTAAAGAATTCAGAAATATGTCCATCAAAGGATGTTTAGGAAGACTAACTTATAATTTAAAGTAAATGAGGAGTGACTTTGGGAAAGACGCAGAGATAACAAGGGGCTTAAATGAAACAGGAAAAGGAAGGAATACAGTTACTCTGGATGCAGTTCTTTTTCAGGCCTCTGTGTTGTCTGTGTTCCTTTGAATTTTAAACTTGTTTGAATTATTCTTTTGTTGCTGTTTTCAGCTATCACATTGCTCTAGGAGAAGCAAGTAGGCAGTTAAAATCTCACTCCAAATTGCAACCGCCTCTAGATTGATTGTAGTGCTGGCAAGGTGGTGGCTGAAGAGGAAGGGACTCGGTGCTTTCTTTCTTTTTTTTTTTTTTTTTGGTGAGGAAGATCAGCCCTGAGCTAACATCTGCCAATCCTCCTCTTTTTGCTGAGGAAGACTGGCCCTGAGCTAACATCCGTGCCCATCCTCCTCCACTTTATATGGGACGCCACCACAGCATGGACTGACAAGCCGTGCGTCGGTGCGCGCCTGGGATCCAAACCCCAGGCCGCCAGCAGCAGATTGCGCGCACTTAACCGCTAGGCCACGGGGCTGGCCCCTGTGCTTTATTTCGTATTGACCACAAGTGTGTCTGTCTCATTAGTCTGTGCCAAGCACAGAAAGAGCAGGTGCACACTGTCGAGGGATGTAGCAAGTCAGCTTTTGTGCTTCCAGGAAGGCGAGGAAGACTCCTGTCCCAAATCTCTCACCACTGGATTGTTGACTATTTTCCAAACTCTGCCACTGGAGATTGACTCATTCTGACATTTCAGTTCAAGTCAGTTAACAAATATATTTTGAATCCAATCCTTATGCACAGCTCTGGGAATTGTAGGGGATTCAGAAGTTAATAAATGTGGAACTATCCAAGAATTTTCAATCTACAAACATTTTTATGTATTAGAATGTATGTTGTGTGATTTCTAACTTCAAACTAAAAATAAAACAACAAAAACTAACACAGAAGTAAACAACTAACTTAGGTATTTAAAAAAAAAAGGAGATTGGGTTAAAAAAAATCTGTATGCTGACTATAAGAGATCCCTTTAAGCGAAGTGAGCCAGAAAGGTTAAACTTAAACACACTTTAAAGTACTAACAAGAATAAAGCTGTTAAGATTTTTATTGGAGCTGGATTCAAGATAAACTATGTCAACAGAGATATGAGTGAGGACTTTGTAATATTAAAGGGCATAATGAGGATATAAGTATCTACTCAAATACTAATGCACCAAAATCAATAAAGCATATATTACAGGAAAGTAAAAGAAGAAACTGACAGAAACACAATAGTGATTACGGGCTTTAATTAACCTCTGTCAGCCCATGACAGATCAAGAAAACAAACAAAAAGAGGTGAAAGATCTGAATTATAATTAGTAAGGCTTACATAACTTATAAGTGTGTATATATATAGATATAGATATAGATATATATGTGTGTATATGAAATATAAACACTACATGTGGATGCATATGACTAAAATTATATGATAACAGAACAATTTTTTAAATCACCTTGAAAAAGTGACCAAAAAAATTCAGTTTCTTCTCTGAAATAAAAATTTTATGTTCCACATTCTGACCCAGTGCAATAAAACTAGAAATTATAATAATTCATAATAACACATTTTGGAAAGTAAAAATTTACTCTTAAGCAACTCCTGAATCAAAAGGAATATTTATGCACTATAAGAATTGAAAAAAAATCCCTGTATATCATAGGATACGGTAAAGTTTGCTCAGGAAGATATGTAGCTTTTACTTGCATTCTAAAAAAGAAAAAAAAATAAATGAATGCAGTTTTAACTTAAGAAGCTACAAATGGAATAACATGGTATATCTAAGGAAGTCAAATGAAGAAAATAAAAATGATCAAAGGAGAAATTAAAAATTACAAAATTGTTAAGCAGTCAAAAAACTGGTTCTTAAAAAGAGAGAAAGAAACCACTAGATAGTGGGCCATCAAAAAACAAAAAGGAGAAAGCACAAAAAAAGTAAAATTAGAAATGTAAAAGGTCAAATAACCACAGTTAGTTTCAGGAGAGATTAAATGAATAACAAAAGTAATATGCAAATACATCCAAAGCTCTCAGCATTCCAGCAGAAATACAGCACTGTGGAGTAGTCTCAGTCACCTAGTGAGAGCAGAATCAGGAAGGAAACAAAAGTTCTACACCTCTGCTGTGATTCCACAATATCCCCAAAGAATAGAATACTACATTTATAAACATCTGGTTAGATTAAAATATTTCCCTTCCCATCCCTCTTGAAATGACTACTGTATCATGATAAAGAAGAAAGTTGCTCATTGAAAACAATTTTTCAGTTGTAAAATGAATTTAAAAATCAGATATAAAATTGCATATGCTATGACTGAACTATGCAAAACAAAAAATCACATATATGCATGAAGACTGAAGGTGGGAAAATATATTTAATTAGAGTAATAAGATTACGGGTGATTTTTCTTGTTTTCCAAAATACTGTTTGCATAATAGAAATTCAGAACAAAATAAGGTGTCTTCTGTATATGAGCCCAAATTTGTAACAGTTCTACAGACTTTCTTCTAGTAAAGGGGCAAAGTACATTCTCCCTGTCATTATGAAATTGTAGCTGGTGTGAAGTGATTCCTTCATAGGCCACTTAAAATGAACCATTTCTTTAGCTGAATGAATACTCTCGGGTTGTTACTCCTTAACCATCAACGATTACAACAGTCCATAGCCTCAGAGGAAGGCAATCATGCAACAAATCTTCAGGACAAACTTGGTTTGTATATTTTGTGGAAAGTAGAGGACATTTCTTGGTAAATTAACAGACCCTAACTAGTGGAATAATTCCAACATCCTTTAGTGAATTCAATTGAAGTAGAATGGACCACGAGAGATCTTTGGGTACTCCACTAGAGATGACAGACACCAGTAAAGATTCTGATCTTGGACTTTCAAGAGGATTAGTTAGGATGACTGTCAGATACTTGAGTCACTCAGGCAGAGAGAGAAAGGAGGCAAACTTTCTGCCATGTATCTAAGACTGTCTCAGCCTTTGCATAAATAAAATGATTTATTTTAGAGCTGGCACTAAATTGCTCATTTTAAAATGTCTTGGGAATTTGTTGAGGTTGGCAGTGGTACCACCTATCAAGAGATGCCACAGAAAATTCTCAGTTGCTGCCTGTACTGTGTTTTTGTGAGCTAAAGTTATCTATTTTGTGATAGAAAGGGGAGAATATTGCCCTAAGTTTTGGTTATATTTAGTGTGTCATTCTAACTTTTGGTCTTATTAATACTTGGACGGTTTTGGATAGAGTACTTCCAGAATTTTTTTGCACATCATTAAAAATTATATGTCATGTCAAGAATTGGATGAATTGATGACAACTTGGATGAAATATGACCTACTTTGCATATATATAAATATTTAAAATACTGTATTCAGGTGGATAAGTATGGAATGTTTTTTGTTTGTTTCTTTACAGTTATTTGTACTTAGAAGGGCAGTCAAGAACATAAGGCAACACTGCTTTGATTTACAACATTAGGAATTATCACAAAGTTTCTACATCCAGATTAAAATATTATAGCACATCGCTCAAAGAAACACATACTACTCTAAACTTATTTCCTCCTTTTAAATAAAATCTTCAGCAAGTCTTTTCAGGTTCCCATGCCATTTACAGTCCATGTCTTTGATTATGAGCTCCTATAAAAATAAATAAATAAAATGTAAAATCAACATTAAAAACTTATTGTTTTTTTGCAAAAATTATTTTGTCAAAGTAATGAAACAGTGCAGACACATGAAACATAGAAAATGGAAGTTCCTTCATGATCTAATTGCCATAAGTAACTGAATCTAAAAATTTGGTATTTATCTTCCTAGAATTTTATGCCTGTTACTCTTTTTTTTTTTTTTTTTAAAGCTCACTTTTTTTTTTTCCACAGCCCCAGTAGATAGTTGTATGTCATAGTTGCACATCCTTCTAGTTGCTGTATGTGGGACGCAGCCTCAGCATGGCCGGAGAAGTGGTGCATTGGTGTGCGCCCGGGATCCGAACCCGGGCCACCAGTAGCAGAACGCGGGTATTTAACTGCTAAGCCACGGGGCCGGCCCGTGTGTTACTCTTTATATGTATGTTTTTAACCAAAAAATGTTCACAATAAACATATTCTTCTATACTAGCTTTTTTCGCTTAAAAACATATTTTATGTATTATTAAATATATTGCCTTATTTTATAAATACAGATCTAACTACTTTGTTTAATGCATACTTTGCATCATATTGTATAGAGCTACCATGACTTATTAAACTAGTTTTCTTTTTTTTGTGAGGTGGTCAGCCCTGTGCTAACATCTGCCAATCCTCCTCTTTTTTTGCTGAGGAAGACTGGCCCTGGGCTAACATCTATGCCCATCTTCCTTCACTTTATGTGGGACGCCGCCACAGCATGGCTTGCCAAACTGTGCGTAGGTGCGTGCCCGGGATCTGAACTGGCGAACCCCAGGCTGCCGCAGCGGAGTGTGCACACTTAACCGCTTGCGCCACCAGGCTGGCCCCCTAAACTAGTTTTAACTTGATATATATATGCATTATCTCTAGGTTTTTTTATTACAGTGTTGCAACCAAAACCCTTGTACGTGTACTTGTGTGAATAGTCAAGAGGACCCCATGTCCAGAAGTGAGGTGGCTGGATCATGGGAGACATACAGACACACACTTGCCAAAATGAATTTTCTTTGCCAATCTAATGTGGGGAAATTGTCATTTTAATTTAATTATTAGGGAAATTATTATTTAATTATTAGGGAAATAGAGCATCTTTTCTTATAAGTATAGGCTTTGTAAATTTCTTTTTTTTTTTGAATTGCCCATTCATTGTCTTTGCCCATTTTTCTGTTGGATTATTCGTCTTCTCAGTTGTGTGAACAAACTTTTCTATTAGGGTTATTGGACTTATGTGTACTGTAAATTTATTTATAGTTTGTCTTCTGACATGGTACACATATGTGCTTCTTTATTTTACCTCAGAAAATTTTGAGGTATTTTGAGAAATTTTTTGAAATGCACAAGTGTAGAAAAATAATATAATTCTCATTCTCTTTTCTACTATCCAGAATTAGCAGTTCTTTTTATGGTTTTGTTTTCAGTCTTCTTTTTTTTTTTTTTTAACTTAAAGGAATAAAACATTTAATAACATTGTAAGAAAAGCTAGTCTTCCAGACCACCAGCCCTGGACCTCATTTATCTTCCTGAGTGACAAAGAATGTTTATATTCTTCTAACATTTTGTGTATTTTTGAATGCCTGCATATGTTTCTATAAGCAGTATATTACATTGCTTTCTGTATTTTAATATTTTTGTAAATAAGAGCAAATTTTATATAATATTTAGACTTTCTTTTATTACTGAACGTTATGTTTTTGAGATTTATCCATGTAGATATGTATAATTTTAGCTCAAGTTGTTTAATTTTTATACAATCAGATTTAGTGGTCTTTTATGTCTTGTCTTTTAATAGACTTTCCTCCTGTCAAAAGTGTAAAATTACCCAATTATTTTCTTCTTTTCTTTTGTATTTTGTTGGTTCACATTTAAAATTTTGATGTGGATCATTTGAAATTTATTTGAGGATAAGAAGTCATGTAGGTAGGGAGTCAATACTATTTTCTCCCCCAAATTGCTAGCCGGTTTGCTTATAGCTCGTTCATCAGTTCCACATGTGCTTATTGATTGAACACATTGCCTTTATCAAACATGCACTATCCAGGTACATATGGCCAACGGCTTTGTTTCTCTCTGCATTTTTCCTATCCCTATACTGTTTTTAATAACTGTAGCTTAGATCTACCATTATCACTCCCCCCAAATATTTTTCTCGATATTCAGTTTGTGCTTTCAATGAGCTTTAGAATTGTTTTATCATGTTCTTAAAAGAAAATCTTATTTTTATTGCAGTTTCACTGAATTTATAACTTTAAGTTAGGGGAATTTTTCATACTTTTAATTTGTTCTGCAGGCACATATTCATTTATTCAGATCTTTTTTCATGCCCCTTCAGTAAAATTTTATAGCTTCATATAAGTTCAGTAAATTTCTTCTTAAGCTCATGTCTAAAGTATTTTTGTTGCAGTTGAGCACGAAATCTTACCTTTCATTGTATTTTCATATTTTCTACCTTGTAAATATTTGTAGATTTTATAACCTTATCAAACACTTCCAATTGTTTTCAGTGGTTTTTAGTTGATTATCATAGGTTATATATGTTTATTCCTCATCCTTATAGCTTCTTTGGTAGAGTGTTATTCAAAGCAATGGTTCTCAGCTGGGACAGTTTTGCTTCTCATGGGACCCTTGGCAATGTCTCGAGATGTCTTTGGTTGTCACTACTAGGGATCCTATTAGCATCTAATGGGTAGAGACTGGGGAGGCTGCTAAAAATCCTGCAGTGCCCAATATAGCCTCCCACCATAAAATTATTATCCAGCCCAAAATGTCTGTACCACAGTTGAAAAAACTGTGGTTCAAATCTTTTGCCTATTTTTTATTGGATTTTTGGCCTTTATATTACAGAGTTATAAGAGCTCTTTATATATTCTAGATACAGTGTATAAATCCTTTTTTGGATATATGTTTTGCAAATATTTTTCCCAGTTTGTGGCTACCTTTTCATTTTCTTAATAGTTTCTTTTTTTTTTTGCTGAGGAAGATTCACCCTGAGCTGACATCTGTGCCAATCTTCCTCTTTTTGCTTGAGGAAGATTCCTCTATTTTGTATGTGGGTCACTGCCATAGCTTGGCCACTGACGAGTGGTGTAGGTCTGTGCCCGGGCACCAAACCCTGGCTGCCAAAGCGGAGTGTGCCAAACTTAACCACTAGGCCACAGGGCCAACCCCAACAGTTTCTTTTGAAGAGCAAAACTTTTTAATTTTAATGAAATCCATTTATTGATTTTATAATTCATGCTTTTTGTATCTTATTTGAGAAATCCTTGTCTAACTCAAGGTCACTAAAATGTTTTCATATATTTTCTTTTAGAAGTTTCATAGTTTTGGGCTGGCCCCGTGGCTTAGTGGTTAAGTGCATGCGCTCCGCTGCTGGCGGCCTGGGTTCGGATCCCAGGCACGCACCGATGCACTGCTTCTCCGGCCATGCTGAGGCCGCGTCCCACATACAGCAACTAGAACGCTGTACAACTATGACATACAAGTATCTACTGGGGCTTTGGGGTGGGGGGAAAGAAGTTTCATAGTTTTGCTTTACATTTACATCTATTATCCATCTCGAGTTAATGTCTGTAAATGATGAGTTAAGGCTTGAGGTTTATATTAATACATATGGCTGTCCTGTGGTTTCAAATCATTTGTTGAAAATTTTTTCCTTTCCCCACTGAATTGCCTTGAAATCTTTGTTGAAATTGTGTTCATGTATGTGAACAGTTCCACTGATCTTTTCATTCAGTTCCACTGATCTCTATGACTATCTATACCCCAGTACCACAATGTCTTCATTACTATAGCTTTATAATAAGTCTTGGCATCAGGTAGTGGAAATCCTCTAACTTTGATCTGTTTTAACAATATTGAATCTTTTGGCCCAAGAACACAGTGTATCTCTGCATTTGTTTAGGACTTATTTAATTTCTCTCAGCAATGTTTTATCATTTTTAGTTTATAGCTCCTGTGATCTGTTTTCAAATTTATCACTAATTATTTCATATGTCTTGAAGTTATCTTAAATAAATAGATCTTTCAGGTTTTGATATTAGTGCTATATTTGCTCACATCAAAAAAATAATTAAGCATTTTTTCTATCTGCTGTTTTTTGAAGATTTAGAGGAATTAACAAACGGAGCCTTTGTGCTCAGCATACTTTCCTTTTTACTTCTTGGTCAGCTGCTACCCATCCATCTGAGATTGTAGGGGAAGAAAGACTTTCCTCTAACCTCTTAGGTTCTGTGGCTGGGCCTGAGAATTAAACTGACAAAAGACAGATTAACAGAGGAAAAGCACAAAATTTTATTGAATGTTAATATTTTTATGCTTGTAGTAAGCCCTTAATCAGTGTAGGAGGAATTGCCATGGATCACACAACAGTAGAACACTACCTTTTGGGTGTTACTAGTACCTTTCTAGAGGATTATCAGTATTTGCTGGCCTTTGGGGGCTCATTGGAGCATATTTTCAGATAATAGTTCTAAAAATCCCTTTTGAATATTTCATTCCTTCATCACAAAACACGTATTCTGAGCCCATCTTCTTACAAGGGGTTTAGATGATTTTTCTCCAAGGGCATTGATGGCAACATTTTATTTTAGTTGACATTTTTCTGGCTATTTTCACATACTTATAAACCCTTCTTTTAATTTTTTCTCATCCATTTAGCAATTTGCCTAGTATTATCTACCAAGTTGTAGCTGTTTTCCAGATCTGTAAGTTTATGGACCTGTTTTCCAGATTATTTGTAAAATCAACAAACACTGACCCCTAAGAATCAACTGTTTATACTTTTTTGTTGAGAGAGTTGATCACTTCTCTCTTCCTTAGAAGGCCAAGCCAATTTCCTGTTTAAGACCAAAATCTTTATCCCAACCACCCTCCACCTTGACCCCCAACTCCCACCCTTATTCCATGGTGAAGCAAAACTCTTCAGCCAACCAAAAATACTTCTTTGGAGAACCTTAACAAAGGCCTTTAGAAAATCAACACTCTACCCACCCCTGAAAACACATACACATACACACAGGTGGGTTTAACTGATTCTCTCCTTATTTGTCCTTTTTAAACCCCTCAAAGAACTGGAGAATTTTAGT
Source organism: Diceros bicornis minor (assembly GCF_020826845.1). Taxonomy (NCBI): domain Eukaryota; kingdom Metazoa; phylum Chordata; class Mammalia; order Perissodactyla; family Rhinocerotidae; genus Diceros; species Diceros bicornis. The sequence goes on along the minus strand of NC_080742.1, from coordinate 91,633,477 downwards.
TAGGTATTTCTGTTTGGAGTCTGATTTATGAACTCTTCCTTGTCAGGCCCCGTGCTGGCCATATTCCACAATTCATAGTCTGTCACCAGGAGTAATGGCCCCTTTCCAGAGGTGAGGCGTGACAGTTCTTTGTGCGTGCATCAGATAAACAGATATGTGGCTGCGCAGTGATCTGTCTGAAGTGGGCTGAAGAGCACATTAACCTTTCAGCACACCCCCATTTTTGCTGGGGTTCTTTTCTTTTATGCTCTTCATTTTTCTTCATAAAAGGCAGACCTGATGAATAACACAAGATCCAATCACTAGTGAGCAGACTGCTTGAAATCCATAGAAGGTGAGTGGGCTGTGGTACCCAGTAAATTTCAAAGCATCTCAACCTTCAAACCTTTGTTGCATGAAATGCCATTCAACGAATATAAAGTTTCAGTTATACAAGATGAATAAGTTCTCGAGATCTGCTGTACAACGCTGGGCCTATAGTTAACAATACTGTATTGTGCACTTAAAAGTTTATTAAGAGGGTAGATCTCATGTTAAGTGTTTTACTACAATAAAAAGGAAGAATAAAAGGAAGAAAGTCATTGGCATTAAGAGGAGAATTAGCCTTTAGGTTCCTCAACAGTGTAAGCTTTTTCTATAACGCTGGGTGATGAGGAATCCCATGGCTTCCATTGACAGCTTTTTCCTTTTCTTCATTTCTACACAAGACGACAGATTCTGCATTCTAGGACTTAGGAGCCTGAAGTCTTCAGGAAGAAAATCTAAAAGAGATAAGCTCTAAGTACTAGGTCTCATTTTGTTTTACTTTCATGAATAATGTCTGTGTATACTTATAGGTTATTTCTGCAGAGATATGAAATTTCTGTTTTTCGTGGTTGGGACAGTGCTGCCGGAGGCAGTCAGTAAATTTGGCCCAGTGTAGGTCCATCCGGCCAGTTAAGCAGGAGTACAGATACGCAGATGATCTGGAACAGATGCATGATAAGAGTGGCGCTGGAAAATCATCGGGCACCAAATGCTGCTAAGATAATTCATTTTCCAATCAGTATTGGGACTCTGGAAGCTTTAAAAGTTTATCTAAGCTTACCAAAGTTAATTATCTACATCATTTTTTCTTAGTGCTTTCTTTGTGTGCAAACTACATTGGAGTGAAAGCCAAGTTTGAGTTTTAAGAAGGAAATAAGTGATTTAAAAGTAAAGAGAGCAAGGGGCATAGAATTCATTCCAGGAAGCTGGTAACCAAGGAAATCAAATTGAGATAGTCTGAGAGCGGAAAAGAGGTGTATCAGTCACTAATGGTGGTAGGGCCTGGGGAGAAATTTGGTTTTACTTTGTTTGTTTTTTGTTTTTTTTTACTAATGAACCCCTAGTGGGTTGTTTCAAGAAGGAAGGAAAGGAAATGGTGAAGGAAAAGAGACTAATGGTGCATGAAAAGGAGGAGTTAACTTTTAAAGGAATGCCCTAGATCAGAGCTTCTCAAACCTTAATGTGTCTTGTGAAAATGCAGATTCTGATGCTGCAGGTCCCTGGGGGGGAGGAGGCCTGGAATTCTGCTTTCCGGAGGAGAACCCAGGTGACACTGCTGCTGCTTCACAGACCACACTGTGAGCAGAAAGGGCCTTGAATAAAAGGGCAGTTAGAGCCCCTGGAATATAGGAAGAGGGTTTGACTCGAGTTAAGAAACAAATGTCTTCCTTTACTATCTGAAAGCAAGATCAGACGAGATGGTGAAGGACAGAAAATGAATTTGGTTTTATCTTCCAGTCCCAGTATTAAATATAGAAAGAGGAGAAACTTAGCATGGGAAGTGAATATACTATCTAGGAGATATCCCAGCCTGAAAGACATAATCATCTTAGTTTTTTTCCTTTTGTACAAGTATTCCAGTTACTTTGGAAGTCTGAATTTTTAACCCCTCTATTGTAATTTAACTTTCCACATCTTTATGTATTGTCTTTTTACCTCTACTTTAATCACCTCAAGAACAAAGTTCTAGTGTAACATTTTATAAGTAATAGGTGGTCAATAAAAAATATTCGATTGATTGATTTAATCAGGTGTCTTGAGTTCTGGTCACAGCTCTGCTACTCGCCCCCAACCAATAGTAAATCACTTAGATGTTCTCTGCCTCAGTTTCCTCATCTGTCACAGAGTGATAATACTTTTTTTTGCCAACCTCCTAGAGTTGCTATGAGAGATAAATAAGATCTTAATTATAATGCTACTTTGGAAATCTATCCAAATTTAAGGTGGTCTTAGTAGTAGTGGTATTTTATTTCAACAAGTGACACATACTATCAGAGATTTCATATTCCCTGTAAGATACTACACAGTAAATCTTCCAACCTCACTAGAAAAATTATTTGCTTAAGGTCTACTTTTTGAATACCAGTGACTTACATAATTTTGATCTGTGGAGAAGAGAATGGAGAAAAGCCCCTACCAATTGCTGATTTAGCCCTCTCCATTGGCTCAATATTGCTTGAGTTCTTTTTTCATTACAAGGAATTGGAATTCTGTTGGCTCACCTTTTCGGAAAATTTTCTAGGGGGTGATGTACAAAAACTCCTGATTATAATACATATTGACCTTAAACAAATAGACAGCCAGTTATTTCTCTGGCAAAAATGGGTTTGTTTATTCAAGATAAGCTAAGAATTGCAATTCTGGATGTTCGCGCTATGGTGAACCAGACAAATGCAGAGAGACAAAGGAAGGGGCTTGCTTTTATAGCGCAAAGGGGGGGGAGGTGCTTCTAAACGAAATTCCATTGGAGGAAACTAACAGTTTAGGGTGGCAACAGCTTCTCATTGGCTGGACTGTTGCCAGGAGGGGAAAGAAATCTTCCTTCAGTGCTAAAATAGTTGCACTTCCCGCCAGAGATGCAAGCATACATCTCTTCCTGTGTGAGAGCTCCCCCTACAGGCCATCCTAATTCCAATTTAGTTGAGGTTTCTTTCATTATAAATTTCCACACACACATTATATAGCAAGATACTTTCCAATAAATGCAATTGAAACCTCTCAAACTTGAAAGCTGTCATGTATCCTGAGTGACAAGGAGATAACTCCTTATTAGGGAGAATAAATGATGTTGGTCATTTAGTTCATGTCAATAATACACTTAAAAATATAAAAAAAGGCTATTGGTTCTCAAGTAATTAAGAAAATATAAATGAACAGCAGAGAAAATATGAGTCAAAACCATCAAGGATCATTATTATAGTTTCAGGTAAAAACAATGCTCCTGATTATATTTTTAACATTTTCATATACACATGCTGACAACTATGCTGATACATACACAGTAAAGAAAACAAGGTCTTGTTCATTATCTGCACATCTTTGCATCCCTTTAAGAAATCTGAACATATATTCTAGCTTAGCATTTCAATCTTTGTATTTCTGGGGGAAAGGAAAGAGGGTATGTGGCTTTGGACTCAGCTGGTTCTATATTCCTCTGTACTCTATTGCACAAATTTGACTTTTCTTTGGTTAAGAGGTAGAGAGTAGCTCTTATGTTTTAAAGATAAGTTGACAATGACCTGATGAGGAAGTTAAATGTCTCTTTATGAAATATAAACATGAATCTTCTTTGATTAAAAGAAACTAAAAAAGATGATAAATATATTAATCAGGTTTTCACCATAGATTCTTGGACCTACTAGCACAATGTAATAAAATGTTATAGGATTATCACAACCTACATTATTAGATCTCTTTAATTTTTTGACAAAGCAGAGCACCTTAATCTCTACATTACTTTTTTTTTTGTTTGAGGAAGATCAGCCCTGGGCGAATACCTGTTGCCAATCCTCCTCTTTTGGCTTGAGGAAGATTGTCCCTGAGCTAACATCTGTGCCCATCTTCCTCTGTTTTGTGTGTGGGTCACCACCACAGCATGGCTTGATGAGTGGTGTAGGTCCGCGCCCAAAATGCGAACCTGTAAACCCAGTTCACCAAAGCAGAGTGTGCCAAACTTAACCACTATGCCACCGGGCTGGCCTCTCTAAATTACTTCTAATATAGACAAAATTAAAATGAATTATTTTATAATATTCCTTATCATTATAGATTGGGGGATTAAAATATTATTAATAGAATTATCTGTGCATGGAAATTTCCTGTACTTTCTTTACAACATCCTGTAAATCTATAATTATTTCAAAATAAAAAGTTTAAAAAAATGATGAAGGGAAAAATATACAGAATTAAAATACACAACTACAATAACGTATGTATATGAGTTGGGATGGTTAAATGGAGTTAAATTAATTCTTGTATTCTCTAGGAAGAGGCTAAAGGTATTGAAGAATATTAGGCTTTGTCAGCATAAACAGGTTGAAATTCTAAAGTAATCAATAAAAGACTAGATACAGTGTCTAACTTCCAAACTAGAAGACAGATACTCAGGGAATTTGAGATTGATAAAGAATAAGGGGTACCACAGGACAGAGGGAGCCTCTTGTTGATGAGACTACAGACATAAGAACAAGCGAAAAAAATAAATAAGGCACAACTTGAAACTAAAATTGAGAACAGACTCCAATAAGTCAGATTTATTTTTTTATAATTTTATTTATTTATTTATTTTTCCCCCAAAGCCCCAGTAGATAGTTGTATGTCATAGTTGCACATCCTTCTAGTTGCTGTATGTGGGACGCGGCCTCAGCGTGGCCGGACAAGCAGTGCGTCGGTGCGTGCCTGGGATCCGAACCCTGGCCGCCAGCAGCGGAGCGCACGCGCTTAACCACTAAGCCATGGGGCCGGCCCAGTCAGATTTCAATCAAAGGAATTAAAAATGCTGAGGCAATGTTTTTATTCCAGTTGGAGTTGGGTTCATAATAAGATCAAAGGCAGCATTTTGGGGAACTTAAAGTGCAAGAGAAAATCAAGGTTTAGTTAAATAGCATTTAGTATCAGTCCAACTCAGTAAGGTGACAAGGTAATGGTTACTACCTAGATATTTAGTTCTAAGCGATAAATGTGTCAGGGAGATGAGTTCTTTTTCTTTTTTTAAATTGATATATAATTTACATAACATAAAATGCACCACTTTAAAGTATATAATTCAGTGGTTTGTAGTATCACTGTGTTATGCAGCCATTACCACCATCTAATTCTGGAATATTTTTATCATCCTATAAAGAAATACTATATCTATTAGCAATTACTCCCAGTTCCTCACTCTCTCCTTCCATGGCAACCACTAATCTACCCTCTCTCTCCATGGATTTGCCTATTCTGGACATTTCATATAAATGGAATAACAATTTATTGCCTTTTGTGTCTGGCTTCTTAGCACTTAGCATAAATTTTTTTCCAGTTATTTTATTGAGGTCATAATGCTTTATAACATTGTATAATTTCAGGTGTACATTATTATTTATCAGTTTCTGTATAGACTGCATCATGCTCACCACCAATAGTCTAATTTTTATCTGTCACCTTACATATGTGCCCCTTTACCCCTTTTGCCCACCCCCCAACCTTCCTGCCGTCTGGTAACCACTAATCTGTTCTCTTTATCCATGTGTTTATCTTCCATGTATGAGTGAAATTATGTGGTGTGTGTCTTTCTCTGTCTGGCATATTTCGCTTAACATCATACTGTGAAGGTCCATCCATGTTGTTGCAAATGGAATGATTTTGTCTTTTTTTATAGCTGAGTAGTATTCCATTGTATATATATACCACGTCTTCTTTATCCATTCATCAGTTGATGGAGACTTGGGTTGCTACCATGTCTGGGCTATTGTGAATAATGCTGCAATGAACATTGGGGTGCATAAATCTCCTTGAATTGTTGATTTCAAGTTCTTTGGATCAATACCCAGTAGTGGGATAGCTGGATCATATTTCTATTTTTAATTTTTTGAGAAATCTCCATACTTTTTTCCATAGTGGCTGCACAAATTTGCATTCCCACCAGCAGTGCATGAGGGTTCCCTATTCTCTACATCCTCTCCAACATTTGTTATTTTTTGTCTTATTGATTATACTATTCTGACAGGTGTAAGGTGATATCTCATTGTAGTTTGATGTGCATTTCTCTAATAATTAGTTATGTTGAACTTTTTTTGTGTGTGTGTGAGGAAGATTGGCCCTGAGCTAACATCTGTTACCAATCCTCCTCTTTTTCCTTGAGGAAGACTGTTGCTGAGCTAACATGTGTGCCAATCTTCCTCTACTTTATATGTGGGACGCCACCACAGCATGGCTTGATGAGCGGTGTGTAGGTCCTCGCCCAGGATCTGAACCTGCGAATCCCCGGCTGCCGAAGCAGAGCATGCGAACCTAACCACTACGCCACCAGGCCGGCCCCAGTGTTGAACATCTTTTCATGTGCCTGTTAGACCTCTGTATATCTTCCTTGGAAGAATATCTGTTCATTTCCTCTGCCCAGTTTTTTTTTTTGTTGTGAGGAAGATCGGCCCTGAGCTAACATCTGCCAATCCTCCTCTTTTTTTGCTGAGGAAGACTGGCCCTGGACTAACATCCATGCCCATCTTCCTCCACTTTATATGGGACGCCACCACAGCATGGCCCAACAAGCAGTGCATTGGTGCACGCCCGGGATCCAAACCAGCGAACCCCGGGCTGCCGCAGCAGAGCACGAGCACTTAACCGCTGTTGCCACCGGGCCAGCCCCTCCTCTGCCCATTTTTTGATTGGGTTGTTTGTTTTTTTGTTGTTGAGTTGTATGAGTTCTTTATATATTTTGGAAATTAACCCTTCATTGGATATGTGATTTGCAAATATTTTCTCCCAGTTGGTGGGTTGTCTTTTCATTTAGTTCATGGTTTCCTTTGCCTTGCAGAAGCCTTTTAGTCTGGTGTAGTCCCATTTGTTTATTTTTTCTTTTGTTTGCCTTCCCTGAGTAGACAATGGCATTTGAAAATATGCTGCTAAGACCGATGTCAGAGAGTGTACTGCCTATATCTTCTTCTAGGAGTTTTATAGTTTCAGGTCTTACATTCAAGTCTTTAATCAAACATTTTAAGTTAATATTTGTGTATGGCGAAAGATAATGGTCTACTTTCATTCTTTTGCATGTGGCTGTCGAGTTTTCTCAACACGACTTATTGAAGAGACTTTCCTTTCTCCATCATATGTTCTTGGCTCCTTTGTCAAAGATTAGCTGTTCCTAGATGTGTGGTTTTATTTCTGGGCCTTCAATTCTGTTCCATTGTTCTGTGTGTCTGTTGTTTTTTCTTTTTGCTGAGGAACATTTGCCCTGAGCTAACATCTGTTGCCAATCTTCATTTTTTTGCTTGAAGATTCGCCCTGAGCTAACATCTGTGCCAGTCTTCCTCTGTTTTGGCTGTGGGTTGCTGCCACAACATGGCCACCGACAAGTGGTGTAAGTCTGCACCAGGAACCAAACCTGGGCTGCCAGAGTGGATCACGCCAAACTTAACCACTAAGCCATGGGGCCTGCCCCCTGTGTGTCTGTCTCTGTGCCAGTGCCATGCTGTTTTGATTACTATGGCTTTGTAGTATATTTTGTTTATTTATTTTTTCCCCCAAAGCCCCAGCAGATAATTGTATGTCATAGCTGCACATCCTTCTAGTTGCTGTATGTGGGACGCGGCCTCAGCATGGCCAGAGAACTGGTGCGTAGGTGTGCGCCCGGGATCCGAACCCGGGCCGCCAGCAGCGGAGCGTGTGCACTTAACCGCTAAGCCATGGGGCCGGCCCTGTAGTATATTTTGAAGTTAGGGGTTGTGATGCCTCCGGCTTTGTTCTTTTTTCTCAGGATTGCTTTGGTTATTCAGGGTTTTTTGTTTTTCCATATAAATTTTAGGATTCTTTGTTCTATTTCTGTGAAGAATGTAATTGGCATTCTGATTGGGATTGCATTGAATCTGTAGATGGCTTTAGGTAATATAGACATTTTAATGATGTTTATTCTTCCAATCCATAAGCATGGAATATCTTTCCATTTCTTTATGTCTTCTTCGATTTCTTTCAATAATGTCTTATAGTTTTCAGTGTATAGGTCTTTCACCTGCTTGGTTAAATTTATTCCTAGATATTTTATTCTTTTTGTTGTGATTGTAAATTGGATTATATTCTTGACTTCTCTTTCTGCTAGTTCGTTATTAGTGTATAGAAATGCAACTGATTTTTGTAAGTTGATTTTGTAGCCTGCAACTTTGCTATAGTTGTTGATTATTTCTAACAGTTTTCCAAAGGATGCTTTAGAGTTTTCTATATATAGAATCATGTCGCCTGCAAACAGCAAGAGCTTCTCTTCTTCCTTTCCAATTTGGATTCCTTTTATTTCTTTTTCTTGCTTAATTTCTCTGGCCAAAACCTCCAGTACTATATTGAATAGGAGTGATGAGAGTGGGCACCCTTGTCTTGTTCCTGTTCTCAGAGGGATGGCTTTCAGTTTTTCACTGTTAAGTATGATGTTTGCTGTGGGTTTGTCATATGTGGCCTTTATTATGTTGAGGTACTTTCCTTCTATACCCATTTTTTTGAGAGTTTTTATCATAAATGGATGTGAGATCTTGTCAAATGTTTTCTCCATATCTATTGAGATGATCATGTGATTTTTATTCCTCATTTTGTTAGTGTGGTGTATCACACTGATTGATTGGTGGATGTTGAACCATCTCTGCATCCCTAAGTTTCAGTTTATCATGGTGTATGATCCTTTTAATGTATTGCTGTATTTGGTTTGCCAATATTTTGTTGAGGATTTTTGCATCTATGTCCATCAGTGATATTGGCCTGTAATTTTCCTTCTTTGTGTTTTCCTTGTATGGTTTTGGTATCAGGATAATGTTGGCCTTATAGAATGAGTTAGGAAGCATTCAATCTGCTCTCAGTTTTTTGGAAAAGTTTGAGAAGGAAAGATATTAAATCTTCTTTGAATGTTTGGTACAATTCTCCAGAGAAGCCATCAGGTCCTGGAGTTTTGTTTTTTGGGAGGCTTTTGATTACTGTTTCAATCTCTTTACCTGTGATTAGTCTATTCAAATTCTCTATTTCTTCTTGATTCCATTTTGGGAGCTTGTATGAGTCTAAGAATATATCCATTTCTTCTAGGTTATCCAATTTGTTGGCATGTAGTCTTTTAAAGTATTCTCTTATAATCCTTTGCATTTCTATGGTATCCATTGTAATTTCTCCTCTTTTGTTTCAAATTTTATTTATTTGAGCCTTCTCTCTTTTTTTCTCAGTGAGTCTAGCTAAGGGTTTGTTAATTTTCTTTATCTTAAAGAACCAGCTCTTAGTTTCATTGATCCTTTCTACTGTTTTTTTTGGTCTCTAGTTATTTCTGCTCTAATCTTTATTATGTCCCTCCTTCTGCTGACTTTGGGCTTTGTTCTTTTTCTAGTTCTGTTAGAGGTAGTTTAAGATTACTTATTTGAGATTTTTCTTGTTTGTTGAGGTGGGTCTGTATTGCTCTGAATTTCCCTATTATAACTGCTTTTGCTGCATCCCATAAGAGTTGGTATGTTGTATTTTCATTTGTCTCCAGGTATTTTTTTATTTCTCCTTGATTTCTTCAGTGATCCAATGGTTGTTCAGTAGCATGTTGTTTAGTTTCCACATATTTGTGACTGTCTCAGCTTTTTTCTTGTAGTTGATTACTAGTTTCATAGCATTGTGGTTGGAAAAGATGCTTGATATGATTTCAGTCTTCTTAAATTTATTGATGCTTGCCTTGTTTCACAACATATGGTCTTTGAGAATGTTCCATGTGCACTTGAGAAGAATATACATTCTGCTGTTTTTAGATGGAATGTTCTATATATATATATTAAGTCCATGTGATCTAGTGTTTCATTTAAATCCACTATTTCCTTGTTGACTTTCTGTCTAAATGTTCTATCCATTGATGTAAGTGGAGTGTTGAGGTCCTCTACTATTATTGTGGTACTGTTAATTTCTCCCTTTAGATCTGTTAATAGTTGCTTTATATACTTTGGTGCTCCTGTGTTAGGTGCATATATATTCGTAAGTGTTATGTCCCCCTGGTGGAATGTCTGTTTTATCATTATATACTGCCCCTCTTGTCTCTCATTGTCTTTTTTATCTTGAAGTTTGCTTTGTCTGACATAAGTATGGCAACACTTGCTTTCTTTTGTTTGCTATTTGCTTGGAGTGTCATCTTCCATGCCTTCACTCTGAGCCTGTGTTTGGCTTGAGAGCTGAGATGTGTTTCCTGGAGGCAGCATATTGTTGGGTCTTATTATCCAATCCATCCAGCTACTCTGTGTCTTTTGATTGGAGAATTCAATCCATTTACATTTAGAGTGATTATTTATATATGAGGGCTTAATACTGCCATATTATCTCTTGTTTTCCAGTTGTTCCATATTTCCATAGTTTCTCTTCCCTTGTATTTCTGACTGCTATTTCAGTTTGGTGCTTTTCTGTGGTGGTTTTCTCAGTTTTCTCTTTATTTATGATTTCTGTTTCTGCTCTGATTTTTTGTTTAGTGGTTACCATGAGCTTTGTATAGGAGATCTCGTAGATCAGATAGTCCATTTTCTGGTAGCCTCTTATCTCTATTAGCTTAAGCAGGTTCCATCCCTTTCCTCTTCCCCTTCTGAGTTATTGTTTTCACAAATTATTCTGTTTTATGTTGTGATTTTGTGACTAAATTGTAGTGTTTCTAGTTATTTTTGATGCTTTCCTTCCCCTTATCTTTTATGTTTTAATTGTTTGCTAACCAGTTCTGATGGAGAGTTGCAATTTTCTGATTTTGTCTGACTGTTTATTTCCTTGCTCAAAGCTTTGTAAACCTTTGCCCTTTTGTTTCAGATAGGAGGGCTTCCTTCACCGTTTCTTGTAAGGGAGGTCTACTGCTGATGAACTCCCTCAGCTTTTATCTGGAAAAACTTTTATTTCTCCATCGTATCTGAAGGATAGTTTCGCTGGATGGATTCTTCTTCACTGAAAGTTTTTGTCTTTCAGTATTTTGAATATATCATTCCATTGTCTCCTAGCCTGTAAGGTTTCTGCTGAGAAATCCACTGAAAGCCTCATAGGGGTTCCTTTGTAGGTTGTTTTCTTCTGCCTTGCTGCCCTTAATATTTTTTCTTTGTCATTGACTTTTGCCAGTTTTACTATTATGTGCCTTGGAGAAGGTCTTTTTGCATTGATGTAAATAGAAGTTCTGTTGGCTTCATGTACTTGTAAGTCCAGTTCCTTCCCCACATTTGGGAAGTTCTCACCTATTATTTCTTTAAACAAGCTCTCTGCTCCTTTCTCCCTCTCTTGTCCCTCTGGAATACTTATAATCCTTATGTTGCATTTTCTAATTGAGTCAGATATTTCTCCAAGAATTGCTTCATTTTTTTTTAAATGTTAGTTTTCCCTCCTCCTCCACCTGAAGCCCTTCTATATTTCTATCCTCTAAATCACTAATTCTGTCTTCCATAATGTCAGCTCTAGTATTTAAGGATTCTAGATTATTTTTTATCTCATTAATTGTGTTCTTCATCTCCAGAATTTGTTTGGCTTTTTTTTTTAGAGTGTCAATATTTTTTGTGAATTACTCCTTCTGCTCATTATTTTTATTCCTGAGCTCAATGAAATGTCTTTCTGAATTTTCTTGTAACTTGTTGAGTTTCTTTATGCCAACTATTTCGAATTCTCTGTCCTTTAGATTGTAAATTTCTCTGACTTCAGGATTGGTTTTTGGAAACCTGTCATTTTCCTTCTGCTCTGAAGTGTTACTGTAGTTTTCCATGGTGTTTGATGAACTGATCCTTTGTCAGGGCATTTACAGTAGTATCAGGTCGCAGATTCCACCTACCACCTTTGAGGGGGTGACAGGAGCTGTGTTTTCTGAACCCGCTGCATCTGCTGGAATTTTTGCTGGTAGGGTTTGTCTGTGTTTGCCTGCTGGCTGCAGCCACTTGGCGGGTCACACACACGCACGTGTGCTCTGGTGCAGGACCGCTGCCTTGGCAGGGGTCCAGCCAAGCTGGGGTGTTGGGCAGAAGGGGAGGGACGCTTTCTTTCATGCACACAGGCTGCCTCTGCACTCACAGGCAGTTCGCCTGAGCTGCTGTGCTTGGTAGGGGCTCTTTCGCAGGGGCTGAGCCACACCACCTGGTGGTGAGTGTTCACATGGGCTTAGCAATATTTGAAGGTTGCACTTTTTCCACATCTTCACCCACATTTGTTTTTTTACTTTTTTTTTTTTAAATAGTCATCATAGTGGGTGTGAGGTGGTATCTCATTGTGGTTTTGATTTGTATTCCCTTAATTATTAATGATGTTGAGCATCTTTTCATGTGCTTATTGGCCAATTGTAGATCTTCTTTGGAGAAATACCTATTCAAATCCTTCACCCTTTAAAAAATTTTGTTATTTTTCTTTTTTATTGTTGAGTTGTAAGGGTTTTTTATATATTCTGGATAGTAGACCCTTATCAGATATATTATTTGGAAATATTTTCTTTTTCTGTGGGTTGTCTTTTCATGTTCTTGATACTGTCCTTTGCACAAAAGTTTTTAATTTTGATGAAGTCCAATTTATCTATTTTTTCTTTGGTTGCTTGTGCTTTTCTATTCTTTTATAAAGCTATTTTTATTGAAATAAGATGTTTTGTATTTTAAATTCTTGTCTCTCAATTATCCCTAATGTTGTTAGCATTTAGGGAGCCATAATTTAGAAAGTAATCTGTCTCACTAATGAGATGCTGTATTAGTTTCTTATGGCTGCTCTAAAAAATTGCCACTAACTGAGTGGCTCTAAACAACACAAATTTATCATCATAGAGTTCTGTAGTTCAGAAGTCCGAAATGGGTCCCACTGGGCTAAAATCAAGGTGTCGGCTGACCCATGTTTCTTTCTGGAGGCTCGAGGAGAATCTGTTTCTTTGCCCTTTCCAGCTTCTAGAGGCCACCCACATTCCTTGGCTTTTGCTCTCTTCCTCCATCTTTGAAGCCAGCAACATTAGACCTAGTCTTACTCTCATTGCATCACTCTGACCTCCTTTTCCACTTTGACAGGACCCTGCTGATTACTTTGGACTCATCTGGATAATCTCTCTATTTTAAGGACAGCTGATTAGAAAACTTAATTCCATCTGCAACCTTAATTCCCAATTTGCCACATAACATGTATTCACAGGCTCTGAGAATTAGAAAGTGGACATCTTTGGGCAGTTATTATTCCGTGTACCACAGATGACCTTACTGCTGACCTGTTCTACTAAAGCTAGGGACTGTGGTACATCTGTTGACAGCTAATGAAATTGCAAGTATTGAGAAAGAAATTGACTGTAAATAACTTTGGTCTTGTCTCTACAACCCTATTTAGTTGTGGCACAGATCATAAGGGCAGAAAGCTTAGTAAATATGCAAATTATTGATTCTTAATGAGCTTGTTTTATAATTCCTAAACCAGAAGTTTCTGTTCCTGCAATCCTGGAGGAAAGCAGCTCATAAATTTGGCATTATGGCTAGAATCTTAAAAGTGTCTTTCTAGAAATGGGTTTTGTGGGCAGGTACTTCTTTTAAGAACAGCATGGTACTGTAGAGGGACATGGGCTTTGGAGTTAAGTGGATCTGGGACCAGGTTTCAACTCATCCACTTTATTAGAAAAGTCCCCTGGAATTCAACTATATCCAAAAAACTAGATTTTTATGGATATGTACAAAACATTGCATTTGTATGGTAGCATATCTCAAATATCTCTAAAAGGGGGATTGATTTTTAAAAAATGAGAAAAATTGGTGCTTAAAGTGTCTAAAGTAGTTTAAAGACACTTAGCTATACTGTTTACCAAAAGATAATGCCTTTAAGAACACATGTTAAATGTATGCATTTCAAAATCAATTTGTGTGTGTGATGCTAGAGATAAAAGGATTTTCCCTACTAATGCTGTTGGAAGACACCACAAAGATGCTGACAGTGAATTCTTTTCTTTGATTACAAGGAGAGTGAGACAGCAGACAGGCTGATTGTGTACTGCTAAGCTCCCTCTCCCGGCTCTCCTGCCCACATTTTCTTGCCTGAGTAATCTATTGCCACACCTAGACAGAGGGGAAAAATTCTAATCTGCAGATGAATAAAGCAGCATGTGGGTGTTCCCAGTGAGGTACATGAAATCTGAATTTTTCTATCCCTGTATGTATCAAGGTACCTTTTATCTTGGGACGTCTGGATGGTAAAAACTAAGATTATTATTAAAGAAGGCAGCAGGGAATTTAGGAAGTGCCCTATCTCCTCATGACAAAAGCTTTACAGTTAAGCGCGGTAATCTATGTTGATAAATTGCAGCTGTCACAGTGTCCAAAGCACTTCATGGGATATGTTTCTAACTTTGCATTTCTCGCTCATGCATTCTGATGTATAAACTTCCATTAAAAAAAAAACAACACAGCAAGTTTCTGGAGGCATACCCTAAATTGTCACAACCTGATTTGGGTAAGATTAAACAAAAGTAAAAATGATAATAACAGATTATCAATGTTTCTTTTTCTCCTCAAAGTTGGTAAGGATCTTAAGGTGGAAAGAATTGTCTGAGAAAGAGACTATTATTTGAAAGAGTTTAGGTTTCTAAGGAAAGAAAACAAAATGTCAGAAACTCCAAAACATGGGAAAATACATACATACTAACAAAAAGTATAAGGGCAGTGGGAAGCCAAGGTAGTTAATCCAAGAACTGCAGATTGCTGAAAAAGGCAATAAATGGAAAGGGCACTAAAATCGCACAGGTTCAGTTCTTATGTGACAGTGTCATGCCTAGTGTAATGGGAAAAAGTGATTGATAAAATCTATATTCATCTCAGAGCCTGCAAACTTCGATTCCAATAATCCATTTTGCCACTATATCCATTAGCTCTTGGCACAAAGATGCTGTGTTTTATACCACCTCCAAACTCAGTGATTAAAAGCACAATCATTTATATCGCTCATGCAGCTGCAGCTCAGGTAAGATTTGGCTCATCTAAAACTGGACTTGTGTCACAGCACCTGGCATGTTGCTGCTCTGCCTCTTAAAATAGATCTGTGGGACATCTAGATGGCCGTGCTCCTCGTGTCTCTCTTTGGACCTAAAGCCAGCATATTCCTCTCAAGGCAGTGGCACACACACAAGACAGCAAGCGGAAACATGCAAACCTTCTAAAGGCTTGAGCTCTGACCTGGCACACTGTCCTCTCCATCCACATACCATTAGCCAAAACAGTCACATGGCCAAGGCCATATCAAGGGGCTCAGAAGTCCACTCTGCTCTCGATGAAAATTCCTGCAAAGTTGTACCAAATTTTGTACCCAAAAAAGCCCCTGCTGTAGATAGTAAGATAATATAGGTAAATTTAGAATGTTTTCTGCCCTTTGGGCAGGAAAAGGGAAGAAAAGGAGGAGGATTGGCAATAGATGTTAGCTCAGGGCCGGTCTTCCTCAGCAAAAAGAGGAGGATTGGCATGGATGTTAGCTCAGGGCTGATCTTCCTCACAAAAAAAAGAATGTAGCATTTAAAAATAAATAAATAAAAAGAATGTGTCACGCATAATTACAAAGGGTTGTATTGTCATCTAGATTAAGTCATGAAGGCTAGGCAGGATAAAGGACTTTGTGGTTAGTGCCATCAAGTCAATTTCCATTCCTAGTGAGTCTGCGTACGGCAGAGTGGAACCTCCTGGTCTTCCTGCGCCATCCTCTCATCTTCTGGCGCTGCATCAGACAATGCTCTGCTTCTATTCGTAGGGTTTTGTAGGTCTTTATAACGTCTAATATTTATGATTTTTACATTTGAAGGTGGTATGATTAATGATTCTTTAAGTTAAATGTCACTAATTCAGAACGTGTGATTATTCATCAAACCTTTTATTATCTAAAGAGAAAGGATTGCATGGCAGGGTAAACAATGAGTCATTTAAACTATTTGGATAAACAAATCATTTTTATAGAGTTTTAGGGTACATTTACTTTCTTAAATGAATTCATTTATAATTATTCACACTCATCCGTTATACCTTTCTGCAACTCCATCTACCACAAATTGGTATTAACTTATTTTGTTTTTAAATCTCAAACCATACTCTAAATATTTCATATCTTCAGGACTACATAATTAAGAATATTTTGCATGAGTCTCAGGATAAATTGTGGCCTATGCATACAACCTGATTGGAATTCTGTATTTTGACTCATTAGACTCCTTTTTCTGAGTTGATTTGGTTGGACTGACTAACTGGACTTGTTAGGATAATCTAAACCAGTTTGTGCACATGGCCACACACTATCAAATTTGTTTAACTAAAAATTTCTGATAGTGATCCTAAGATGAGAGAGGTTTGGTTCACCTCGCATTGGATTCATCTCTCCTTCTTCCATTGAAGCTCTTGTGGCTGCAGGTCTTAAAAAAAAATGGGAAAATTAGAGAGTTGAAATGTGGCTTGGAAAGTGACCTAGGGTTGGTTTCTTGGTTGTGGGTTTGCATTATTTTGTGATTATTGTAAATGCCCATCTACATAAGCCTACAACTTAAACAGGGTATTCAAGGCTCGAGATCGTAATTGCTAACTTCTAGGTTTCTTTCATGACCAGTGGTAGAAATACAATCTCTTACCAATACTAATTCCTGAGGCCCTGGGGAATATGCTTTGCCTAGGCAGTCTTGGGCCCAGAAACTCCCATAACCATGGAATTTAAACAGCCAACTCCCTTCTAAATTTGTCCAGAAATAAAGACCTTAGAAGGATATTTTTTCCACTGCCTTGTGGCAAGTGCCCCACCTAAGCTGGTGGCCTTTGTTTTTCTTCTCTGTGTATTGCTCTAATTTATTGCTCTTGTGACTGACTGAGAGAGTGGCGAGATCCTCCTGTGCAGGAGAATGTACACTCAGAGGTGTTAGTCCTCCATAGGGGTGTGGGGGTAACACAGGTAAATTACCAACCATGTGCACTGAAAGAAAAGTTGATGCTCTGAGAGAGCGTTTTTTCCTCACCACCACCAAGAAAAAAGAGGAGACTTCCAGAACTGGCATCTAGCCTAAAATTTAAGTCATAGTATTCAACTTTTTTTTTTTTTTTTTACTTTATTTTGAGTCAGGTATCTTTTCTTAGAGATCGTACATCAAATTAGGATGTGGTAAGATCAGCCACGTTGATAAAATTCTCTTCTTTTCCCTAGTTCACTTGTATTAGCATTTGCAGGAGAGGGGGTTGAACTTGCTGTTGTCCTTACCATCAGACTATGTGCAGGATAATAAAATCTCATCTCTGCAGTTAAAGTGTCTACAGTTTAGGGAGAGAGAAAAGACATATGTATAAGAAGATATGAGAATATAAATAATATAAAGTAGCATATATAAAATATTTTTTTCAAGAGGATCAGTGTTTCGGCGTTCTCAGTGTCTTAGTCCGCTTGAGCTGCTGTAATGGAATACCACAGGCTGGGTGGCTTATTTTTCACAGTTCTAGAGGCTGGGAAGTCCACATCAAGCTGCTGGCAGATTCAGTGTCTGGTGAGGACCTGCTTTCTGGTTCACAGACTGTGGTCTTTTTCTGTGTCCTCACATAGTGGAAGAGGCAAGGGAGCTCCCTGGGGAATTTACTTACTTAACTTTACTTACTTTTTTTGTGTGTTTTGGCTGAAGAAGATTCACCCTGAGTTAACATCTGTTGCCAGTCGTCGTCTTTTTTTTTATGAGATGCCCCCACAGCATGGCCACTAAAAGACCAGTGGTGTGGTTCCGTGCCCGGGAACTGAACCTGGGCTGCCGAAGTGGAGAGTGCCGAACTTTAACCACTAGGCCATCAGGGCTGGCCATGGGGTCTCTTTTACAAGGGCTCTAATCTCATTCATGAGGGCTCCACCCTCATGACCTAATCACCTCCCAAAGGCCCCACCTCCTAATACCATCACCTTGGCATTAGGATCTCAACATATGAATTTTGGGGGGATACAAACATGCAGTCCATAACAATGTCATTCAAATAACCTGGTGGTAGGGGCAGCAGGGATATTTTTTCCCCATTCTATAAAAGTGGAACACAAGGAAAATATATAAAATAAGAAGACACAATTCTCCCCTAATCCTCTAACTCAAAGACAACCACCGTCAGCACTTCAGGGTTTATTCCAGGCTCTTTTCTGTGTTATATTTCTTAATTAGAAAAGAAACTCCTATATTGAAGCTCTTGTAACTTAAGGTTGTGTTAGCTTTTTGGCTTTTCTTGTGTTTTGTTGTATTGTTTTTAAGCAGCATACTTATTAACAAATATTTATTATGCATCTACTCTGTGCAGACATCATGTTAGGTGCTGAGGATTCAGGGGTAAGTCTGGTCCTCAGGAAGCTGAGATCCCAGTAGACCCTGCTGTTGGCTGAGACTGAGCTCAGAGTCGATTCAAACCCAAAGACTCTCACCAATGAAGCTTTCCCTATCCAGTATGTTTGTTTTCTAACTCAAAGATGAGGCTTTACATTTTCCAGTTAAACATCTTCCTATTGCTTCTGTTTTTTATATAACAGCTTTCATAAGATATAATTCACATACCATAAAATTCACCCTTTAAAGTATATAATCCTCCCACTGCTTTTGGCTTGTAACTTTAACTTTTCAGGATCATTGTGAATCTTGATTCTATCTTTAGTTTCTCTCCCAGTATTTTGTCATCTACAGATCAGATTAACCTTACTGGTTTTCTTCCAAGATGATGCAAAGCTGAATGGGATAGTTCCATGGACAGAATCTTGCATCATTCAAAGCTTTTCCAGAGAGCCACTAATCAATACTCTTTGGGAAAGGTATTCAACCTCTCTGAATTCATGTGTCTGTATAATCCTTTAGGCCACACTTCACCATGTTATTCTTGACAATATACAAAAATAGAACTGTAGTCTCTGAAAAGAAAAGCAAACCATTACTCAAGCATGATTGTTGGACATTCTTTTCAGTAGTCTGAGTCCAGCAAACAGAACTCCATATCATCCCATACCTTGAGCTCGTTTCCTTTGTAGAACACACAAGACTGTTTGCCCTGATTGAGAATACGAAAGTTGATGCTGCATCGTCTTCTCCAAGCAGAAGTCACCTCTTTTTTAACTTTGCTCCAGACATGGCTTTTAAGCCCCTTTTAGTTACTGAATTTAGCACTTTTTGGTTTTATGCTCTTCTAGATCTTTAACTTTTCTATTTTCTCCATCTTTTAAAGTATTCACTCCAGTAAAGGAAACCCTTCCAGTTCTATTTTCCAGTGGTGAGTCCATCCTCAGAGTTATGATTATAAAATAGTAATATTTAGTCTTTTATGATAAAATGTAGAATTCTGTGGTTTAAGAGCTTTTTTTGTTTGTTTTCTCTCTATTAGTATTTAGGACCTAATCCACAGGGAGTGTTTCCAGCCAGCTTTCATGAGAATTTCACAACATCCTCATAACCTCAACATGGCATCCAGAAAGATATCACATCCATCCATGTTACCTGCTTTTGGCAATTTATCTGGGCAATTTTTTCATTTCCTCTCCACATTTGAATCTGAGCTCCTTTTATCTAATTTATAGGTTTCTGGCCAAATTTTTGCCTGTGTTGCATTTCGAGCCAGAAACCTATCCTTTGTTTAATGCCGGCACCCAGTGAACTGTTTGCTTCCTATAGTCTCCTTTTTTTTTTCTTGGTATAATTGTCTCTCCTTAAGGGCAACATCATTAAAGTAACACAGTGTGTATAATAGCATGAATCCTGTCATATCTCCTTACTCTTACACTAAGGAAAAACGTCTCCCAGTTGGTAAGCAATTCTTTACAGGACTTCTTGGCAAACTGGCAACTATCTACTGGGGACTTTTCCTAAGAATTTAACAATATTTAGGCAGAATGACAGATACTAATACTTTTATTTTAGTAGGGATTTTTGAGGCGCTCAGACAATTACATGAGCACATGATCGTGCAGTGTAAATACAGTATCTCTCCAATCTTCTCCCTTGGCTCAGTTCCTGAAATCTGAAGGGACTTCCTGTCCTTATAATGTGTGTTAACAACCTATTGTTCCTCCAGCTGTCTTCATCCTCTCCATCCCCCATAAACTGATTCCAGTGGGAGGGAAGGCAAGAGAGTAAATCAGTAAATCTATGCTCTTGTTTCCCCTTTAGTTTCGTTCAGCTCTGCAATTAAACTTTATTTTCCTAGAGTAGCAGATTTTCAAAGTTAAATCTCATGAATTTCAATATTTATACATGTACATAATAGAAAACAAGACTTAATCGCTCTCCCCCTCAATTCACACCTACAAACCAATATTTGCCATAATGAGATAAGGTAAACCCTGTTCCCAAAAAGATGACTGTGATGATCAAATAACACCATCTATAATTTTGCCTTTTTAGAAATGAGTGAGTGCGTATTGTGGAGAAAGGAAAAAAAAAAAAGGTTGTTCTTATTCTTTTCTGAAGTCAATGTGACCAGGGAAAGGCCTCTGGAGGCCTCCAGGTCCAAGAAGAATGCCGCTCCTTGCCTGTAAAGCCCCCGCGGGCCACCACTCCCAGCAAAAATAATTATTTGAGCATCATTGTTCTGACCTCTTGGGGCACATTTAGTTAGTCAGAATTTATTGAGTATATTACATGTGTAACGCACAGTTTTAAGTGGTAGAAAAATAATACTCAACATATATTGAGCTCTTGTTCATGTGCCAGGAAATCTGCTAATTGTTTTTCAGGAAATTTTCCCATCTACTGCTGTTATTTCAGAGGGAGAAGGCAAGGATGAATCTCAGGGAGAAGAACGGGAGGAACAGATGTGTGTTCTGCATGGGGAGATTTAACCTCTGTGAGCCCCAATTTCCAAAATAGGAATGATAGTAATAATACCAACTTCATCCAGTTGTTAGGAGGATTATAAGAGTTAATTCAGGTAAAGCTATCTCCAACGCAGAGCTCAACAATGCGAAGCTATTGTTAAAATTAAGAAATCAAGAATGGGGAGTTTCTGCCGCATGTCAGTCACAATACCAGGCACTGAGAATTCACGTATTTGGGAAAAATGAAGTCACTGGTGATCTCAGTGCAGTTTCAGTGGAGTCACAGAGGTGGAACCTACATCACAGCCAGTTGTGGAGTGAATGGGAATTGAAGAGTAGACAAGTAATTCTAGCATTTGGGCTCTAAAGTGGGGAAGAGAGAGATTGATAGCTGAAAGGGGCTTGGAGTAGGGGTGTAAAGAGTTTAAGATGGTAGAGCCTTGAACATATCTAAGTGCTCATAGAAAGAAAGAGATGAGAAGAGTTTGAAGAAACAGGAGAGAGTGGTGAATGATCTGTAGATGAAAGTTGTGAGAAGGTAGGGGACAACAGGATCCTGAGCATCGAACAGATGTCGGCTTTTCTGTCATAACCAGAGGAAGGGAGGAATCACATGGATGAAACTGTAGATATTTGGAGTGAATGTTAAGAGGCTGAGGCAGTTCTTCTTGGGCTTCTGTTTTCCCTGAGAAGTTGGGGTAGTCATATGCTTAGAGTAGATAAGTATTAGGCATGTGGAAGTATAGGAGGTTTTAGGTATGTGGAAGTTTTTAAATAGTAGCTACCAAGGACTTAGAAAGATTGCTTCAACTGACAGTCTGGTTGAAGATGAGTGCTTTGTCTATGTCCTTTTTCATTCTCACTGTGGAAATAAAGGAATACCAACCAAATGAGAACAAGCAAGGACTTATTTATTCAGAGTCACTTTCCGAGTGACTCATTTTGGCAGAGACTCAAAGTCGGCAGGCAGAAGAGTAGGAAACTTTATAATGAAAAAATGGAACACTTCAGGTCCTTTCTGACTGGAGTCTGTTGGTTTGGAGAAGCTGTAGACAGGCTAACTAGAAGTGGGGCATCCTGTGGGATGGGTTAGAGGAGCACATTTGGCTTTCTTTGGTTGGTCTTCAGGTTGGAAACAGGGACAAAAATTAGGGAAGCTGCCAGGTATTAATCAAGTCTCAGCCACTTGGGGCCGAACTTGTTTCGAAGTTATTGTTTGGCTTCCTGGATTTTTAATAGAAATAGCAGTCTGACTTCCTACAAGTCTGCCTTATAGCAGGCTGGCTTCCTGGGCTGGTTATTGTAGATAAGGGGTTGGTTTCCTGGGCCAGTTTCTGTAGGTTGTGGGTCAGAGTTCTATTTTATATACAGTCTGGCCATTGTCTGTTTGTATATTCAGTCTCTCACCACTTTATTATTATGAAACTTAATATGACTTTCTATTTAGAATCTATAGTTCCTTTAGTTAAAAGAATATAGAACCTGAGAGAACAGACTCAGGAAAGAGTCAATAATGGAATGGTGGTAAGGGAATTTGTAGGAATACATTTCCAGAATTAAAATGGAAGTTTAAATTGTACCATAAGGGAAACATTTTTAAAAACTGCATCACGTTATTTTGTACCTTGCATAAGGTATACACACGCTGTGCAAGCAAAGCATCAGGCCAGATCTCTCAGACCAGCAGACTAGAGGATAGAGACTTAAGAAGTCACCTGGCACAGACTTCATATTTTACACCCTTAAAACAGACTCTAAGGGCCTTGCCTGGACTCGCACAGCTCCCTGAGACTGGACCTCACCCCAGTGCTCGTTCATTTTCATTGATCTGAGAACTAGCCATTATGTCAAATATGTTGCAAATTTCTTTTTCAAATCTGGAATCACAAAGTTCAAATAATGCAGGACATGAACTCAGACATTCTGTTAATTACTCCATGGAGCTGTCTAGAACCATAATAAACCTATTATGAATACCTATTATTCATCATGACTGTTTAGGCTTAAGAGAGTTTAAGGAGAATTTAAACTCATAAATGTATAACCATAAGGCATGATAAATGTTATGATTAATGATATGTCAGAGTATGCATACTTTTAGGATTATTGTTCCCACTCCAGAAATTTCCTTGTTCCTATAAAATATTTGAGGGGCAGTTTCCCTGATAAGAGAAACAAGGGTATCTTACCATTGATTGATTATATAGTAAACCTTTACCTTGCCTCTCTTCACATAATGAATCTCTCTTCTCCTTACTGCCTGATGGGAAATTTTAATGGGATGTTTCCTCCAGTAGTAAAACCACTGAGCCATAGAGAAAATGCTTTTTATATCTAGTGAGGGAAACACCTTGATACCAGCTAGGAAGATTCAAGACTTCAACATTAATGTTGTGCTAAGATGAAAAGCTTAACAGACTACTTAGTTTATCAAAAGCATAGTAACATTTCTTAAAGTTCCATCCATGTATGTGTGGTACTTTATGGATCAAACAAAGGCCATCTGATGTTGCTAATGATCTCAAAGGGTAAGGAAACAGATGAAAAGGGAGAGAATGGGAAGCAAGGGTCTAGCCATTAAGGCAAGTGTTCCTTCTCCCCTGGTGCTTCTGGACACATCTGTGTAAAGTGGCCTAGAAACAACATTAAATAAGTTCTGGAAAACCTGGGGTTGGTATGCTTCACAGTAATAACCTCTTAAGGAAATACTGAGTTCTAGAAAAGGGATCTCTTTGGAAGTCAGTGAAAGACCCTTGATTTGAGAGCTCAAGGAGAATCAATACCAAAGGAGTGTGGGTTGGTTTGTGTCTTGGCTTTCTGGAGGAATTATCTGACACCTAGACTCACGGCCTGGGTGGATGTTTGTAGAGCAGACACTCAGTTTCAGGTCAGTTATTTTTTTTCATGTGTACCAAAGTCATTCTTAGTCTTTATGTTGGTTGTTTTATTCAGATATTCATTTATTCATTCAATAAATATTTATACTAAGTCCACTTGATAACTCAGTATTATGATGTGTACAGGTGTATCGGAGAGCAAAACAAACCTGGTCTCTCCCGGGCTGACGTGATGCTGAGTGGTGAGCAAGCTGTAGAAGGAATGTTTTTAATATTAATACATCTGCATAATGTAAACAATTCGAGAGGTATCTTTAGGGATTCCTCATTTTTATTGGAGCTTCTCGAATGGCAGGCTGTATTCTACGAATTGAGAATAGCCCTAAGCATCATTATAAAATAGCCTTCCTCACTTTCTTTTAATAAAGTTCTTTGTTTATAACACCAAGGCTCTAAAGTTGCACATACACTGAACCCTTAATTCTAGCAAGGGCCCCTGCCAATATGTGTTAATACTGTCAGAGTCTTGAACTGTGGAACACAGCTGATCCATTACCACAACGAAGAATGGATTGGGGAAGCACCTCAGCATTCTTATTGACTGCCTGCTTATTCCAGTGTTTCTTACCTTTTTTAAACTTGTAACTTTTTAATAAACTTAAAAATATTACCCTTAATATCTGAATTTTCACAGTAAATTTTGTGCTTAAAAAGATTAACGCAGTTGCAATTTTAAGAATATTTTTTGCAAACTATACATACAACTTCCCCCTGTACCCCAGTGTCATAAAGCATATGAATGTCTATGTAGATTACAGTAATTTGGCCTTTTTCATAATTTTTACAAAACTTTAAAAAAATTCAAGGGTGTACAAAGGGACAGAGATTTCAAGCATCCTAAAATGGCAATTAAATGGACTCAAAAGAAATTTACTATAGTCTTTAAAAAAAGAGACAGGCCTTTAAGGTGCTTTTTTTTCCTCTTTCCCATTGTAATTACACTCTCTTAAACTCTAAATGTCATAAATTAGCTATATGGAAGCAACTTAGACCAGAAGATAGTCTGCTATTTTTGTATTTCCTACTGTGGCCTCTTAACTGTTTCTGAGGCTGCGTAAATCCCTTTCTACACTGGGTTTTGGCTAAATCAAAACAGAACGTAGATCCTTTTATCTTAGCATTTAGACACCAGTAACATATATCACATACCAGAGCATGTCTTTTGCAGTTTTTCACAAGCAACGTGTTTGAAGGTTGAACTACATGCAGTCAATTGCACTGTTAAAAATTTAATGTCTTTGCCTGCAGAAGGTACCAGTATACTAATTTAGTGGTGCATTAAACCTTTGTATTTGAGAGTCATGAGTTTACATCACCAAGCCTGGTAGATACTTAATAATAAGGTTCAAAACAATTAATATAGTACTTGAACCTTTAAAATAAAAAAAGATAGGGTTTTTTTTTTTTTGATGAGGAAGGTTAGCCCTGAGCTAACATCTGTTGCCAATCCTCCTCTTTTTGCTGAGGAAGATTGGCCCTGAGCTAACATCCATGCCCATCTTCCTCTACTTTATATGTGGGATGCCTGCCACAGCATGGCTTGATGAGCGGTGCATAGGTCTGCACCTGGGATCCGAACCTGCGAACCCCGGGCTGCCAAAGTGGAATGCGCGAACTTAACCACTGCACCACCGGGCCAGGCCTTAAGATATCTTTTTAGTTTGATTTTACAGATTTTTTTTTCATGACATATAAAATCATTTACAAAAGCCACATTGACTAATCCTAAACCACACCACCATTCTTGCACTGCACATAAGAACCAGAAAGGACTAACTTCTGTTTAAAAAACAATTTGCATTTGTGGCAAGTTTTTTGAAAAAAATCTATTCCTCTTTGATTCAAAAATTTAATATATTAGGGCAAAATAGGGAGAAAAGGGAGAAAAAGATCTAATGAAATGGCAAATTTAGTAAACAAAGTAAAATTTATTTAGAATGTTGAAGCACATTTAAATCCTGAATCAAGAGATCAGTCATTCTCTCAGGCGAAATTGCTAGGAGGGGTGCCAGGAAGAAGGAACACCAGGGCGCACATTAGAGGCAGGTGTGTGTCCAGGTGCTTAAAATCTGGATCTGGAAGACGCTCATCTCTGTTTCCAGGTAGAAGTCTAAACGTGTCTCTTAAATGAGAAGGACACAATCTGCCAAGATGGTTTCTTCATCCCTTGACAGGGAAATGGGGAATGGGATAGGTTGTTTGTGTCTTTGGATTTATTTGGAAGTATAAGACTTCTAAGGGCCAGAATAGAGATTTTATCAGTCAGAGTAATGCCTACAACAACTTGGCACCAATCCACAGTCCTGCAGTGCATAGTGTAGGAAATGCCTCTTTGATTCTGAGGAGAAGAGACGGATGTCACTGCCACGTCTGCCAATGAGTGCAAAATGGGATACTCCAGCACTAATAGAATGAGATAGATGAGGATTCCCTGCCGCTGCTCATAAGCGAAGCTGCCCCAAGGCCAAGATCAGAGACAGATGTTATTCAGGATCCATCAGATGGCCTCAAATGCCCAAGTAAAGCCAATCTGTGGTCACCTCTTGGCAAAGCTCTACTATTAAGTGTAGAAGAGAGAGACATCACAACTGTGTCCGCCATCTCTGCAGCAGGAGGTGTATCAACACTTAGAGGACAGCAGAGGCATCTTGGTGAGTTTTCATTAATGAGGCCCAAAGGAACCCAGATCAAATACTAATATTTTTCCAGATGACTCAGATGTTCTAGAAAGAATAAGGGGAGGGATTGCTGCTGCCCTCTGATTGCTTCTTGATAAAATATCTTTGATTAAGAGTAGAAAAGTGAGAAGTCCACTGTAACCATCAGAGGGTGGGTTAGGATGTTCCATCCACTACTGACTGGACTAATACAAGTAGTTTAGACCCTGCTCATCAACAAGGCACCATGAGGGCCAGAATCAGAGGTGCCTCCTACTCAATCCTACCACCAACTACATGCCACATGAAGCCACGGATCTTTCACTCATCAGCCTAGATGCTTGCACGGAATATAGATGATTGTTTATTCTTCATTACTAATATAGAAAAGATATTCTCAAGCTATTTCTACATGTACATATTTGTTATCTAACAGTTCTAAAAACTAGTTCAATTTTAGTGATGATTGCTTTTACCAGATTAGAGTTGTAAATTTGTCTATATCATGCCAAATAAATATGACTTCTTAACCTGCAGCTTTGATACAACTTTAGCTTGTACAGTTTTTGAGGAAAGATTTTTTTTCCATATAACAACAAAATTGTCATTCTCCATCCCTCCCTCCAAATACTTCAAAGTAAATATTTTTTCTACATAAAAATTTTGTAATCATCTTATTTGGGTATAACTGATGTCAGATCTTTTGAAAATGTTAATTTTGATTCTGATAGTTGCAAATAACGCCATTCATTACAAATGATTTTTTTCATCTTCTCCAAAAATATAGATCAATTTCCTAAGAATTACAAAGGCTCTGTAATTTAAATCTTTCTTCTGTACCACAAAATAATCTTCCCATATTAAAATGAAAGTAGATTAGCTGAATTTCACTTTTATTTTTATCTAATGTGTCTTCTACAGATATAGCAAAATGTTTTTACTAAAGCCCAGTGTTGAACCATGTCCTAGCAGCTAAGCCTGTTGGATCATTTTTTCTTTTCCTCTTGTCTAGACTATTAATACTGCTAAAGAGTGGCTAACACTGACAACAACACTCCTATAGACGGTGTTGTATTAATGGAATTAGTACATTTTCTAAATAAGAAAATGTAGTACAAAGTGCTTCAGTTATGCACTTTATGTCTGTGTCCCATGCTCTGTAGCTCACTCAAAGATACGGAGCGAGAAACGTCTGAATTAGTTTTGCTGCTGGCCTGAAGCCCATGACTGTGGTCAATCTGCCAGAATCACTTGCATCTGTTTTGTAACAAAGCTTTAGAAAAACTGAGGTAACATAGCTACATTTCAAGCAATTTAATATCCGGTATGTAGCTCAACTCATTTAACTTTGATCAGTCAGCCTGAAAATGGTCCTGGAGAGCCTTCCAATGGGTTCAGTTACATAGTTTGACTCTGTGATAGCAGAAAGCTTATTGGGCTGGAAGTCAGGAGACCTGGATTCTGTTGCTGTGCATCCTTAGGTCAATTAGGTATCTTGAATTGGTTCACCAGTCTTGAAAGAAAGGAGGTGCATATTACACCAGTGTTCTTGGATTACATTCTCTGAATCCCTAAAGACCTAGTGAGTTTCCTAAGGCCCCCTTAGTTTGGGAGTGGGGTAAAGCCAAGTGGACAAAACTCTGAGCCTAGCACCCTAACTGGTTAAAATAAGAGCGGCTTCACTTTATCTGTGTTAAACCACTGAACTAGAAAATAGATAAGGTCCCTTCCAGATTAGAAATTCTATGATAAACGAAGTTAGACCAAGTCATATACCTGACTGGGAGAAAAAGGCATTTGAACATTTAATGTACAAGCTAGAATATACCTGCCACCACTCCACAGTGATATAGTAAATGCTAAATAGAACGTTATAAATTACATTTAAGGCTGGGATAATATAATTTGCAACTTTGTATGCAAATAGTTAATGCAAAGAAAGTTCATCAAGAAAAGAGAAGTTCAAGCTGTCATCAGGAAAGGATCCATGGTATGAGTATTGAAAAATGGGTTGATTATTACAACTAGAGCAGGAGGGAACATATTAATTGTGAATTAAAGGAGCTTGTTTTTAAAATTGGCTAATATTTTCAGACTCATTAGAATATTCATATAGTGAGATGACAGCTATTCCTAATATGAAATATTATCATTGTATATTGTAAGGGGAAATTAAAAATGAAAATAGGTCATGATGAAATATATTAGGAGCAAGCATATATATTTATTGGTTTATGGACAAAGTCTAAGACACTGTTTTATTACCTTCAATATAACAAGTCATATCTTTTAATACTAAAACATTTGACTTAAATCAAATGCTGTTTTTCCTAAAAGACAGTGGTCAGACTTGCTCTAAATGAAATTCTACTCTAAAAATAGCCACATAATTTAATGAACTCTGCTTGATGGTAAACATCCATCTACTATTTCTATTTTGTAAATATTTTTCAACAAGGCAGTGAAAAGCCACTGTGACCACTGGGGTTTCATTTTCAAGCAACTAACTGAGTTTCAGGCTGAGAGGTATCAGAAAGAGCGTCTATTATCAAAGGAGCTGAAGTCAAGTCGCACTGATGTCCCTGGTCGAGGAGAGCATAGGAGAGGGCGTCAGGAAGCCCGGAGGAACTGGAGTTGACGTGGACTCTAGAGTGGAGCAGGTGGTGGAGCCAAAGAGGAAATCAAGGACACAGGCAGCAGGGAAGATGCCTTCGTGAGAGAAGCGGGCATTTCATCAGCAAGGGGTCACCTCAGAGGAGCAGTTGGTCTGGCTGAATTTATCAAGACTAAGCCAGAATCTCAGAGGGATTTACATGGCAAATCTTTCAGAACTTCAAGAGCTTTTGTAAACTCAAGGACTCAGAGTCCTCTGATTAATTTGACTAGATCTTTCCAGCCTCATAGAGAGAATCAACTTCTAATGATACCTAAACTTCACTCCTAAGATTTATCAGTTCATGCAGTGGTTTTTCTAATTCTTGCTAGGTGATGGAAATAGGAAAATATAGATTTTTTCATATCTTCGTGTGTGTTTTTGTGTGGGGGTATGTGCAAATATATATTAGGTTACAATGAGTGTGTTTTCAAAAATACCTTTGAGTACCTTGTGTTCAGAATTTGGAAACCTTTCTCCAAAGTGGTCCTACTCTTTGATCTAAGGAAGTGTTCCTTCTGCACCTGGTTTATATGAAAATCCATGCCATTCTGTTCTTGTTTTTATTTAATTTATTGTTAAAAAGTATTATAAGAAAATTTAAATATATGTTCATGAATATATTTTCCCAGTTGTGATCAATGTATATAGTTTGAAATGCAAATTTTTCTTACATATTTAAATTAAGCAATTTTTCTATATTGCTGCATAGTCTTCATCTTTAGTGATTACCTCATATTCATCAAACATAGAACACAGATTACATAATATTAGCTTAGCATTGAAAAACTGTAAGAAATTTATTTTTAGCTGAGCAGAAAGATTTTTGTCTGACATGGCATCCAAGGGCAGCCACAGTGGGTTGTAAAGTAGACTTGCCAGGCCTTCATCCCCTTTTAGAGCCACCTGACTTTATTTCCACAGATACGCTGGGTTTATGCTCTCTGATGTCACAAGCCAAAATGTATCATTGCCCTTCATGATTTCCACACTTTCATCACCTCTATCTGTACTCAAGGTGACCGATTTAATCTAGATCCTACCCATCACGTATTACAGCTGGTTCAAATCGATATGGTTAAAGATAAGTTTAATAGATGCCTTCACCAATTGAATATATATCCTTCTTTTTACAGATGACAAGTCATCTTATGCATGTGGTATAAATAGGCTGGTTTATAGACTGGTAGGTAGACTGTTTAATCAAATATTATTCCAATGAGTTATGTCCTTCAAAGCAGTTTTGGGGGGGAGGTTTCACCAACTTTTTCCAACCCCACCCATTCCCTTCTTCTAATCTCTTCCCTCTTTCTCAACGTATGAGGAGGTGGTGCAGCATCCTGTAACAGTCCTTCATCACTTCCTATTCCTCCCAATTCATTTATGTCTTTTCTTGAGCATCATGTTTATATGTTTTTTTATTTGTCTGTTTGGGGTTATCTACTTTGGTAAATTCTGAAAGAGCATGGATTATGTCTCCTTAGCCTATTTTGTGTAGATGTCACCTGCAGGTTTGAGATTGATGTTAAGTAACTATACCATGCTACCTCACATATTTTTTCTTTCTTCACTTTTCTATGCCTTTTCCATTTGTTTGACGTCCTTAGAATAATCTCTGTTGACATTTGAAGGATAGAAGCAATGCCACATGAAAGCTTCCTCAGTGCAGGTGGAATGATGATAATAACAGATTTTCAGGACTTTTATGGAGAAGTCATAGCCCTTCACAGGCATTAACGCATTCATCTTCACAACAGCTGAATTAGAGATAACTGAGGACAGGTCTTATTGGTATTTTGCAAATGGATGCTGAGGTCACCTGAGGAACTTTGAGCTAAAGTCATAGAATCTTACAGTAGAAAGTTCAACTCGCTGTTTTCAGGGATGGCCCTGAGGCCAGCAGCACAAAATGACTTGCCCAGTGTTCTACAGCCAGTCAGCACAGATTGGGATGGGAAGCTGTATCTAGGACTGTCATCTCTGCCATTTGCAGCCATAATTCTCACACTCGTGTGAATGTTTCGGGGCAGGCCAATGTCCGTAGGAGGCAAAGTAGGGCCCCAGTTGAAGGAAGTAGAGCAAAATAAATGAGCTCAGGGCCACGTTTGGACAGAATAACATTCCCTCGTGGCACACTCATTTAAATCTGATACAGACTTTTCACACTGAAAATTTCTGGCCAGTTCTACACAGATCATTCATTTTACCACTAATAATTAATGTAAAGAGGTCACATTTTATGGATTTTAAGGATCTATGGATTTTTATTTCATAAACTCAGTAAGCTTTTTCTTTTTTCTTAATGCAGCTCTGATTGGCTCTTTAACTGCAACATGGGGCCTGTGAGTAGAACGTGTAAATGATATAACACATTAGGGAATTCTTTTTAACAAAGAAAAATAATAACATTTTCTGTTTGTTTTAGAAATGCCTGAACATTTGAAAGTGCTGATCTTGGGAGCCACTTTCTAACTGGCATAAGTAGCTTTGATTCCTCCAAGTAGCAGCATTTCCTTGGTCTAATCGTTTTTTGGACAGCAGGCTGAGTCACACCACAGGAAATGTGGAGATGGAAGAATAATTGAACATCAGAAGCCCTCTAATGCCTTCCAGCCCTAGTTCAAGGACAAGGGAGAAATGTGACTTCTGAGAGAGAGG